>NC_073359.2:20807500-21150000 GCF_027580225.2 Misgurnus anguillicaudatus
TTGATCATATTTACCAAGAGTGCCAATATTCTTGGGCAGGACTGTATGTATATATAAATTTGGGGGGACATTCCATAGACGTAATGCATTTTATACTGTACAAACTGTATATTCTATTCCCTTCCCTTCCCCAAACCCTAACCATCACAGAAAACTTTCTTGTACCTTTATATTTATAAGCTTGATTCCTCAAGGGGACCTCAAAATGTCCCCACAAGGTCACAAATTTACTGGTATTCCTATCTTTACACACACACACACACACACACACACACACACACACACACACACACACACACACACACACACACACACACACACACACACACACACACACACACATATATAAATTAGGGATGCACCAATATATTTGCCTATAATCGGTATCAGCAGATAAAAGCAATTTTTTTTCACTATGGGACATCGGCCATTGTTTATAAACAGCCAATGATCAGGGAAGATTATATCCCGGCAATCAAAAGAAGCGGCAAAACACATTAAACTTCATACTGTGTGATTATTTTGAATTGGGTGGCAATGATGATTGCATTGCAGTTTGTACGCTCGGCACTTCTAGGATTTAATGACATAATACTTTTAACAAGGAGTAAAAAGCAAAACTATTGGTATCTTATCGGTACCGGTACACGTCATTCAAATGAATTCAATATCGGTATTGGCACAGATATTTTGTATTGGCAAAAATATAAGTATTTTGTATTCATAATATAAGTGTATAAATGCAGAGATAAAAATGTTTGATTTGAATTTGATTTAAAAATAAATACATAAACTGTAACAAATTGGTTCAACATAAAAAAGTAAGTTACGTGGTTGCCTTACATTTTTTGTTAATTCAACTTAAAAATATTAGTTGACACACCGGTATTGAGTTAACTCGTATTTTAAGTTGAATTAACTCGAAATCTTAAAGGGGGCATTTTTAGGATAAAAACTAAATCTTTGGTTTCCCCAGAGTACATATGTGAAGTTTTAGCTCAAAATACCATATAGATATTTTTTATAACATGTCAAAATTGCCACTTTGTAGGCTGTTTTTTGGTTGTGTCCTTTAAATGCAAATGAGCTGAACTCTGCACTAAATGACAGTGCCGTGGTTGGATAGTGCAGATTAAGGGGCGGTATTATCCCCTTCTGACATCACAAGGGGAGCCAAATTTCAGTGAGCTATTTTTTCACATGCATGCAAAGAATGGTTTACAGAAACTAAGTTACTGGGTTGATTTTTCTCACATTTTCTAGGTTAATAGAAACACTGAGGACCCAATTATAGCACTTAAACATGAAAAAAGTCAGATTTTCATGATATGTGCCCTTTAAGGCAACCAGGTAACTTACTTTTTTAAGTTGAACTAATGTTTTTTTTACAGTGTAGCCTACAGTAAATCAGGCTGATGTTATCTGCTTCCACAGTTTATTTTTATTAAGCAGACAAGAGGCCAGAAAGAATAAAATTCTATAATATTCTCAAAGAATATATTATTATCTAATAGTTAACTCATCTCTCTGTCACTTTCTCTCAATACAAATTCTTTAAAGGCTTTAAAACGTCCCTCTGATCAAAGTTTTGTGTTTCCTCAGCTCATCATTACCCTACATGACTGTCACACGCAGTTATCAAGGTTCTCATACAGTATGTGTGTTTCTGTCTCTTCACGCCGTCCATAAAGCCCATCTGTCTGCTTTCACTCCTCTTTATTCTCACGACTGCCTCTCGTCCCATCAAGGCTTCAGTCTGCAGCGCGCCGCACTCATTAGAACCGGCATAAGCATCGGCCTTCATTAATCTATGCCAATCTGCACAAGTGAAAACTGCTTTAAACACCACATCACTCCTATTGTCCGGTATTTATTCAGCTCGCAGGAAACCTCATTGTATTTGTTTGTTTTTTTAACAACAGGGAGACACTGTGAATGCGAGTGGAGTCGTGCGTGTTAGCCGCAGGTTCGAGCGCTTTGTGTTTGTGAATGAGGATTGTGCTGTGCAGGCCTGGCACACAGATCGAGCGTGTGTGTGTGAGGGGGGTGTACTGTGGGCCGAACCTGGCTGTATTCCAGCCCTGGCATCTCAGTGGCAGCAGGTGGAGCCCACTGCTTCCAAACCACCACCCCACCACCAACACACATACATGCGTACACGTACACACACACACATCATATGCCTAAATTATGTAGATGCAAATGATTTAATACAAAAATTGCTGTTTAAAAAATAAAGTGAATTTTTACCGTTTTTTTTATTTTTTATTATTATTATTAAAGGCGAGAATTTTTTATAAAATTCATATTTTACCAACATTTTCATCTGTTTGAATAAACTACAACGAAAATTCCTTTGTGATTGATATCATATGAATGTTTTTCGCTCCCTTAAAAGAAGGTCATAAGTTGCCCATCTTTTCCCAGACATATCCGACGTCTAAGTGTGCTAAAGGTCCGATCTGTTTTAAAACACAAAAGAGGAAGAGTAAGGGGATCCTCTGCTGTGTTGTTGTTTATTCATAAGGCCCAGCTTGGCAAAGCCCCGAAGGCAAGCTGCTGTAGTGCTGGATAATGTTATTACCCTCCGGCCCCGGTTCCAGTATCTCCACACAATCCTCCTCTATCCCCTCGTCTACCCACGAAAAAAAATCCTGCCCTTCAGTATTGGCACTCCAGGTGTGTTGCAGTTCGGGTCTGTGAGCGTGGGACTTTAGCTTGGGTGGTATTTACATTTAGCCACCTGGATATCCACAGTGTTTATTGTTCCCAAGCAGTCATCTTTAAATGGATATCATTTGAGTACACGTAAAGAGACACACCTGCATATACGTAGCTCGTAAACATGAAAGCCAAGTTGCACAAAGAAACGTAAAACAAATTACCCCAGCAAGCAATTTTGCATTTCAATAGCCGTCCAGACGTCTAGGATAAAACGAGGGAAAATTTGGGCTGTTGGTGACTTCTAACCATATCCCAAAAATAATGAATTAAAAATAATAACAAGTTGTTATCAGTGTTGAGTTTGCTTACATGATGTCATATCATACATCTCGCACATTATTATTTTCAAGTTTATTTTAGCTAGAATTTGGTTACTTATAGCCATATGATGGCTATTGCTTGCTGGGGAGTTTGTCTTGTACATGTTCAGCATATTAAATAATTGTTGAAATATTTGAGATAATTAAAATTAATTTAATTTATAATAATACATTTTTTATTGTGGAAATACAATTATAAGGGCATTTGTTGGTAACTTTCAAATTGATGGACAAAGCACTCTTGTTGAACTGGAGGGAGCTCGTGGTTACAGCGGATGAGACGGGATATCAAAGGGGCTTATGTATAGAAAGATCACCCTCTTGTGGCTTTTAATGGAATGCAAGGAAAAATGGTAAATTTGTTACACACCTTCAGATTTCCAGGTCAGAGTCCTAAACTAAAACATTACTCAGAAGTTAATTTTCATAAGACTACATAGAGTATTTTCTGCATGGTAGCTTTGACAACAAAAATAATTAAAAAATAACTGCAATAATAACATTACAACTCTTTTTACATTTATTAATTTAGCAGACACATTTATCTGAAGCAACTTAAAAATGAAAGAACTTTTAACATTTTGTCTAGGTGCCAATAAGCATCAATGACTATGTTTGTTACAATTATTTTTTTTATAATTTGGACATTTTATTATGGTTAAGTCAAGTGTGCCCTACACAACTAAACATTCCTAAATGCCAGTAACTTACTGTAGATTTTACATTTATGTTATTTACTGGCAACAGTTTGTTCAAAGTTAAATGAAACATTTTCAGTCTTTATCTTCTACAGTAAGTTACTGGCAACTAGCTGCATAATTACAGCACATTGTTTACAGTGCAAGGCTGTTTTTAAATGTGATACAGTATTAATTAAGAAATGTTTTGCTTTTATTTTAAGAAGTATTAATGATTCACACAAAGTGTACACTGTAAAAAAAATCCGTAGAAATTACAATGTTATTGCAGCTGGGTTGCCGGTAATTTACTGTAGATTTAAATTTGTTATTTACTGGCAAGAGTTTGTTCAAAGTTAAAAAAATAGATATTAACAAGTCTTTATCTTAACAGAATAAAACCATACAATAACAGCCTCATGCAAAGCATTCTCGGAACCAGAAATCATCATCAACCTTTTTCAGTTTTTTGCTTCAGATTTTGTTTCCCAGAATGTTTTGCTTGATGCTGTTTTTTTAGTTTTACTCTGTAAAGACAAAGACTTGTAAATGTTAAATGTTCATTTAACTTTGAACAAAATGTTTAAATAAAATTTTAATCTACAGTAAGTTACCGGCAACCCAGCTGCAATTTCAACGGATTTTTTTACAGTGCGCAATGCATCTAATAGGCATAGTGTTTGTCATCAACTTACTGATCATTTTATAATTAAATCACTATACAGCCTGTAAATTACAGGTATAAAAGGTACAAAAAAAGCACATATTTGCAAAAATTGTGCAATAATTGTTTAGACATTGTCAGATGTTTTGAGAAACTGAGTCACAACCGTTAGCTGTCCTCAAACATTTTACATTTGCAACAGCACTGTATTGTGACTAAATATTAGTATTAAATATGCTTTTCTGCGGCACATCTTTGTAAAATGTATTGCCAAATGCTTCTGCTCTATATTTTCATGATACTGCATTTTAAAACAGATTAGAGCTTGCATAGCATCCTTAACAAGAGAAGCAAACATACTTTTTCTATTGAATCTGTTCTTCAGTTTATAACTCTTCATTTTCCTAAAGAAATATTGTGTGACCCAGTCTGTAAAAACTGAGCTAAAGTCATGTTTTCAACATAAAATCATCCTATATAATATAAAGAAAATTCTGTGTTATAATATAAACATAACCTTACTATTTTTAATATTGACTAGTTGATGTCAAAGATTGAATTCAATGTGAAACCAATGACTTAATCAAACTTTCATGCTTCTAATCTCAATAACAGATTATGAGACTTTAACCTATTATTTAATAATCTTTCGTTTTTGTGTCGATGTTGCATTTAAAGTACTGTCACTTCCGATTATGTCCTCTAGGTGGAGTCTCTACCTATGTTTGATGAATGGGCAGATAGGATGAAAGCAGATGTCAGTCTAAATTTCTCAATTATTATAATCTTTAAGTGGAAGAAGTCGTTGTAAAAAAGGCACCATGGATATATATACTAGAAATGTAAAAAATATGCTGTATGAATATAATAGTATTACCATAACGTAACATTTGGATATGCATGGGGTATAAGATTATTAGATTATGTATTTTCATTGTACTAAATGTGTATTTATACAGTTAACTTTTATACTTAATTTTTATACTATTTTAATATTCTTTGTCTTTATCTTTAAAGTTATGCTATTTTTTTCCTAAAACATTATTTTATGATATTATTTTTCTTTATTTCAATTTCTTACTTACTGCTTTCTCGTTTCATATTGCCTTGGTCAACAGTAACCTTTTAAACATCATATTTATTTATTTTTACCTGCCTCACTGACCTTATGCATCATCACGTGCACCTTTATTGAAACTAAATTCCGTCGTGTTTTCAGGCTGATTTGTGAGATTATTTTTTTTATTATTTGAGTGATTTAAGCTGGAACGTCATTTTACAACTAGTTGCAAACTGATGCACGCTGCATACAGAGTCTGTAAAAGAGGAAATATGACGCAACCCATTGCAATTTAAATATGATGTTTCAAATAGTTGCCCTATTTTATTTGCATATAAATTAAGACATCTGCTATGTTTTGAATATTATAATAGACATTTGGATGGCAGATTGGCACGGCATGCAAAGTAGCTAAAAATTGCAGGATTATTTTTACAAAACACGTAACCACAACCTCATTTTGTTAACAGCAGTTTAGCAAAGTTTACTGGACATTTAATCACAACTTCACATGAGAAAATCAACAAGTTAATCCAGTCTGCTAATGTTTAACAAAGTCGTGATTTACGCGAATTGTATCTTACAAATTAACGCATTAAAAACCAGTTAGCAATCAAACGTATTTTTATTTCAAAGCCTCTTTTATTATAGTTTTCATTAGATGGTGATGTAACTCCCTTCTAATGTATTGCCCTTCTACAATTTAAAGACAAACGCGAGCTTTCAGCTTAACCGTGCGCGCGCGCGCTTTCTTTATCACCACACACGCGCGCAGTTATGAATTTACGAAACCACACGCGCATCCTGTAAAGTCTGAATGGATTCGCCTCTAAACCACTTCAGTTTATTCAACGTCCTTCACCATAAAAATATTTGTATTTACTTCAACCACACAAGCTGCAGAAAAACTTTATCCAAGTTGATAGGTTACCTTACCTGACTTGGTCCTGAGACATTGCCAAATTTGAAATAAGACGAAAACGCACCATAAAACCAAAGTATAGTTTGTATAAATGCATGAGTAGATCTGTTATCCATGCCGTTGCTCTTTGCACACTGCAGTTTTTGCTCCGTCTTTGCCACTCTGTATCCAAACGCCTTGGCACAGTTGACTTGGCATTCGGTGCCTTCTCATAGAACTTGGCAGAAATGCCATAAGGCGTCTCTGATGTCTTCCACAATTAAACCCACAGAAAAGATAAAGTCCTCGTTAGATTTTTTGACAGAAGGAGTCGTGTGCATTTAAGTTCTTTATTTTAAATGGATGATTGTTTGATTTTGTCTTGTAAAGGGCAAGTGGATAAATACATTTGAATGCATGGTGTAGGTTTGCATTTATTCTTTATAGCTATAGTATTTTTACAAACACTGTTTTTTGTTTTTCTTATCCTTTTTCTTTTCTTATAATCTCGTTTTAAAAATAGCCATATAATTACCATAATTTAAAGACGTGAAAATTACATTTACGCATTTGGCAGTGCAATTCTGCATTAGAAGGTAGCCTCGAACCTATGACCTTTTGCACTGTTAATGCAATCCTCTACCACCTATACAGGAGAAAATTAATTAATACAAACCAGGCTGGTTATATAAGGTTATCCTCAAGGTTTGCATGTGTTGTCAATAATTTAAACTTTTTGGGCACGTGCTTTCTACTATTCATGTTGAAATTTATGAGAAATGGTTCTGTAAATGACTCTCAAAGAATTGAAAATTTTCGCAATTGTAATTGTTTTCAATAGAAAAACATCTACAGTATCAAACCGTATTTTCTTTCAAGTCAGGCCTAAATATGCTTACAATATAGGATAGACAATGCTTAATGTAGAGGGAAAACCCGACTCTGGATATTAGAAATGAATAGTCTCTTAGCTCTGTTTAAATCTCATTAAATATCTGAAATGGGAGTTTTCAATTCTGAATTTAGTTCAGCATTCTTTAGACCTGATGTAAATGTGAGTTTATTATCAAATGATAACATGATTTTAAAACAGTTAAATGTAAAAATAGGATTATTTCGTTCAACCTCATTCCGATTCAATTTTATGACGTTTTATGTTCTTGGTTTAAGGGGCTTTATTATTAAATACAGATGATTGGCCTTTTGGGTTTTAAAAGCTATTTAGCTACATTACGGAATTACATTTAATTTTCAGTCCTTTAACGGTGAGCTTTTTTTCGTTAAATGTTAAAATAATAAAAATGACGCAATGCACCTGAATGAAACATTTTAGCCTTAAATATGTCTCTCTGTAAAAAAAAAGTCTCAGTTCACACATCAGGTAGCCACGACTCCTGCCGGTTGGCTGTACCGAGGGCTGCACGTGCACAGAAAATCGGTGGACTGCCACGCGACTACGGTTTTGATTCTTAACTAAAAGACATGACAAGCGAGACATCAAGTGCTTTGCCTCTGTTATGCTTTAAAGTTGCCATACAAATCGCTGCGATTACAAGGGTGATTTGCTGAATCGATTGTAACTTTTGTACCACGTCACCAAGCCAAAGACGCACGTCAAAGTGCACGTACTGTCATGATTGGATCGCTGTCAGATGTCCAGATGCAAAGAAGATATCGTTGTCCTTTGTAATGTTCGTCCAAATGCACACTTTTGGGTGCCAAATTGAGTGACAGTGTTTTACTTTTTAATTCTTCAAATTAAAACGCCAAGTATGTCAGGTTTTAATATGTTGCAATGGCACGTGCATACTAATAATTATTTGCAATCATTTTTAATGCATAAGCTAAATAAAAAATGTTATTCAGAGATGCTTGAATGCATAAACCTTAGCATCCTCGTCAGGCTTTCAAAACGAAAAGTCTGATATCATAAAGATTCCCAGTGCAACTTATTTGTGTATCTGCGAGGCTGTTTACCCACAAACCGAAATGTAGGAGTTTCTGCAGCATGGTGGGCGGGTTGTGGTGACGCGCGTGTGAAACTTGACCAATAGCGAAGTCATACACTTTGAGTTTTGGCCAATCACAGACAAGCTCCCCTTAAACTCGTGAAAACACCAGAGGGGTGGTCGTGCACCTGCATCATGTTAGTGTGACTGAGTATTTGTAAGCAACTGCATATTAATTTTTGATACATTGTGCTACTTTGAATATCGCATAACTCGCAAGGAATTACCGTTTTGTGTTTGTTTTATTGTTTAATGCTTGAAATCTCATTGCAACACAATGCATATTCAATACATGCAGTGCGTTTTTCATCGGATTGATATTTCATATCATGTCACTCTGTGTTGTATAAACACTTTATAGGCTACATTGACATGAATGAAGACTGCACATTGCAGTTGTCTAGGGGGCGCCCGGTGGACTTACACACGAGAGTAGATAGATGGTTAATAATATAACAGTGTTGAGTGCCAAGCTGATTTACATCGGACTTGGTTTGATTATTAATGATGTTTGCACGTTCAGTACACGTGATTAGAAGCATAACATTGCATTGGCAGGCACTTTCCATCTCTTTCCTTAGCAGGTGGTTTATCTGACCAGAGGATGCACTTGACAGTATCATTTAGTTTTTATCAGTTACATGCACATATCGTTTTAATGTGGGTTCGTTTAGATCGATTTTTAAAACTTAATATGCATGTGCACAAAGGAAGTACACGACTCGTATTAATTCATCATTTGCATTCAATCTGCGTTACAGTTATTGAAAACGTCGGTGCTTAAAAACTAAAACATTGTGCATGGATCAATGCTGATCACGTGCTCCACATATAAAGTAAAATAGCATAAAGCTAATTGATTAAATAATATTTTTGTTTATAGAAAACATTTTTATGATTTAAAAAAATTAAATACCATATGTGCGTTTTTTAACTTTATTCAAATATTATAATGCATACAGTGAATAAACCATATCACTTTGATGCCAAATATTGAAGACAACATAGTGCATAATCGTGCATTTTCAGTGCATCAAGTTAACGTAGTCGCTAAGATCGACAATAACGTTTTAGACAAAGCAATCGATCAGGGAGATAAAATGACAGTGGCAGTAGTTGTGAAAGTTCACCCCTTGTAGGGGCGTAAATCTAACACAACATTCATGACACTACTAACAGATCTTTTTCGTTTTTATTGTCATTTCTAAACACATTCAAATTAATTTGATCTCGTCTATAGTGTTTTCAATAAACTCGAAAGAAAATGGCACTCAGTTACTTTATATAAATATTTAAATTCAATGCGCAAGTTAAACATACGCATCTTAAAACCGAGCAATAGTCCCCTTAATAAAAACTGCAACGCCTTTCAAAGTGCGCATTTCTTCTGTCCCGCATGAGTGTATGGCTCTTGTGCCGATACTGAGGGCGCTGTGCTGAGGGGAAGAGCCCAAGAGTTTGTCCACCGGCCACTGTGAACGGGAAAAGTGAACGGCAGCTACGTCTCCGCGCTCTCTGTCGGACGGACTCATATCGTGCGCTTTACTTCCCCCCCCCTCTCTCTCTCTCTCCCTCACTCTCTCTCTCTATCTCTCTCAGGTCGAAACTAACTACGACACAAGTGCCAGCTTTTGCAACAGGGGGTTTTAAGGATATCATCGTCCCAAAGCATGCCGAACCCTCCTCGCTGCTCGTAAACCGGACTCCGTTTTGCTTCGTGCCGCCGCATGCCTGCAATGCTCGCGGTGGATGCGAACGCGCGACGCGGCTCAATCAGGGACGGCGAATAATGAATCACACGCGAGTTTTGTAAAGCATCCGGACGACTTTTTGTATCTCTCTTCATTTCCCACGAACCGCAAGATGAAATGATCGCTTTTTTCCGGCGGCTCATCGCCACAGTTTAACTCCTGGCTTTGTGAAATCTCCGCGCATCCATCCGCCGTCGGGACTTTTCTATAGGCTGCCGTTGACGATAATGCCTTTGGTGAAAGTTTGGATGTACAGCTTTAACAGTGCAGCGTACAGTAGATGTGTGTAACTCGAGGCGGGGTTAAAGTTCAGCTCTATGGAGCGCTGAAGCGTCGCGCGCACTTCGCAGAGTTGGAAATGTGAAAGCAAGAAGCGAGGCTTTATTTTCCCTCTCTCCCTTCTTCTCTGTCTCTCCTTTTTTTCTCTTTTCATACACACGGACACACGCATATACATATACACTCACAGTCCATACATTCACATACACGCACACACAACACATACATAAACACGGCGATTCGTTACAGTTATCCAAACACACGCCAAATCCAGGAGTCAAAACCGACAGATATGTATTCTCCGCTATGCCTAACACAGGTAAGTGACATTTTTATGCATTGTTCACTTTTTTTGTTGCATTTGTGCCGTGTCTTTAAACGGGACGGGACCTATAGAGGGCTTACCTTTGCTTTAGACAAGTAACTTTGTGTGCAGCAAGGCATTCCTGCTCTGACAGAAACAACTTGAACTACCACATGGCGGATGGCGCCCACCTCACATACAGTAAATACATATGTGTTTTTATACACGGTAATATATAGTTGGCAACTATTTTTCTCATTTCAGTCGCGTTTTGCGTGGGGTGGAGCATGAAAGTAAATGGTGTGCACGAGCTCACTTAAAGTTATTTTCTTCGTGCACGCGACGTTATACTGTAACTTTAAATTTTAACGTTATGCACAGTTAACACGAATTGATTTCCTTTACTGTAATGTATATAAGAAACAAAACAACGTTAAACACGTTAAAAATAACATTTAGGTGCATATTATTAGTAAATATTGATACAAGTTAGTCAACCGTGTTATTAATGTATCAACTTTTATCGGAAACGTGCAGCGTACGACATGTAACACAGCAGACGTACAGTATGCCACTTCATCAATATAAAAAGTTGATTTTTTTTCTTTACGTCTCTATATTGTAAAACCACTAGACATCTTTGTAATTCATTTTTTTTTACATTAATATAAATGTAGGTTGTTTCCTTAGCATGCACATTTTAAGATTTGCATTACAGAAACTTTGTGCTCTCCTGTGTGTGAGGCTTGTTGTCAGATATCTGACATAAACGTATGTAAATACCAAATACATAGTGCTGCATGCATGTTGCAGTTTTTCTTTTAAATTCTATCCTTTATTTAGTGTTTTTTATTAATAAAGGACAAGAGGGAGTAAATAAGGTTTAAAAGAAACACATTCAGAGTCATGGTGGCAGGTGAAGTAAGGTGACAGATCTGCACAAGCTGTACTGTACCGTTACTACAGGCTTAGTGGGATTTTAAACTGTTTGCTGGGTAAAAGGTTTGATTTTCAAATGCACAAAATAAAGTGAAGGCCTCAGTGTTGGGTTGTGTATTGGGATGCTTATTTGGCCATGTTAGTTGCAGTACGGTTGAGGATTCAAAGGAAAAAAGTTTCCTAAATGTGTGGAGAAAGACAGACTTTATTTAATGTTCTTTAAAAAAAAACGTATGATCTATAAACTGATTATTTTGCAATAGTCTGTTGTTTAATTGTAACATCATTTTATATTTAATGTAAAAAGGGGTACATGAGGAGGGGAAGCTTTTTACAGTTTATGGACGCCACTGTAAATTTAACACGTTGACGTTTGACTGACAAACGCAGCTCATATGTTTTTTCTTTTTTCTTTTTTATTTGCTTGACTGGTAATATATGTGGGTAAAAATGACAAACATAGACTTCTGCTAAAGAAATGAATAGGCCTAATAAAATAAAATGTCTTTAGTAAAAGTTTAAAGGAGTAATACAATCCACATAATAAAATAAACTACTAACAGTCTTACAGCTTTCAAAACAATGTATTACTTTTTATGCAAGTCTCTAAGTCTTTCTTTTTAATTACCAGTTATAATAATATTAAATGGCTAGAAAGTAGTTGTGTTAAAGCTAATTGAGAATAGGCAATGATTTCTTCTGTTTCATGTTTAGATAGAATAAGGTTTGCATTTTTTGTCTGTGTTATCATCTTAAAATTTAGGATCTGTAGTAGTTCCAGAAAATCATCTATAGTCATTTACTTGCATTTTTACTGTTAACCCTTAAAATACCCAGGGCTTTGGAAAAAAACTGCTCTTGTGTATCTATGTAAAAATACTTTAATTTAACATTTTAATCAGCGAACGCCTTTAAGTGTATTGACATGTGTCCTTTTAGAGACCCGTGTAATCGTACGTCCATTTAACCTATTATTGTGCATGCATTAGAACTTGAATGTCTGTTTTAACTACGAGGCGCTATTGTTCCCTGCTGAGGCCTTGCTATAGGACAGAGAAGTTCAGCTTGAAACACTTTAAGATTCTGGACAAACGTCATGCTGACTAAACTCTATATTGTTTGCGTTTTATATTTTTTGCACGTTCTGACACTCAAACTTTTCTTTTTGAAAGCATAGCATAATAGCTTTCTATAGTTTCTCTTAACTTTGTTTACATTTGTTAGAATTGTAGCAAAAGTTGCACTAATGCACGAATATTTCTGTGCTGCATGTTTTATTCATCTCAAACACGTGTTTTTCATATTTGGTAAATTTAGGTAATTTTTATATATATTTTTGTTTGCAAAATACTATAATTTAGTATTTTTTTGCCAAGATGCACTTGCGAGTGTAACGTGTATGCAGTCAAAACCGTCTGTGTATTTCTCCATTATTTATTTGCTTACATTTTTACTAGAAGTGTGTGTATATAGACAAGGCTGAAGACGCACCTCCTTTTTCTAAAAGTTAACAAATAATAAATAAAACACATGTGATATACACATACGAAAGTCACAACAAAAGATGATATCGGTTATTGAGAAGTTTTTTTTTTCCTAATTTGGATTAAGTTACATAGACACTCGCTAAAGGGGGAGACCAGGCTTCATTCACTGGGTTATGTTGTGCAAGATAAAACAATGCAGTTTTGATGTCACGGAGGCGAGAGTTTGATTCTTGTAGACAGGAAGGAAACAATATGATTAAACATACACGTTTGTCTCGAAGGAGGAGGATTTTCATGCACACACACACACACACACACACACACACACACACACATGCACATTGTGCTACACATCAAAATAATATTATATACTTGCTTTATGCAAATCTTTATTTTCTCTGTAGTGTAACAAAAGAGATATGGCCATATGCATTTGTGGAGTATAACTAGGATTACGTTATAAGATAAAAATATCAGTTTCTAACAAAGATGTTCACTTTTAAATCTCTAGCTTTGTTTTTGTACACCCTAAAAACCCTAAAAAATTTGTTTAATTTTGGGATTTTCATATATTAATTTTTGCTTATAGTACATTTTGTTTATGTATTACTTTGCATTTGAATCAATAATTATTTTATTCATCCGAACACAGTAGTAGTGCTTGAGATTAAAGAATAAATGATTAATTAATAAATATCACGACATTCATATCCATACGGTTGTTAAAATGAAATCAGCGTATAGCACAGATACAGTGCTTGCTTGCTTGTTGGCAGGCCTGTCGTGCTCACACGGTCGGTTTTAGGACACGATGCAGGGCTATTGCTGTTTGTGGAAATGTTATTCTAGTGATTGGCAGCCTGCCATTATTCTCTCTGTCATAAAAACCCTGCGTTATTTTTTGTGTGTGTGTAAAATCCTAAATTATTTAATAAAAAACACATTTGTTCCTTTCACTTTACAAAAAGTAGGCATGAGCAGTCGTCATGAATCCAGGCAGGCCTTTAGATGCAAAAATAAAGATTTTTTTGTAACTAAGGAAAATTATAAGTAGTAGTGATTTAGTCAATTCATGTTTACTTAAAACATTGGTTAGGTTCAGACATGCATTTCTCTAGAAAATATAAAATGCCAAATATGCCCTCTTGGTAGATTAGAAACATACACAAGCACCACCAGATTCACCATTTTTACTTCTTTGACCATGTGTAAAGATAAGTCATTTTAAACTAGCATTGCTGAAATAAAAAAGTGTATTTTTTTGTCAATTCAAATAGTTTTATACATTTTTTCTGTGTTGTGAGTTAGCACCGAATGAAGCATCGCCAAAATCCCACAATCTCCCACTCACACACTCCTATTTGAAACAACACACTCCTTTCTGATACAGAATAAAGTAGCACGCTTTTGGAACCGTGTGTGCGTTTTATACAGATAAAAATAGCCAGTCCAATTTTCCTGGTCTGTTGTTGTATTTTCTCGGCCCTGGCAGACCCCTACAGACCAGCATTCTTGCCAAAGAGCCAAGATATGTCCTAGACCGGTTTACACACACACACACACACACATCCTTGCTCCGTTCACAGACACACTCCTGCTATCCACGCTTTTCAAAATAAATATGAATTTTGTATATATATATATATATATATATATATATATATATATATATATATAAACAAAATGTGCAGTGTAAAATCTTCCCCATACCTCATGTGGTTTTATGTATAATTTTGCGTAATATTTAAAGCAAAAAGTATTTTTAGAAAAAAGTTAAATTTTTTAATATATAACAAAACAAAGTTTTCCTCCAAATGTAAATCTCTAATTTCTTCTTCTTTGTTGTGTTCGCAGGATGAATTCCATCCTTTCATCGAAGCTCTTCTGCCCCACGTGAGAGCGTTCGCCTACACTTGGTTCAACCTGCAGGCCCGCAAACGAAAATACTTCAAGAAGCACGAGAAGCGCATGTCTAAAGAAGAGGAGCGAGCCGTAAAGGACGAGCTGCTCAGCGAGAAGCCAGAGGTCAAGCAAAAGTGGGCGTCGCGGCTACTGGCCAAGCTCCGCAAGGACATCCGTCCGGAATTCCGCGAGGATTTCGTGCTCACGGTTACCGGGAAGAAGCCCCCTTGCTGCGTGCTCTCCAACCCCGACCAGAAGGGCAAAATGAGGAGAATTGACTGCCTGCGTCAGGCGGACAAAGTCTGGCGCTTGGACCTGGTCATGGTGATTTTATTCAAAGGTATTCCGCTTGAAAGTACTGACGGCGAAAGGCTGGTTAAATCTCCGCAGTGCTCGAACCCGGGGCTGTGCGTGCAGCCTCATCACATAGGAGTGTCCGTAAAGGAGCTCGACCTGTACTTGGCCTACTTCGTGCATGCAGGTAAGTCTAATTTTTTGTTTGACTAATTAAAGGGAATTAAGTGGCATGCAGCAGATTGTTTGTTTTTGCAGGGCGAATAGGTTTTACTCCACATAAACAGAAGCGTGGATGTGAGGTCACTCCACACAAGTGATTTCTAAGGAAGTTACAAATCAGATTAGTGGCAGAAGCTCTTCATTTTATCAGCAAGTCAATAAAGCAGCTGGGAAGAATAGGACGAGTGTGTCAAATTCCCTCTTTACTGCCTGCGCAATTATGCTGAGGCACAGATTTACTCCAAACCAAGTCGGAAGAAATGACCATCATTTGCTTTCTTCTGCCAGTTTATACATTTCCCAAATAAATACAACTTAAGCACAGGGACTGACGTTTGGCAGAAAATACAATAGCATAACAAACCCACCACTATAAGCATCCAGGCTTACTATTATTATTATTATGCCATTTTTTGTTATGCATCCGTTACGTATGATCTGTGATTGCTGTTAATTGTAAACACGCAATTAACGTGATTTTTTTTTAGCAGGCCCGCATGAAATCTGTGGCGGCTGAATTCAATTCAATTTCCATTTATTAAATATTTTGGTTAATTCGATTACGCTAACCAACGATAAGATTGAAGCGTTCTCACCTTTTATTTAACACATTTCATGCCACCAAAGTTTGAGAGTGTGCCACTGAATTTTAGATCCAGTCGCACATGTGCGACCAGTAAATTTGACCTTTTTTTGTGATGTGACACTGAATTTGAAACAGCACATTGTACTTTCTGCATCTATCATTAAAGTATTTATTAGTAATACAGTGGAAATAAGTAGAAATGTTAGCATGTTGATTTACTGTGTGTGCCCCTAAATTTTCTGGTTGCGCCCCTAAAATTTTCAGTTGGGGGCCACTGTGCTCCTAGTGAAAAGTTAGTCTGGAGCCCTGCATTTTGTCGTTTCAAATCCATTAGTGTGCATAAGGCTCCTTCAGGGCCTGGTTATTAGAAATATAAGTGACCGATTCACAGTTAATTGTAAAGTCATTGTGCGATATAAAACAAAGCTGTGCTAACTAAACCGACTGTCATGTTAGTTTAGCTTAAGAAGTACAGAGTAGATATCTGACAAGAGAGAAGGCAGCAGGGGATCCGTCTTCACTCGGTTTAACACAAAAACACGCTTTCACTTGGACTTAAATAACCGAGCACCTTAATAACATTTATTTCCTCTCACACGCATGTTGGCAGCAAATGCATTCGTTCTGTACGGACTAGACTTCGACACAAATAAAAAAGTTAAAACGCGGCATGACCCCAAGACCACAAAGATACAGCCGTGAGCGCGAGCTTATTGCAAAACGGTAGCGTGTGAATTATTCCAACTAAAGGCCCGGACCCTTTGAGCTTTTTGTAAAGATAAGTACGACTAACGTACACTGTCACTTTAAACACGTCTCCCCGCGGCTGCCCAATTCCTCCGTTTTGATCTTTTGAAAGCCTATTCAGCGGGGAGCCTATTTAGCGGCCTCGCTCCCGCTAACATCCTAATCGGCAAAGTTACCTTTTTTTTTATTCGGCGGTGATTGTGAATGGATGTCAGCTCGAGAACAAGAGGAAGGGAAACTCTCATCTCAACTCTGACCGCCGATCAGATTTCCTCCGCTGTCTTATTTAAAGCAGCGGAGCGTTGCCGGAGCCCCCTTGATTAAAAGCCATGTGAAGAGAGGCTGACCTCATACGCAGATGGTGAAAGTGGGGCTTCTGAGAGGAGCTAAAGTCGGTAATTAAATTTATCCCACAGTCTTGCCAGGGCAAAGGGGCGCAGGCCAGCAAACACACCCACTTCATCTGGACAACAACACAGCTGATATTGCTATCGATACTAGGAGGATTAGTTCGTGATTGACGGAGGAAACATTATCGTTGACCTCTGTAACGACGGGGGATTAAGTAATTCGGTTAACATTTATGAGTTTAAAATACTCGTTGTAATTTTTTATATTAAATATTTCCTTTATTATGCTGATGTGCAGAAATAAATAAAAAAATTCTAAATTAATTTTCCAAAAAAGTGTAAACATTGTGGCTTGACCAATGGTGGGGTTTGAGGCGGGACCATCTGTTTAACCAATGGTGTTTCGTAAACCAGTGGTTTTCAAACTGGGGGCCGGGGGGGCCCCAGTTTTATGACATTTTATAAAAAACATTAATTTATCATGAATTCTATGTATTAAACCTAAAAAAAATAAGGCTACTAACCAAAAGCACTACTTATTTGTATAATTTAATGTTTTTTTATTAAAATGTTGAGAACAGTTTTTGGTCACAAATTTTCTTGGGGGGGGCCACAAAGGAATGGACTGTACACAAGGGGGGCCACACGCTGAAAAAGTTTGTGAACCACTGTCGTAAACCGATTTTATTTTTGTGGTTCTCAAACTGGGTGCCGTGTCCCCCTGGGGGGGCCCTGAGATGGTGCAAGGGGGCCCCAAATTTATAAGATTTTATAAAATACATGAATTTATCCTACATTCTGTATAATAAAACCTCAGAAAAATAAGGCTACCAACCAAAAGCAATACATGTTATAATTTTTATTTTATAAAGTATTTTAGAGTGTTTTATGTCATAATTTTTTTTTTTGGGAGGGGGCATGAATGGATGCACCGTACACAAGGGAAAAGTTTGAGAACTACTGCCTTACGCACCCTAACGTGAGTTTTATAATCACCTGACATCTGACAGTCGTTTCTCTATTTTTGGATTATAATTCAACTTAAATTGTTGCATTTATTATTTAAATGTATTTTTGGTCAATCCTTAAATATCTGTTAAAAGACAACAACATAATTATTTCTATTAAAAAGACACACGTGGTGAGGTTGGCGCGAGTAAACAGGACGCACGAGTACGGCTAATTTATGACAGTAGCACTCCGCACGTGGAAGAGGTCGCGGCTTAAGATGTTAAGGTCACGACCCCATTTTCATAGCATTTGACCCCCTAGATAAACATCCACTCCCATTAGCAGCCAGTCAAGCGGAGGGCAAGCTTTGGTTTTGGGTTGCCCCCTTGACCTCCACATAAAACAGGTGGTTTTGTTTGCGGTGTGCCGTCTTAAACCAGACTAAAGAGGCTAATAGCCGCGGAGACCCGGACTAAAGCTCCTTTTAAAAGGCAGTTCTTTTCACATTATGAAGATTCATTTGCTGCAAATTTGAGGTGTTTAATTTATTTTTTTCGGGATGGTGGAAAAGCTGATTTTTTTAAGTTTATCAAAAAATAACCATAAAAAATATGACGAAGTGTGAAAAGTAAGATAATAAGAGGTAATGAGTAAAAAATGAATACACATAATCAAAATTTATTGGAAAAATAAACAATAACAACAAAAAGGTCTATTCAAACTCTTTGAAATCCATGTATTGGTATTTTTCAGCTTAATGCCCTTTGAACTGTAGTTGTGTCTCATTGCCCTGTGTTTTCAATCTCGCTTCACAATGGAAGGATACCGCTGGTGTAGATAGATAACAAACCGTAGACGCGGCATGTGTGGACATTTCCAGAATGGCTGATAGATACTTACATTGAACTTACCTTAAGTGACCCGCACGGCAACCGGTTACGTTTTAAAGATGTCTGACCCACTTCCATTTGAGCTCTTAAACAGATTTAGCGTCTTTCAAGTTAGCTTTGACGCATACGTGTGCAAAGTTTTTTTTCTTCTGTGAATTCATATCAAGTTCTGTGAAGTCGGCTTAATGCAAGGGGGGATTGGACATTTAGATCTGGCTAAAGACTTAAGCCGGGACATAAACGTAACCACATAGTTAAGTTAAATCAACAAGTTTTTTTTTTTATCGCCAGTAACCGAATCCACTTACTGTATCCAGATATCTTCAGGCTGACTTTTGGCCCATCTTGTGTTACAGCCGTTTTTTATTCCCTGCCTTTCCACAGGCTGAGGAATAACAATAATTTGGCTCTATTTAAAGCGATTGTGGGATAAACCACAGCCTTTGTTGTGGTTACTGCAGTACACACTGTGGGTTGGGACATCCCCACCCCCTCGCACCCATCCTCTCATACTTCTCAGCGCTTGTTTCGGCTTCTCGTTTGCCTTGGTAATTCCAACAACCATCCTTATAACAATGCCCATTAAAAATGAGATTGTTGCCCATTCATAAAAACACATCGTCAAGTTTTGTCCAAAACTACTCTGGCACATGACCAATGCTGAAGGACCGGCCACTATTCAATGAAAGGATACTGCAGATTCAGTTTTAATATCGTTGCGTTTGACCGGCCTTTGAACCAAGTTTCTGCTGCAATGTTATTGGATTAAACAAAGCAGATGGTTTTGGGAGAGGGAACACTGTAAGATGATTTTGTTGCACAGCACTTGCCTTTGGTGGGTAGATTTCTCCTAAACCCGATTGCGAGGCAAATTCGTGTAATCCGTTTAATGTGCATTGTCAGTGCCGATCTTTCCTTGCAGATTTGGACCGTATTCGTTGGCTTCAGTTGTAGGGTTTCAAATGTCAACAGTCTCAAAACAAAACCGTACACAGGGATTTTTTTCGCAGGCGACTATTAATGCGCTTAGTATTGATTTACAATCCAGCTCATCTTTTTGGTGTTTTTTCCTCCTTTCTTTGCAAGTAACAAAATTGATTTACACACCAGATCATCACACACAATTTTCTCCTCTGACATAAGAGCAGCATGGGGAGTCCAGGCAGTGGGCAGTAATCTAGTGGCTGTGTGAGCGGTACACCTGTGCTTTGGGTTTACCGCCGTCCCCCTGTGTAGAGAGGCAGGAAAGGTAATGGTAGGGGTTGGCACCAGTCAGTTTTTGCTAATTAGTTTTGTATTAACTCCTCAGTCGTCCCAGCGCACAGGCACTGAGAGTGAAATGGGCCCCGTGATGGGCGATCGGCTATTTTTATTTTAGATTTTATCTCATTTATTCTCACGTTTGTTTAATGCTTCCTGTGCTGAGGTAACCGTGAATTGCTTGCTGTTCGCATTACGTAATGACTAAGAGAAAATCTGCCGAATTTTTCAGTGTAGATTTAAAGTCGCAGTCGACCGATGTGTGGTTTTTTTTATGGCCAATATTAAAGCAACACTATGTAGTTTCCATGTAAAAATGACTTACAGCTCCCCCATGTGGTTGAAAAGCGCAACAGTGCCTGGTGTCAGACACTCTTCTGCAGGCAGGGGGAGGGGCGGGGCTGTGTGCTCTACCCTCCACCGCCACTTTCAGAGTGTGCTTGTAGCAGCTAGGAGGCTGCTCAGGTTGCAGCAACATTACAATTTGTCCAGTTAAAAGTTGTTCTATCACTGAAATAATTTTATATAAAGGTAAAAAAAACTACATAGTGTTGCTTTAAGAAAGCGGTGTGGCCGATATGAGGCAGATATAACAAAAATTTAATTACAGTAAATGAGAGACAAACCGCTGAGAGAAACAAAGAGACAAACAAAGTAAGGGTAATTTGGTGAAACTTAATAAACATAATATTTATAAAAATACTTTTTTTTAAATTATCTACAAGACATATGTGGTTATGATACCTCACTGTTCTGTTTGAATAAGAGAGTGTTGTGTGTAACACAATGTGTGTTTACATTAAACTCCTAATTTTATTGTTGTTTGCGCCATAATTCTTAAATCTGTGGTACACAAATGTGGAAAATTACACTTCTTCGTGTTCAAAGAAAAATATTTGGTTATTATTTATATTAGCTGGAATAAATCTGAAAAAAGACAAACCATAGTAAAGGTCTTAGGAGGTTAAAATGTGAATAATGATTGGTAATTTTACTGTCTGTCAGACTTTGGCTTTACATCAGCGTGCATTTTCATTACAAACAACAAATTGAACAGATAGACAGGCAGATGTACTGGCCGATTGAAAAGATTTATTTCAATTTCAATATACAGGGTTCCCACTGGTCCTTAAAAGTTTGTGAATCTGGGGGAAAAATGTATGGCCCTGGGAAGTTCTTGAAAATATACATACATAGATGTAGGTCATTGAAAGTGCTTGAATCAATTTTATGCAAGAAATTTTCTGGAAAAAAATCCTGTGTAGTGTAGGATAATATCATAAAAATTCTAGACTTTTTAAGCACACATGCTAAATTGTTTGCTTTAAATGCTTATATCTTCTGTATGCGAATGTTGATTCATACCAAAATGCTTTTTTGCATAGTTGTGAAAATACACAGTTACGTATGTAACTGTTGTTTCCTGAGAAGGGAACGAGGCGCTGCGTCTCCCTTGCCATACTTCCTGCGTCCCTGTAACGCCGTCTTTGGCAATATTTCAGATAGCGATATACTTCCTGGCTTCCGCGTAACCCTGTCTTTGTTGTTAAGCCTCACCATTGGTTGATTTTGATATACACATTCAGACGCCCTACCCTTGGAGGCGTCCCCAAAGTGTCACCGCAGTGACGCAGCGTGAGTTCCCTCGAAAGGGAACCGTAACAATGTATCTTTAAAGGTAACACGATGTACCCTTGCTCTCACTTGAAATGTGTCCCCATATTTAGTCCTTGAATTTGAGGGTATTGCACCTGGAAAGTCCTTGAAAGGTCCTTGAAATTGATGTTAACCAAGGTGTGGGAACCCTGAATATATCGGCAGATTTATCGGCGACTGCAGTATATATCGGTCTACCACTAAATTAAAGAGGGTGAAATGCATGGCTGTTTACATATCTGCCGTATGTTTACATATGTCATTTTTTATTACTGGAAAAAATGTAAAAAAAATGCTGGGTTGTTTTAACCATAGATTGTAAAAAATATATCCGTGACAGGTTTGTGAGGAGCTTTTTTGAAGCCAATAGTTGGCGGACCCTGCCGTTGCCATTTTGGCCGCACGTCACCTCGCATCACTCGCAGATAACCAAAAATGGGTAAAGAGGTGGGACGTGGGTGAAGCTAATGTGGCTGGTTGCTGAAACCACGCCCACCTAGCTCGACTGTAGTGACAGCAGTAGCAGTTCACCCGTCACTCAAGCGGCCACGCCCTTAATTATGCAGAACTTTAAGGCTTAATATAATTTAAATGGATGAGTTATCAAAAAATTCACCCCCTCACAGTTGTCATGAAGACCAAAACCACTTTTTCTGCTGTAAAGTTGGGAATTTTAACATGGTGTCTACACTGAAAAAAATGATTAATTGAATTTAATCAATTTTTTTAAGGTAAGTGGTTGCAATCAATTTATTTAAGCTACATTTAAACAAAAGTTTTATATTTTATTTTACTTTACTAATATTTTTTGTTTAAATGTAGCGTAAATAAATTGATGGCAACCACTTACCTTAAAAAAATGGATTAAATTCAATGAATCATTTTTTTCAGTATGGGATTGACTCCCTTTTGGAGCCTGTCTCTAGTGGTCAGTCAGTGAATTGCAGTTTAAGTTATTTTCGTGTTGTCTTTACGATAGAGCCTGGATGGTTGGCTCAAAAATGAACCGTTGGATTAAAGTCAATTCTTGGTTAATTTTAACCCGGGGTTCGGTTTTGTCCGTAATTGACCGATTGAATGTTTAACACAATTTTAACGTTTTGGTCCATTTATCAGAATTCAGAACAAGCGAAAAAGCTGATTCTTCTTGTTAACTGAAAGTTGAACTACTATCATATATATACATATATATACATATATATATATATATATATATATATATATATATATATATATATATATATATATATATATATATATATATATATATATATATATATATATATATATATATATATAAACAAAGCAAGTGTTTTGTAAATGTAGAAAATGCTAACAGAAAGACATGTATAAACATAATTGATCTGTTTGTCAATGCTTATTTTGTAATGTACTTCAGTGTTTAGGTTCTTTCAAGCGTTTTGCAAACTCATGGCTCTGTCATACTGCATGAGGGAAGCGTGCATCGTGTGTCTGTTAAGGATCAAGCCGTTCTAGACTTCCAAAGCGCAGACATCTTGTTCATTACTGAACAGCAACTTTGGCTAACTTCTGAGAATGGAGCCTTTGTGCGCACATGCCAGTCAACAAGAGTGCCATTGTCTTAAGCAGCGGCCGGTAGCGAGCGAGGCATTGCAAGACCTTTGCCGTGAGGAACTTTGATTGTATTAAGTCTTGCTGAGGACTTCATTAAAATGTTGAGATGGCTCACGTGCGGCGCAGACAGACTGGACAAAATAGGGACAAAATAGGAACTACGCATTTTGCCAATAATGCCGTAGAATTGGCGTTTCTTTTACTCTTTTCTTGCTGAAATTCAATTTGTCAACTGGGGTGTTTGCACGGTTTATGATTATGCTGTAAATGGGAATCCGTGTTTAATAAGCTGTTAATGGTAATTTACCAGTGGCCATCGCTGATTGCAATACAAAGAAGCTCATGTTAAACCGCTCTATCGTGTGTACCAACGCAGAAAAGAAACCAAAGTGAAGTGCAGGAATGCGTTGTGCTCTATCTGTACGTTCTGCAGCGAATGAAAGTCGTAAACCAAACCCTAGCAACCAAAAGCCTCTTTAGCTGTACTTAAACGGACAGACTGAGCAATTTTCATGACTAAATCTCTACTTGAACTGAATCTGTTCCTTCTTGTCATGTGATTGGAGATTGATCTGAGTAGTCACCCTGCGTTATAAAGCTTGATCTGTATATCACTGCCTATCGATCTGCAGAATGTTTGCAGCGGTGATGCAATGACTGAATGATGCTCGCACATTAATGCATTCAGCAGCACACTTTTTTTTTTTTTTTTGAGTTTGCGAACTCAAAGGTTTCAACAAAATACTGGTAAAGAGCAAGTACAATGCAAGAGGTTTTCAAAGCTGGGCCATTGCTTTACTCCAATTCACAATGGTAAACCTAAATGATTTATAAGCTCAGATATGTGAGACTGGACCCACAAAAACATAAGGGTAAATTGAGATTTATACGTCATTTGAACGCTGAATATATAAGCTTGCCATTGATGATTTGTTAGGATAGGACAACTCTATGGCCGAGATACAACTATTTGAAAATCTGTAATCTGAGGGAGCAAAAAATCGAAATATTGAGAAAATCGCCTTTAAAGCGACACTTCACTTTTTTTGAAAAGATGCTCATTTTGCAGCTCCCCTAGAGTTAAACATTTGATTTTTACAGTTTTGGAATCAATTCAGATGATCTCTGGGTCTGGCGCCAGCACTTTTAGCATAGCCTAGCATAATCCATTGAATCTGATTAGACCATTAGCATTGCGCTAAAAATAACCAAAGAGTTTCTATATTTTTCTACTTTTTAGCTTGATGCTAATGGTCTACTCGGATTCAATGAGCAATTTTTTGTTTTTAAAAAGTGGAGTGTCCCTTTAAAGAAGTACAAATGAAGTCCTAATCAATACATTTTACTAATGATGTATACATTTTTGATATATTTACTAAATATCTTCAAGAAACATGATCTTTACTTAAAGGGCACCTATTTAATTGCTAAAAAACAATGAAATTTTGTGTATTTGGTATGTGTTTGCGTGGTTTATGGTTCAAAAAAAAAATTTTTTCCACATAACGTACATTTTTGTATCTCCAGATTTCACTCTCTACGTGAAGCGCATGGATTTGAAAAACACTGTGTCTCTGATTGGCCAGCTAATCTGTACGTTGTGATCATCAGCCGGAAATGTGACGCTCCTTACCATGTTTGAAAGATTCGCCCACAATCCAATGCTAACAGGAGTTAATTTACAGGCTTACAGTCAGAAGCAGGAGGAATTGTGATAATGTGCGTACAATCCGTGTGTTTGTTGTAGTCCAAGAAAAGAGATTTACGTTGGAGACGATAACTCGCTTCATCGTTTACTTTGGGGTTTGTACCTTTTGCATATCGTTAACATGCTAATACGCACTTACACACCAAAGGAAATGTAAAAACGTAAATCTTTTTAACATCTTAAGGATTTATGGCATAAAAATGTATAATTTTGACCCATACTATGTATTTTTGGCCATATTAGCTACAAATATACCATTGTGACTTATGATTGGTTTTCTGATCCAGGGTCACATATCAGGTACGATTTTATGAAAAATGTCAATTCGGGAAATTATTTGTTTGACTTCAGTTTACGTAAATATTAGTAAAGTAATCTCCAGTTTATGTTTCAAACAGAGATGGCGCTAGAAAGCTTTCAATAATTTATTTTAATAATATCTTCTATGTTTAATCAATTAATAATATATGGAAGTCGAACTACTATCAATATGTCCCGGGTATCATGAAAGCGCCAATCCCAATGCCAGGAGAAGAATGCCGATCCGATGATTGAGACACGGGCCGCCATTGTGTGCCATAGCCGTTCGGTCCGATTATAAAGGAGAGCACAGACATGAAACGGGACAGCTGTGAGTGTCTATAGGGGATAGTTGCTACAGATGGTAAAAGAAGTGGAAAATAAAGTACCGTATGGCTGGTAAAATATAGAAGAAAGACTGGGGGGATGTTACTGAACACCATTCTCTCATGTTGTTGTTGTTGTTGTTGTTTGCGTGTGTGCGTGGTTGTGTTAAAGAGAATGCGTTACCTCAATTGCTCGTCTGCCCCAAACCCGTTATGACCATCTGCTGCTGAGCAATGCACAGATTTATTTCTTTACACTGTCTGTGAGTGACACGTGTTAGTTTCTAGTCAGAATCCCTCTTTTTCACAGGATTTCATTGCTTTAGATTTGGATTAGGGATATTATTATATTTGCATGCGATTTGAGGGCTTGATTTGTGTATTTTAACACTTTCCTACTTGTAACCATAGCTAAAATATTAAATTTTCCCTTATTTGTAAGTCACTTTGGATAGATGTGTCTGTTAAATTAATACAGTGACTAATTTTCAGCCGTATTTTCAATATTAGCAGGTTGTTTTCTTACATATTGGGTTTTTAGTTTCAGGTTGCTTAGGGCAGTGGTTTTCAAACTAGGGGCCGGGGCCCCCAGGGGGGCCGTGAGATGGTGCCAGAGGGGCCCCAGTTTTATGACATTTTATGAAATACATTAATTTATCATGAATTCTGTGTAATTAAATCAAAAAAAAATAAGGCTACTAACCAAAAGCACAACTTTTTTGTATAATTAATTTTTTTTTTAATTAAAATTTTGAGTTTTAGAACAGTTTTTTGTCACAAATTTTCTTTGGGGGGCCACGAAGGAATGTACCTTACACAAGGGGGGCCGCACGATGAAAAAGTTTGGGAACCACTGGCTTAGGGTGACATTTCTCCAGTACTGTGAATTAGTTTTGACGTGAGCCTTTGTCCAATCACAGTGAACAGGATTTTGCATTTCAGACTCAAATGCGCATCAAACGCGAGAGTTCGGGAAAATAATTTGTTGAAGTTGATGTTTTAGACGACCAACTTTTTCAAAATCCGACTGTGTACGTACCATCTTTCCAGTATTTTCGAAACGCTACAGGCTAACCATATGTCAACAACAAATACAGTGCTCTCCAAACGAGGTTACGTTTCGCATTATGTTTTATTTCACATCAGATGTTGTTTTTAATTATTGAAAGCAGAAGGGAGGGGGTTGGACTAAGTATGGAATTGACTTTAAATTATTGAACTATTTATCCCCAGAACTGCCCCGAGTCGCTCCATCTGTCGGCGTCGCGGAAATATAAATAAATAAGCAAATAAGGATAATAGGGCTATGGCGCACTCCTAAGCCAGACCCCGAGTCCTGGCACGGACCTGTTCCTCATTTCTGCGGCGAGCGTGGCACCCCTTCAGCTTCGGCTGAACACGCTCCCAATTAGCCTGTTCGCTCCTGCTCTGGATTTGGATAGAATGTAAACACGGCCCTTTTACGGGAGACGTGAATGGCAGAGCGATGGCGTT
Organism: Misgurnus anguillicaudatus; assembly: GCF_027580225.2. Taxonomy (NCBI): domain Eukaryota; kingdom Metazoa; phylum Chordata; class Actinopteri; order Cypriniformes; family Cobitidae; genus Misgurnus; species Misgurnus anguillicaudatus. Next base: position 20,834,898 of record NC_073359.2, read on the forward strand.
TGGAGGGAATTCAAGTGGCGTAAGGAAGGAATGTCGAAAATTTGAACCCCATTGATTAGGCCTGCAATCTTTCAACGCCAAGGCCATGGAATGCAACATGAGATGGATTTGTTTTATAAGCAGTCTGTGTGTGTTGATATAAGTTGTTTTCATTACTATAGATACAAAATTGTAGACTTAGCATGCTAGTTAGCATCACTCATTAAGAAAGAGTTTATCGATCCATTAACGACTTTTTTGGGAATTGCATAAAAATAGTTATTGTTTACGACGTATTGTCGACCTGTTGGGTCCACTCCTCCGTCCCCGTTAAATTTACAGAGCGGCGCGCTCTTCACAAGCAACATCTCCGGCTGAGTTTTACCCACACTTCAGTCCCACAACTGTTTTCACAGACAAAACAATAGCGCCACTTGATTAGCTGTGAACCATCTGGGAACGGCGAGCTGTGTGACCAAGCTAATTGGTTAGATTTCAAAAAGAATGGAGGAGACCCTCTCATCGCACGCATGTTTGAATGAGCCCCCCCCAAACCGCAAGTTGTGTTCCTCTCCCCCCCACCGCTTTTGTTATACGTTCCCAGCGATGATCTGTAGTCTTAAGACTAATGAGCCAGGGCTGGGAAACCTCACACTCACATGGGGTTTGTGTTACTTCACAGTTGGGAAACAACTGGCGTTCTAGAATGTGGAACTCTGTTGTGAAATATAGACGGTTGTTTAGAGATTCTTATGTCGAGGTTCGAAGCGTTATTAATGGAGAAGTACGCACCGTATACTGTAGTCTAATGATAATTAGAAGGCGCGCAGGTTACAGCGCCACCTGTTGGCCGCGGTCGTCTGTGGCCACCAGAGACCGGTGGTTGTGGTGATTTACCACAGTTAACCACCATTTAAACAGTCTGCAGTAGCATATTGCATTAACACGTAATTAAATTGATATGCAATAACAGGTGCGCATAAATTAAATCAATAAATCTCATAGTCAATGGATTGCAGGGATTTTGACTGTGGGTACGTGGTATTCTCTGCTTAAATGATGTGGCAATAAAAAATTCAGACTAGAATGATTACATTTTTTATCGTGAAGATATTTCTATAAATTATTAGTTAGATAAATGTAGTAGCTAGTCATATTAATATACAATTTGCAGTGGCATGTGTGTAGGCGTTTAACCCTTAAACTGACGTCAAATAAATAGTTTGGTGTCCCCAGAGTACGTATGTGAAGTTTTAGCTCAAAATCTCATATAGATAATTTATCATAACATGTTAAAATTGCTACTTTGTGGGTGTGAGCAAAAATGTGCTGTTTTTGTGTGTGTCCTTTAAAATGCAAATGAGCTGATCTCTGCACTAAATGGCAGTGTTGTGGTTGGATAGTGCAGATTAAGAGGCGGTATTATCCCCTTCTGACATCACAATGACCTATTTTTCACATGCTTGCAAATGGTTTACCAAAACTAAGTTACTGGGTTGATCTTTTTCACATTGTATAGGTTGATAAATGCACTGGGGACCCAATTTTAGCAGTTAAACATGAAAAAAGTCAGATTTTCATGAAATGTCCTCTCTAAATGCATAGTCCTTAGAGACCCAGGATGTCATTAAAGGAGCATTTCACCCTTAGAAACATTAATCTTTATTGAAACTGCGTCATATTTGTAGTTGAAATGTAACATACATGTGCGAATTTGGTGCCTGTTTGACTGAGAAAAGGGGTGTTTGTAGTCTCACCCCCTCAACAAAGATTGGACTTCCTGCTTTTAATGATGCAAAATGATGATTTTTACATCATTGAAAGAAGGAAGTGCAACACTGAAATCTGTATTTCTCCTGTCTCAGCGGCAAATGAGGAAATTATGCACGACCGTTCAAAAACATGACTGGGGTTCAGCTTAATGCAAATGGGTGAAGTGTCCCTTTAATGCATAATTTTAACTTGTAGTCTTTGAAATCTGTTTGTTGATCAATAAAATGTCAATTTTCTCATTTTGTAATTGTTAACGAAGCATTAGGACAGTTTAATACTAATAAGGACATTTAGAGATTGGTTTTAGATGTACATTACTGGTCACTAAAGACTCAACTTCGCAATAATGATTGGTAAAACATTCATGAATTTAAGGGTTAAACTCGACTTTTGTAATATATTTTTCTGTTCGGGCATCTTTCACCACATACCCAATTCTTTGATATTTACCTTGCTGTAATTTTGTTTAATTCGTTTATGGATTGAAGCACAAAGATTGTGTTATCTGTGGCAAAGGCTATCAGATTATATGGAATATTGACTTTTTCCACTGAAATGTTACAGGTATGGAGTTTTTCCTTTGGGATAAACCAGACATGATCCACCCACTCATGACTGCAATTCACATTTGCTGTGAGCCATTATCTGCCCTACTAATGGGAGGAGCCAATGTACGGTTCAAAGTCAAACATAAAAAGATAAGGCCACAGTCAGACTCTGCATTTTTTTATTGTAACCAGCCCAATTGCTCATAGTGTGACCATGCAGGCAAAAATGGGCCTTTTTATTTTTTACAATATAACTTTTTAGCAGGTCTTTGTTTCAATGGATGTCAATCTTCTAGAATGAATCAACTTTGTTTCCATTTTTGCGTAACAATTTTTTAGTACCACCTTGTTGGCACAACCTAATAGCTTCAATAGCAAGGTAACATGCATACTGATAAAAAAAAAAACGTATAGATTGCATACACTGTAGTTCACTTTGGATTAAAGCATCCGCCAAATGCGTAAAAATGTAAATGTAATGATAACGTATTACTTCCTGAACCCAAACCTTTAACCATTCAAGCCATAGAGTCCTAGTGTCACATCTTTTCTCTTATGGCCAAACCCCACACGCGGAGGGACAAACGCTGCTCCTGTGTCCCGAGAATCTTCAGACCTCCACTCTGCGGCTTCCTGCTAATTAAATTCCAACGCTGTCCATTAGATGGATAGAGTGAGCGCAGTGCTGACTCAACACAGGTACGGCAGCACGATGTAATAGGGAGGGGATCTCAAGTGCCCAGGCAATTCATTTGGACCCTTTTTTACACATCCCTGGGTCACCACATGCTTTCAAGGGTGGAAAAAGAAAAGAGGGCAGATAAGCTAATATGTTTCAAATGCTTGAATTCTTAAACGGACACGGGACAAGCCTGTGTCCTCTAGAGAGTCGTGAGGTCAGAAATGCATTGGTTGTATGTGATGCAGGAACTGAGTTTTGGTTAAGGAATATCGCAGCAGCTTAAAGTTTTCTAGACCGGATTAGCCAAAGGAGGTCATCTAAAGGTCTCGAAATGAAGAAATGCTGGTCACTAGTAAGGGAGCGAGTGTCGAAACGAAGTCTGTAATTTAGTTGGTCAGAGTTTGGATGCAGGCCCAGACTGACTTAGCTGGATGCTGTGCTGGATGCTACGCCAAGCCGTGGAGGCTGGGCTGTCGATACGTCATACTCTCTTACGCACGCTCATGTCAACAGGCGTGTTCGCTTTAGGTCCAAAGCTAAATTGACCGCATCAAGGACAGAAAATGAGATAGAAACAGTTCTCAGATTTGTTGTTTCTGCTGTTGTTTGTGCGCAAGATGCAATAAGAATTAGTGGATGTTTGATAGCCATAGTAAACATTTAAGTTTTCTTATTTCTTGAGTCACTTTACTGTAAAAAAAAAGTCACTTTTTTTCTTACAGTTACATTACTGCAAATCAAACGTTTGCGAATTAATTTTAATTGAATGTTTTCGATTTATTCGTATTTTCATTTTTGTTTATCTGTGATAAACCTTAGGTTTTATTAGGGATGCATAACGATTAATCACGATTAATCTATAGCAGAATAAAGTGTTTTTGTTTACATCATATATGTGTGTGAACTGTGTATAATAACTTTGTATAGATAAACGCACACACATGCATGTATATATTTATGAAATGTTTACATGTGTATATACATTTGTATATTTATGTATAATTTACAATATATATAAATATAAATACTTTATATATATATATATATATATATATATATATATATATATATATATATATATATATATTTATTTATTTATTTATTTATTTATTGATTTATTGATTTATTTATTTTCTTAAAATTATACATGCATGTGTGCATATTCATATATGCAGAATTATTATACACAGTTCACACACACATATATGACCTAAACAAAAACTTTTATTCTGCTATAGATTAATCGCGATTAATCGTTCACTAAAACTAACATTTTAAATTTTTGCATTTAACGATAAGTAACATTTTAAAGGTGCAGTGTGTAAATTTTAGCGGCATCTAGTGGTGAGGTTACAAATTGCAACCAACGGCTCAGCCCACTGCTCACCCCTCGCTTTCAAAACGCATAGAGAAGCTACAGTAGCCGCCACCGGAAAAACTTGTCATTTTGTCCGTTAAGGGCTTCTGTAAAAAACATGGTGGCACAAAATGGGGACTTCCACGTAAGGGGACCCTCATGCATGTAGATAAAAACATCTCATTCTAAGGTAATAAAAACATAACGATTCATTATTAAAAGGTCTTTATACACCCATGATAATGTAGTTTTGTTTATTATATTGCATTTCTGTCAATAGATCCTTCTAAAAATTACACACTGCACCTTTAATTAACAATCGCAACGAACCGTCTTCCCGTTTCTTTTAAGCTTTAATGGCCCACAACTCTGTTCCTTGTGAAAGAGTTAAACTCGAAAAGCCCCAACTAACAAAACGCCGGCTGTGCAGGCAAGAAACATCGAAAAATGAGAAAAAAACAACAAAACTTTACTTCCCGTCTCCAATTAGCATGTGAATCGCCATTCATTCATTTATGTTCCATTATAACCTCATGAGTGCCCGTTTCTAAGGGCCTGCCCAGCAAGGGTTGCGCACTAAAGCTTTGGCGAAGATTTAGCGTCGGGGAGAAAGCGCACCTATTTCTCCCGTCAGCTCCGGTCGGGCAGAGGTGACGTTACGCGCCAGGCCAGCGCTCGGGCAAAAGACAGTATGTCAGCGCCCTACAGGGAGGCACAGGGCACAAGTGAAGTTGTATGTGTGTGGAAAGGATGATTGAAGAGGGAGGGGTGCAGCTGGCTCCCCCAACCTTCCCATTCCCACACTCCCATTCCAATGGGCTGGTTTGTACTGGTGTATTCGAATTCACCAATTGCCTAATTAACATCTCATTTGCATAACTTGTTGCACCCGTCTCTCCTTCGAAACAATGCGGCCCGACTGAAGAGAACTAATCCTTTCTCTTTCGCAATTAAAACAGGCCGTCCAAAACTGCCTGGTGTTTTTCATTATGTTTGTTTCTTATTTCCAAAATTTTACTTTATTTTATGACTTCACTTCTTGGAAAAAGTATTGCTGGGAACTAGGTAATGATTTAAATATTTTCTCTTAATTAAATGTTCCTATTTTTACATAACAATATATTAATCATCATTCCACATATTATTATTAAAAAACTTAATGATAAATAGGCCGACCTATTTTGTCTGTGCAGTAGCAAATGAAAAAAATATGGATTGTGTATGAAAATTGTATTCAAACCAGATGCGAAGCCCTTCATTGCTGGCATGCGGTCATATCTTGCAATGATGCGACAGGACCACAGTGCTGCTGCGAACCCTTTGGCTCCTAAGACTTTTCCACAATTCACGCTCCGATAAACCTTTCTCTGTATACCACAACTTTTCTTAAAAAAAAAAGAAAAAAAACAGGCGCAGTGAAAAACCTCAGTTAACTCTTATTCCTTGACGCGTAGGCCACCGAGTGCTTAAGGTTATGTTCAAACGTTCACGTATGTATCATCAATCAGAAAGCCGAAGTCAAAATCACAACAGTGTACGACTTCTGTTACATAATTTTTTGGTACTTTTTTGGTTTTTACCCTGCCACTGTGGTTATCGAATACCAGACATGGAATATTTATACCCCAAAAACAAAGCAGAGGTATTAGTTCTTCAGGCTTTCCTTTAAGGTTGAAAGGGAAACGAAAGGGGAGCGCTCCGGACTGCCCTGTAGATTTTTTTTTCGACCGCGAAACACATGAAGACAAGTGCTTGTTCTCCACCCCCGCCTCTCCTGACATTTCCACAATGATTCAGCACAGGGCAATTTGGAAAAGGAAAGAACGAGCGAAAAAAAGAAGTATGTTATTTCTATTTTCTGTGTGAGGATGAAATGATAGGCCTCGGGGTTTATGACTAACCTCGCCTGCCCAGGCCGCAGAAGTCCACAGGGTTGAGAAGAAGGAGGGGATGAAGATTGAGTGTCCGTATGGCCAGACGCAACCTGTTCTCCACTGGACACCCATAATTCATCCGGCTCCTTGTTTGTTTTTCTCTGCGGAGAGATAGCTTTGACTCCTTTCGCATGCTTTCATGACACCGAAAGTTATGGGCCTGTTTTCTGCGGAGCCGACGCTGAGCTAAGCAGTCCCGTTGAATGTGAAAGATGCTTTAGGACCAATTAAAAACAGTCTTAGTCTTCTTTGTCTCAAAGCTTACGGTAAACCAGTGAAAGCCTTTCCTTCTGTAGCCCTAATCAAACCCGAACACAAGCGGCAGAGCCGGGGCTCGGTGTTGTGATGTGTTTCACAACGGCACTTCATTCAGTCAGAACTTCACACGCAAATAAAGCGCATTCACAGGCTCTTTTGACCGCATTACACGTCTTTTAATTTACATTTTGTTAGATTCTCATCCTTTCTAGATGAGGAAAGATAAATTAGCTTGATGGCTTCCGCTGTGCCAACGCCTCGGTTCCAGGCGTTCTTTTGGAATAATGGGAGACGTGGGTTCGTTCAAAGCGGTCAATGGGATGACTGAGCTATTGTGTAATGTGAATTCATGTATTCAGTTATCAGAACAGCGTGACTCATTGATCTGTTTATAGCTATATGATTCGGGCCGTTCGTCCCGGCGAGAGAGGACTGGACTGTAAATATCCGGGACCGTCTGAAGCGAACGCTCTTTCCCCCAGGGGTCCGGCTTGAGACTTGTCTCTATTTCTGCACTGCTGGTGTCATGGATGTGGCACCAGGTTGACCGCTACACCCCGGCGTGTCACATAAAGCATACAAGGGGACGATTGTTTAAGCTGCTTTGAAGGTGAAACGTCATCAAAGCTTCCATCTGTACCTTTGATTTAACAAATGGGACCCTGTCTATGAAATCCAGTTTTCAATCTTTGACATGATCTTACTCAGTCAATATTAAAGATATCAAGGTTTTGTTGGATGATTTTATGTTGCTGGGTTTTCACATGCTGGGTCACAAAAAATGCTGGGGCCTCATTTATAAAACTGTGCGTAGGGTTCTACTAAAAGTCTACGTACGCACAAAAGCCAAAAAATATTTAGACTTATTAAACAAAGCAATGTTCCCTTTATAAATCACAGATCACCTGCAAGTGTGCGTACATGAATCATCCTCAGATCCCACCCTGCAAGCCCAATATCCCATTAAGTTTTTAAATTTTTTTTAATATATAAATCACTGGCGTACGCACGTTTCCAGCCCCATTTTGTGCGTACGCACGGTTTATAAATGAGACCCCTGGAAATTAAGCAGCAAAAGTAGAATTTTTTTAAAAGTAGAGCCCGTAGTACAGTGCTAAAAGGGCGTTATTTTGTGTATTTGGCACAATTAAATATTTTTTCAGCATACCGTAAATTATTGTTGCTCCTCTTTGAAATGCTCATTGTTCTAAAGGCGCGGTGTGCTCCGATTGGCCAGCTATCCAGTGCATTGTGCACTTTAAAAATGGCTGGGTTATTTTGGACCCTAAATGGGTAAATATTGGACAGAACACATGCTGGGTTAAAAATGACCCCATGCTGGGTTAAAAATAACCCAAATGTTGGGTTGTTTTTCTGCAACCATGGATTATAATAACCTGACAGTTGGGTTAAAAAACCTAGCATTGAGTTAATTTTAACCCAGTAGTGTGTTCTGTCCAATATTTACCCATTATGGGTCATAAATAGCTATATTTAGAGTGGCCTGAATACCTCTGTCATCAGCCAGAAATGTGACGCTCCTTACCATATTTGGAAGACTATCTCCCAATGCAATACTGACAGGAGTTAATATCGTCTTTACCACCTTATCAATATGAGCACGAATCTGATTCAGAAAATGCATTTGACTAAGCTGATCGATCAACTTTGCCAGAGCGGCTTGAGTAGGACGTAACAGATTGGTTAGGTAAGGATTACTAAAAAATAAAACTATGTTTGCATTTGTGATCGTAGAAACGACAAACAGCAAGCGCTACTCTACACTGCTCAAAACTCGCGTTTGAATCATGGTTTAAATAGTCACTCGTAAATTATTTAAATATGAAAACATTGGCTGTTTCTCAATTCCAAGAACGCAAAGAACGTACTTGGGTTCTCGTGGAGACCTTGGAAGAACGAACTCAGAAGGTCGCAAGAACACAGAACGCCTTTGTGAGAATTGAGATGTGTGCGATCTTCCTCTTGGTCACCTGACCTCCGCCATTATTATGCCGCAATGACTTCTGGGGCGTAAGGCGATTTCAGCACGCAGGTCTGCACTCGATGCATCCTCAATATCAAGAACACATCCGGGTATTTTCGTGCGTCCTCTGTAGTTGGGTTCTTGGGAACTGGAATTAGGGCTGTGCGGTTTAGGGAAAATATCTAATTGCGCATTTTCTGCCAGGAATTGCGATTGCGATTCGATTTGCGATAAAATTTTGTAGCAGATGCAATGCGCTCGCTCAATTGGTTAGACTGTCAAAGCCTCTCCGCATATTTCTCAAATCACATCATATCGCGTCCTTTCGCGATTTGCTAATCGCAACGTTTCATATCGCGATTGCGGTTCGATTTCGAATAATCGCCCAGCCCTAACTGGAATCAAACTTCGATGGTTAATGATGACGTAGAACGAGAACACGAGGACGCAAGATCGCAGAAGAACGCATATTGAGAAACAGACATAGACTACCTACAGGGTGACATTCAGATGCATCGAAAAATCTATTAAATCAAACAAAATGTATTTGTAAAGCACTTTTAACAATGGACCAAAGTGCTTTACATGGTAAAAATCATTATATAAGTCATACAAATATAATCATAAAAGCACACCAGAAAAAACAATAAAATTAAAGTTCATAAAATACCATACACAATAACTCGAGAAACATACCACTTACACGGCAAAAGCCTTAGAAAAAAGGTATGTCTTTATGATAATGTCTGTCGTGTCCACGTTTACAGGCCGTGGAAGTAAACGGTCAACTACAATCCTTGTGTTCGTTGTAGTCCAAGAAAAGAGATTTAAGTTGAAGACCATAACTCGCGTCATTGTATATTTTGGGATTTGTACAACAAAGGAAATGTAAAATCGTGAATTGGATAATAGGTGTTCTTAGAAGTATCTATACACTTTATGTCTATAAATGTAATATTACTTAATGTAGTTTACATTTATTTTTAATCTTCATTATTCTTTATCATTGCCACTTATCGTAGCTTAGTTCAAGCTATAGTGGATCCGAACCGTAAATGTTTATTTCATTGTATTTTGGGGTTTTTGTGTCCAATAATCAGTAACTTTAATAGTTTCTCTAATGCCGTACTGTAGCCATTCTCAACGAAACAGTCAGAGCCTTTGGGTAAAACCGCTTTATCTCTTTTATCCTGCTCACAGTGTATCCATCCATAGCATCTGCTCTGCTCTTTAGATAACGTAGTTGAGCTCATTAGCTGTACCAATTCATAGATGCATAAAAACAAAAGCATTTGTATAGGAAAACCCATAAAGTGAAACATGAGGACATGATTCGAGTCGGCGCGATATCATTAGATTAAACTCCGTAATTAAACCGAGTGCAGTGGGGATCACAGAGGACAGATATGCAAGAAACAGTGCCAGGAGAGAAAGAGCGAGTCCACCGGAGTCCACATCTCTCTGGCGTAGAGGTCGTTGTTTGAAAAGATGTCTCCTTTGCCCCCCTGATATTTGCACAGGGGTCTGTATTCTCTCAGCTCTCACCTTATTTGCTCGGGAAACACAGAATTATCTCCTTTTCCCTTCGGTCCCCCTGTGCAGCACATGATATTTAATCCGTCATCTTTGTTTTCAACAAACACGGCGCAAGCTGTTGCTGGCAGGCCGTGAGGCTCAGGGCCCATCTGGAAAGCGGGCCGTGTGCAGGGGAATTAGAGGGGAATTTAAGTAGGGGTTTGCTTGGGAAAGCCTGATAACCGTGCGGTACCTTGGTCTGTTGGCATCGCCTTGACTTTTCTCCACCCCCTTCTACAGTCTGCGATGTATTATTGATGCTGCGTCTTATGCGGGGGGTGATCAAGGCCGCAGCCTTTTGTTTTTGTTTGTTGACGTTGTATTGTGTCAGGCTTACCGTTTTTGAATAGCGAGGGCGAGTGGGGTTTCCCCTGGTCTCGCTTTCCCAAGATACTGTTTTGTTTGTTAATGCACGTGCGCAAACGCCTGCGATTGATCAGCTGGCATCAGGTTTCCAGCATGCTGTCGCATTACCTGCAGGTGAGATGTACACATGACCGTAGCCTTGTCACAACAACACAGGCCATGATGAATGCAGTCACACCAATAATAGTTCAGCTGTAGCCGTTCCCATGGCTTGAGTTCTCGCTAGTCCACCAATACCTAAATATTACATTGCTACATTTTCTGCATCAGGATTAAATCGATAAAACGTGCCTCTGATCATCCGAAGACCGGGCTTTCGTTTGGATTAGCTTTTGATTTGTCGAAATTGATCGGAATTAATACGATTGCGACAAATAAATACGCAGCTTGATTCCCAGAGTTTAATCCGACAAGCATTACAGCCTAGAGAAAAAGATTAAAATGGTTTATTTAGACATCTGCTAGCAATGAGGTCTTGATTGTAACTTTTTCGTCCTGGCATACTGTAAATATTGCTTATTTGTTGACATATAATCTCCTTTCGTTCGTTCCGGCAGCTCTCTAATACAAACCGAGCAATTCAACACGACAAAGTTAGAAGTGAAAATTTGTAGTTTAATACGCAAGAGATTTCCAAGTTTGTTTTTATTTCAGCGTAGCCATGGTTTTCGTTTCTTGGCTGCCAGGCCGTTCCTGCGCTTTTCGTGAGGTGCAAGAAATACCCGTCATGTGTTACATTTTTCGGTGCCTTGGGGCTCAAGCTACTTTTGTTCTCGCAGCGCACCGTGCCAAGTTAACCCATCTGCATCATAGTGTTATCTCTGCCTTTCTGTCCTGAGCCTTCTGGCATCGCCAGGTCATTAAACTGTATCTCTATGCAGCTGAGCCCGTCCTAAACACGTAATAAGCCTCGCAGCTATTTATTAGCGGGTATATTTATCAGTGATTGGCTATAACGTTGCTAGCTTGATCTTGCAACCTTATCTTTTATAGACACCCACTGTAAGCGACCTTCTACGAAGTTTTTTCGTAGAATTGTATGTAAATAAAAACAGCCATTTGTCGTGTGTTGCTTTTGCATCATTGGTATCGGTTCGGGCTGGCCACTGCATGCTCATTGGACCTGATTACGCTAGTGCCGTGTAAAGTGCTTGCTATTGGTGGACGCTCAGACGCTATGATGGAGAGTCCTGCAGGGCTGTGAAACTTTAGAGGCAAATGTGATAAATGCCCCCCCCAACCACCCCACCTTCTTCCCCCAGTCTCACGCCCCTCCCTTTTGTCTGCCTGCACTCTTTCACCCTAAGAGGGAATAAGTCCCTGATGAGAGCCAGACCAGTCTAGCCTGCCCCACCAGGAAAGCATTTTCCCATCTTCCTTTCTCCATCTCTCGTGTTGTCTCTCATTCGATCCTTTGTTGTAGAAATCTCTTTCTCTGAGACCCGAGTAGAGCAGATGCATGCCACTGGATGCATGCCCAACTTCCAGGCTTCTGGGAGCTGACTTTTCAACGGGAGTCTGCCACATGTTGCTATTTGCATGTGCATCCGGTGCACTTTAAATCCCACATTCACACAATTATAGTAGTAACTTTATAAACACAGTTTATTCAGAACTAGAGTCGCTTTTAATCCAAGCATGGTTACGTGCATGCTGGTGTAGTCCTAGGCATATTGATGACTCATCTTGCACTACACAGACTTTCAGACTTTCGACCAATCAAATGCTCTCTATGCTTCATGGCTGTAGAAAATACATCAAAACAGGGAGGAGATCTGTGCTCATCCAATTTTTTTACGTTAAAATTGACTTACAGATGTTGTACTTGTACTCCAACACAGTAAATGTTTATTGACTGTGATAACTGTGTTCAAACACAAAACCTACTTTCACCCACTAGTGGGAAACAAGGAGTGAGCCAAACATGTGTCCAGGCCATTTGGAGTCAAGATGATGCACTTTTGAAACACATAGTCAGACACCCATCGCTCACTGTGCTGTAAGTCCTAAGCACTTTAAGAACGCCTGCATGTGGTGGGGGTGGAAACATTAAAGCGGGATCAACAGAACTGACGCCTGGTAACAGTAGACGATGGTCACAGTAGCTCATGGGAGCTCAGATGTGGTGCGGGTCAACTTTGTGCCCTGATGTGACCCACCATCCCAACCCAACACCCCCCCCCCCCACCAAAGCCGTCGCTGGGACAGTACCCTTTAAAAAGCTCCTAATATGTACTGTTATGGTGCTTTTCCATTGCATAGTACCCCATGGTTTGGGTCGGGTCAGCTAACTTTTGGGGGCTTTTTCACTGGGTTCAGTACCTAATACCCAACATTTTTTTAGTACCATCTCGGTTGGTGTATTTTAAAAGAGCTAAGCTGATACTAAAACGTGATGCAAAAACACTGTAGAACACTGATTGGTCTGAGAGAATCGTCACTATCAGCATCAATGCTAAATGCAAGATTAGCTTTACCTTCGGGCTAGCTTGCGCTGTCTTGAGCAAACCTGTTGTCATCTGTCCTTTGTTGTATGTTCCCAAACTCCCTTTTAGCGGTGAAAAACATCCACAGGCTGAGAATAAGAAACACCATATCATTTTCCTTGCAGTTTGTAGCGGCACTTCTGCGAAGTTAACCTTTGCATGGCATTTTAGCAACTTAGCGGAGGGTGTCAACTGACGCCATGGGTGTTTGTACAGAAAGTATCATGTGAGACAGAGATAGAGATAAACGCAATGTGCAAACATTTATTCTTGGTGGTCAATTTTGATGTTGTAGCGGACTGACAAATAAATTAATGTATGGGAAACACTGCATTGTAATGACGCTCGCTTCCATGCAGCGCAAAACTCTGAGGTACTAATATGAGCTTTTTGGCTGTACTTTTTAAAAGGGTACAGTCCCAGTGACAACTGGGATACATATTTTGACCTTTTTTTGACAATGTACATACAAATCTCCTTAACTTAACAATGATTTGTAAATTGTCCTACACTTCAAAAAAAACAAACCTTTTTTACTTTGTATTTTGTCTTTTTTTTAGTAAATAAATATCTAAAAATTCTTAAATCAAGATGTGTTTTTGTGATGATCTAAATTACCTACACTTTCAGAAAAAAGGTACATAAGTTGTCATTGGGAAGGTACCTATTAGAAAGGTCCTAATATGTACCATTTATCTACATAATGTACCGTCCTTAGAGGTCCCAGTATGCACCTTTTAGGTACAAAAGTGTACTTTTTTGAAAAGGTACGACCTCAGTGAAGACTTTTTCCTTTATGTACCTTTTTTCTGAGAGTGTAAATAAAGACAAAAATATATATTTTTTTAGACAAAAAATATACAAATTCAGTGAAGGTGTGCTTAAATCAAGCAAAAAATCTGCTAATGGGTTAAGAAAAGTTTTCTTAATTTAAAAAAAAATAAAGTTTAAGAAAAAAGTTTGTTTTAAGCACAAATTCACTTACTTTTTTGTTTAAAAACTATATTAATAAAAACGTATTTTCTAATGTAATTTTGCTTATTAAGAAAATGCATTTCAATTTAAGAATTTGTTGATATTTGTACTGAAATCAAGACAAAAACACTTAGTAAGAAAGTCATTTTATGGAGTGTATTCGGTATGATTTTACAAATAATCTAATTTTGACGTTATTTGACTTCAACCCACTTTAACTAAAGTACGTTAAGTAATCTGCAATTTTATGTTTTAAACAGAGATGGCAATACAGAGACAAACATACAAATAGCAGCTTTAAGAAAAATCTTTACATCACACGTACTTTTGCAAGGCCAAGTAATTTAAATACAATGAAGTGTAACATAATGCAGAACGATTAATCGTAATTAATCTATAGCAGAATAAAAGTTTTTGTTTTTATATCATATATGTGTGCGTGAACTGTGTATAATAACTTTGTATAGATAAATGCACACACACATGCATGTATATATTTAAGAAATGTTTACATGTGTATTATACGTTTATTTATATTATAAATGGTATATAAATATATATTTTTCTTCCAATTATACATGCAAGTGTGCATATTTATATATAAATAATTATTATACACAGTTCACACCCTTATATAATGTAAACAAAAACTTTTATTCTGCTATCTGCATCTATAGTTGTTTATGCTAGCCATGAGGTGACATTGTGCTTTCAACATAATATCTCTAGTGTAACTTTATGTCCTGCTGAAACAGTTGTGGAGCTGTGATGGCACAAAGTGTGTGTGTATATGTGTGAAAGCCATGCCCCTGCTCTGCAACAGCTGGCTGGGCAATATTAAAACCCAGCCGCCTTCCACAGCGTTGCTCTTTTCACAGCTGTGATTAGTGGGCGTCCGGTCTGTTCCGTAACCTTAAGCTCGGAGACCGGACCTCTGTGGACAGGAAGTGAGGCGGGTTCCGAGTGCAGTAAGTCAGTCTGACAAGACAGGTGACGCATCCATCACACCCAGACCATATTTAATGGGGACAGAGAGGTAAAAAATGCAAAACCGATCGATGTAGTTTGTTATCATTTGCCTGCGGATCAGCATGCTGGCTGATGGGGAGAGGAGGATGGGTGTTGCTGATCCACCCGGTAAGCTGATAAATATTTAAGAGCTTTCGGAGCCACAGGATGGTGCAGTTGGAACTCCTCATCTGGGTTCTTTAATTAGGACGCATTCTGCTCCAGTGCCCTCTGCCTCCCGCATCCGGGGGTAGAAAGCGGGGCAGCAGGGCTGGTTTCCCGGACCCTCATCCGAGAGATAGAGAGAGAGAGAGAGAGAGAAGAGATCAGCGCAAGTCTGCCAGCGTCTGCTGGGTGACATTAAACATCAACAGATGCTGCGCACATATTGCGAGCTGAGATGCGCTGCTTTTCACAGAAGGCCCTCTTTTTTTATTTGTCGTAATCACAACATCCGTTCAAACAAATGACGAGAAGCAAAGCCCTGGAGTAAACAATTAAAAAAATGCAACTGAAATGAACAACAAAGGCAACGTCGACTGCATAAAGCCCTTACACCCCCTCCAGCTGTGTTGCTCTATCGCCTGGAAAGCAGTTGCTTGAACCCGATCTTGACGTGGTTACCTTTATTTGGTCCGATTGTGTCCATAACAACAGTTTGTTTTGGAATTCTTGCACGTTTAACGGTACCAGCGTAAGCCCTCTTTATCTCAGGGTGATGAATATGATATGAACTTTTGCACCATAATTGGATTTTTAAGAGCAGA
This sequence comes from Misgurnus anguillicaudatus, assembly GCF_027580225.2. Classification (NCBI taxonomy): domain Eukaryota; kingdom Metazoa; phylum Chordata; class Actinopteri; order Cypriniformes; family Cobitidae; genus Misgurnus; species Misgurnus anguillicaudatus. Next base: position 20,850,590 of record NC_073359.2, read on the forward strand.
TCTCTGATGTGCGGCGTTATAGATCTGTCCACAGAGGTATCCCACCTGCTGCTGTAGTGGTAATTTATTATTTCTTTTACAACACCTGCTTGATCACTAGGTTTGGTTCTACCCAGATGGGCCACCAGCTAGTTAGTCTCTTATCTTTCAGCTGGCACACATGCATCTGGCAGACGCTTGTGACCAAAACGACAAGCTGTACATTTTATCCGTATGTATATCAAACCCTTGACCTTTGCATTGCTAACACAATGCTGTAGCAAATGAGCTACAAGAACAGACACACAAACTGCAGTCTCTCCTCAGACCTAAGCAGATGTGAATTATTAGGTTTCTCCGCTGTCATCTGCACGCGTACTGTAGCCTCCTGTTGAACCTGTACGCCGCTGCCCTTCACTGCCGCCCCGCTGTGATGACCTCACACAGTCACTGCGTCTGTAAATAATACCGCTGCGCGTTGCTTTGAAATGACAGCGTCCCTCTGCGTCTCATAAATGATACTGTCAGGACCCAGTACGCATCGTCCATTATTGAGATGCCTAAGGCAATACCACCTTCACCTACAGGTAGACTGGTAGAGACAGACAGTGTCACATGCTAAATTAAGGGGGCATGGGTGGGATGGGCACAGCTCTGATTGGTGGCATAAATTAAGTGCCATAGCACATTTAAAAGTAAAACTATAATATGTGTTTAAATACACAAAAGAGTCTGACATGTGTGGTCTGCCACAGAGCGTAGTTGGGTGGCAGCGAGCATAAAGATGGATGCCAATTAAAGCTTGCATTACAATTCATGAATCTTTCAAATCACAGCTTCTAACATGCTTCTTGCAAGCATTTTTATATTTGTTGTATCTTTTTAACATCGAGGTATCGTAATCAGGATCAGGGTGTAGTGTAAAAAATAAGTGGAGAGAAATAAATGCAAGCTGTATCCTTTGAGGCATGCCCCTGACCTCCCTGCATCACTGTGGTCGTATTCACCGCCTCAACTACAGCAATAAGGAGGCTTTATGTGCACTGAGCCCGGGGCCATAGCGTCAGGAGCTGAGGACCTCTGCACCAGGAAATGCTTTAGGGATCTGCTCTTTCGCACAGTCAGTCTCCCACGGACTCGGGGAGACCATTTTATCTCCAGTTGCTAGGATAACAACTTTAAGCTTCCAGCAGTCAGAAGGCCTGCTGGGTTTTTCTCTGCGCAGACAGAAAGAACGCAACACTTTTTGAAGGGGTTCGTTATTAAAAAAAAAATGATTTCAAAAGTTCAACCCTGAGCATTTGTCTAACTGTTCCGAAATACATAAATAAACTCGTCTTCGAACATTTTTGTGGGGTTTTATTTTTGGAGAAGCGAGAGGAAGAGCGGGAGGGATATATATTGTATGGCAACCTAAAAAAATAGCCCGGCACGCCTTTTTTGCTGGATTGAGGATTAAAACGACAAAGTAATCAAAGTTTCCTCGGTAGGCCAAGGTACTAATGAAACGGTAAAATAGATAAATGAAACGTACGAGGGCCACGCCAACCTTTGAGTGACTGCGCCCCGCCTGGATTAAGTGGACTCCTCCTGTTCCTTTTGTGCACGTTTCCCGGCAACACAATTGCGTCCGGGTCGCCAGCACAAGTGCCGTTCAAAAAGCCGCACAGCGGCCACTTTTGGGCCCCATTCTTTGGTCACGGAGGAACATGCCGGTTTGTAATTACAGCACTCAGTCAGTCGCCTACAGACCCTTTACTCCAGCCTCCAGACACCTTGGCAACATCAGCATTGAAAAATATTGCACACCTTGAGTCTTATGTTAAACAGTCCTTTTACGTTTCCCAAATGCCTCCCCCACACACCCCACATGGGTCCATTCTCGTGATAAGACTGAAAATGAATACGTTGTTTGTTTATTAATGGGGCTGGTCCGTTTTGGATGCACGTGAAAGCAGCAACCTAGGTTAGTGTGTCATGCAGGCTGTTTCCGTGGCCTACTTCCCACCGTGGTCACTGGGTCGACTGTCCTGAAGTGAACCCTTTCCACTTCATGGCCCCCTCCGTCTAATGATGCTCAAAGTTTAATCGCTCTGGATTTTCCAATTATGCCTCAGCTTGACTGCGCTGGTCCTTTTAGAGTTTTCTTCCTCAAATCTTATTTCAATCTGGCAGGCTTTTAAAACGGATGCATTGTTGTGAAATTCAGCATGAATCTGGCAGGCGTGTCAGATTTACAGTAGTACTGTACATCCGTGATCACGGAGCCCGCGGGCAAGGACCGTTCTCCCGGGGCACAGAGTGAAAGAGGTGGAAAGGATATGATGGAGAAAGAAAGAGGCTGTTGTTGGCCTACAGGGACTAAGGGGTCGTGGTGCAGCAGACGAGAGGAACAGACTTTTGTGGGGGTGTTGTGTTGGTGGAAAGTAGGGTCAGAGTGAGGGCAGCGCCAAGGGAAGATAAAGGATACGCCACAGGCTGACAGCCACACAGGAAGTAGATCACAGTCAAACCTAGCGAAGACCCCCCAAACCCCTGGTACATATCGCCCCTGGCCCACATCGGGATCTTCTCAGGTTTTTGCCTTGTGATCTCCACTCTGATGTGAATGGGTGGGGTGTTTCAGTCAAGGAAATCCAAAAGACAATTCTTGTCTCAGATCATAAGTGTATAGCTTGGTTTTCACAGACTGGGTTACATTTATAAATATTTGATTTCTATGGACTGTAAAGGCAATAAGCCCTAAAATATCTTATGGGGCCCAACAAACATACATTTGCACAGCTCACTCACTTAATGTGCGGGGCCTCCCAGTGAAAATACGTTCTTGCTGTTGGGGTCACACTTTTAACACCCAGGTCACAGGGGTCAGATGTGCCCGCTGTGGAGCAATCTGGGTCAAAATGGCAGTGACTGAAAGAGGCAGAGAGGCTGTATGTCAGGAACAGGTGGCCCTATCTGACACCACGCTCAGTTTAGAGCGGGGCCAGGGGAGCTGGATTTTATGACAAAGCTGCAGACGGGTCTGCTATTTTATCCAGTAGCGTGTCACAACCGCCTGGCCTTTAGCTCAACAGACCCATGAAGCCGTTTAGCCTTTATCACAAGCTGTGTTGCTGGTCACTTTGCCCGGAGCTATTATTATTCACCAAGGGAGATCCGAGCACGCGGGGTAGTGTTTGGGGGTGGGGAAGCTTGCAGGAGTCCACTTTGGCTTACAGATTAACAACAAACCAAAACTTGGAGGGAGCCAATGTCCGCAGTGAAGAGCTGTGGTTGGCTCTAAATGTTGGGTTGAGGAATATTTGATAGGGAGATTGGGAGTAAAGCCATGCCTAATGCTGGCAGTCAAGCTAAGAAACTATAAGATAGGAAGCGAGAGAGAGAGAGAGAGAGAGAGAGAGAGAGAGAGAGAGAGGTAAAGTGAGCACAGTTGAAGTTCAGGAGCAACTGGGATGGGACCTAAACTCCACACCTTCCCTTGTGGGCACATATAGGGTGCTGTTCGCTATGCTTGGATATCTTTTTAAAGCAATCTCATTGTCCAGGCATTACAAAAAGATGCAACAAGGCACATATTTAGCCTGTATTAAATCTATACTGGATGTTGATCGGTCAATAGCTGTGCATACTTTTTCATGCTTCCTTTCTTTCCTGTCTTACCCTTAGAGGTTGGCAGGGTAGTAGAGAAGTACCATGGTCTCCTCCGCTCTATTCACAGTGACGGATGAATCACTCGTGGTAAGAAAGAGATGCAGCCCCTTCATGGCTGACAGCAGAGGACCTGTCAATAGACTCTCATTAACCTCATTTGCACTGCTTGGTCATAATAAGACCGCTGTTCCTGCCATTTGAATCCCGAGCTCCCATGCATTATGGACTCACTTTTCTCCATTAATGCACAGGGTTTATTTTTGGGCCTTGTTAATAGGGACAACGAACAATGGCCCATTCATGGTGCCGCGTAGGAGAGGATAAAAAAAAAGGACTTGTGCCCGTGCAGTGTAGAAAGGGTGGCAGAGGGAACTCCAGTTTTCCTCGCAGACCCCCTGGAGTGTCTTTTGGGCATGCACCATTTGGTGTGTCTGCTTTTTCTATACCCAGAGTTTTATTTTCGGTTACTTATTTACTTAAAGGAGCAGCGTTCTGGACGTGGCGCAGTGAGAATTTGAAAGGTTTTCGAGTTGTGAGGAAGCCCCCATCCATAGCCTGTGATCGTTAATGCGAGGTCGTCCCCCTTCCCAGCTTTCGGCCAGCATGTTATTTATTATTCAGTGAGAGCTATTACTGTGGATAAGAGGCTCCTCTCAGGCCTGTATCGATTGCTTTAATTGCTCCAAAACATTGTCAACTCTTAAGATAGATATTAAGGAAGGAGGCTTCCAGCATGCATGACAATACGACGCGGTGCAGGGGAGGGCCAAGACGACGCTGCACTCGCCGATGTTCAAAAAACGTCCCTCGCCACCGTGTATCTCTGATAACGTGATCAATAACATCTTGTGAACATAAGTATTCGCTCTTGCCGGGAGGAGACTCGAAGAGCTGCATCAAGTGCCTGCCCAGGCCCAATCGATAGCTTTAGAAAAGAGCCGCCATAGGAGTCTATAGTGCACAGAGGCCTTCTGAGGCTACTGGCTTATTTTGAGGTATGAAACTCAAGGACTGCAGCACCTGGGAAGCCATTTTGGGAACGTCTACATTCCTTAATCCAGACCGGCCGTGATTTAGTCTGTAAAGCTTTCGCTGACCTGCTCTCTGACAGAAATGCTCCTCTCCGACTCTGATCTGTCTGATCTGATTTCCAAACGCGAGAAGAGGTCAGCTGAGGCTGCACACCCGATGCACCGTGATACGCAGTTGCTGGAGTGGCTAACACATGGTCACAATCAGAAGATCAATCTCCATGCAGTCAGTTAGTGTGGAGACTCATGCCTTCCAGCAGGCAGCATTGTCCAATTTCTTATATTATGTGGCAGTGCATAGCATCCTACGCTCAGTTATGAGCAATCTTCCCTTTAAGCTATGTGATTGTGTAGATAAAAGGAAGTAATATAGTACATAGAAGGCATAAATGAACGTCTATCCACATGGAGAAATCTCTCCAGGACTGCTTCACGTCTTGTTTATGCCTGATTGCTTTAGTCACGATATTATGTCTCTGAGTTACAGTGAACAGTAAGATTACATGAGCACTAACAGAATCCCACAGAGGTCATGTGTTGTAATACATAATTGATAAATGTATGTACGCAGATATTTCTTAAATCAGATATGTTGCATTGTGTTGCATAAACTGTATATGTATATATACAGTCAGTATGTAAGGAATAACTGATGACTTACTCGATAACAATGCACTTTACTGGTATAAATAATGCTTATAACACAGCTACCATACCATAATACATTATTTAGATGTTTTATTTAAAGACATTTGACAGGTTTGTGTCCTTAAAATGCTATTGTGAGTAGGACTAATTTCATCTAAAGCCTACATTGCTAATTCCAAACGAAAATGTACAGCTTGAAAGTGAAAGAGAGCGAGCGAGCATGCACTTGTGTTTGCATTAGTAAGAAGAATGGCCTATCAGTATTATATATAAATTTTTTGTTCATAATTTGTTCTAATTTTATATTATCAGGAATGAAGCAAAAAGTACTGTATTCATTATCTTCTCTTTTTAAATTATTTTATTATATTCAATTTATTTTGTTACCACACAAACAGTATTTGTGACCCTGGACCACAAAACCATTAGGGTCATTAGGGTAAATTTTTGAAATTGATATTTATAAGCTGAATAAATAATTTGGCTGATATACAACTATTTGAAAATCTTTGGTTGTAAAAAATCTAAATATTGAGAAAATTGCCTTTTAAAGTTGTCCAGATGAAGTCTTTAACAACACATATTACTAATGATAAATATTTTTTTTAAATATTCATGGAACATGATGTTTACTTGATATACTAATTTTGACCTACAATGTATTGTTGGCGATTGCTACAAATATAACCATGCTTCTCATGACTGGTTTTGTGGTCCATGGGCACATTTATGCTTTAAGACGCTCTGGATCACCTTCGTGCTTTAAAAAAAAAAGAGGAATGCGGCGTAGTCACGTTTTCCGTGTGGTTTTAGACACCAAATGTGAAGCAATTGAGCATATTGTATGTGCTTGGCCATTTCGGTGGGTGCTCGAGCCGAGCCCCGGAGCACCCACGGGATCTGTGCCTATATGTACGTGCTGTAAAACAACACTCGGTTCAAGTAAGAAGTCTTTTTGGGGTTACAATGTTTTCAAACGCATTCTTATGGTGTACTGGTAGTGCAGATTGATACTTTTTCGCAACATCGAGTGACCAAGAGAGAATATCTTGCCTCATTGTTCCGCCCCGAAGCCAGCGGGTCATCACAGGGTTGCCTCCCCTTGCAAGTAGCGCACTAACTCGAAGTCTGCTGGCCATTTTCATTAACACGACTTGACGACATCTTGCTGGGCGAGATTGTACTTTAGATTTTTTATAGTTTGTGACGTGCACATCACCGCAGGTCGCACTTTACCACCGCGGTTGTGCAGTGGTTATGACAACCGTCACAGCCCTAATATATATACACACACAAACGGAGACACACACCCATATCATTTTTAAAATGTATAAATATACAAGAACCATAATGATAGGAAATGTTGGTTGTTACTAGCATTTTTTTTAAATAGCTTTTAAGACGGATACGTGTGTAAGACATTAATGCAGTTCTGGAGAGGAGAGAGAAGGATGTTTTGATAGTGAAAGAATAAAGTGTTTAAATAGAATGGAGGAGGTGGAGATTAACATTGAGCTTTAAACGTCTCACAAGTAGCACAGAGCAGCTTAAAACTCTGCTCCGTCACACTCGCTGTCTGGACGATTTAAGAGCAGCTGAATAAATGGTAGAAAACCAGTGGATTAAATGCACAAATTCAACTAATGTAACTGTGACTAAATCCAGGGTGAAGTGTGTTGGTTTGATATAACTGTCACGCATGCAGTCATGAAACGTATGTAAACTTTTAAAGCTCATCCTAGACAAAGGCTCCTTTGTGCTGCAGATCAGGGTTGAAGACATAAGTTAGACTTTATCAATTTAATTTCAGTGAACCTCTCCTGATGGAACACCGGCATGCCTCAGTTCTTTATTAATCCCAAAGTTAAACATTGTCCATGCCCTGCTTGCATTTGGGTGCCTGTTCCACTTTCTCTACCTCCATCTACTATATATGGCCAGTTTGAATGACACAGGTGTGCTTACTAAAGAAAATCCATGGGTAATCCAGCAATCCCGTCTGATTAAAGCAATTAGTCTAACATCTCCGGCTGCACGGTTATCTTAAGATCAGTGCAAAGCAGGACAAGATGCTCTCTTTAAAGGTTTCCTAATCACAGTTCACCCACACCCCATCGTGTGGGCCACCGAAGTGCACGTAAGGTTTGTGCAACCGCCCAGGGTGGTGCCTGACCCCATCTGGTCGCACGGTGACCTTGCTCACACTCGGATTAACCGACACAAAGCGGCGTTCCCTCACCCTGGATTGTTCTTGCCCTGTGGCGCCCCCTTCTATTAGGTCTCAATCATATGGTCTGTCGGTCATGTGATTAATAGAGGGTCAGCTGTCTCAAAGAGGGCTGGTCTTGTGGAATGTCGGATATAGTGGACCGTCCGGAGAGGAGTGAGGGCCAAAGACATCAAGCATGCGATCAGCACGCAGTTTCGCTCGCTTTCGTTGTTGGCTGGAGACAAAGTTAAGTGACGTGGCTCAGAGGGTTCACAAGCGTGCCATGGACAAGTTTTCAGGCACCTATTTGTGCCAAGTTCAAATAATACATATTTTAACCTTACCTAGGTTTTAAACATTTTGATCTTTGTGGTTAAACAGGCTGAACATTCACTTAAGTTCAATAAAGCTGTTTACTCTCTCAAGAAACGATTATTTTTCTAAATCAAGTCAATTTATGTAACTTGCCAACATCAAAAGCGAACCCAGCAGTTCCCACCCACTCAAACACTTTCAACCTAGGCTACTACACTTGAATAGATCTTCAGTTCACCCTCCAACCGTCTCTCCAGTCCTTAGCACTCACATAAAGGCTCATTTCCAAAGCCAAGGCATCCAAAATATTTGAGAATGACCTTGCAGCGTTCCTTATGTGAGTGCCTGGGATAATTTATATATAAAATGTGGGGTTTGAAAAATTGCCATTTCCATCTTTAGGTGGCCGGGGCTCTCCATTACCAAAATGGGCTGAGTCACCACACCATGTGAATCTTAAGCAGCCTACCCACAGCATGGGCTTCTTGTCTCTCTCTCTCCCTTGCTCTTTCTTTCTCTCTCCCTTACTCTCCAGATCAGATGAAGCTGACTAGCTACTTTTTCTTATACTCCCGTTGATTAATAGTTTTACGGATATCTAGACGGAACAAAGTTTCCTAAACAATACCCTATTCTGTCGGATATTTGTATTGCATTTTTGTGTGTATGGTATTGTTTCTGTTGCAACAATAGATTGCCTTTTGTTTTGTATTAGGAGCTTTTTAGGAGTCGTAGAGTGCAAGGGAATGTCAGCGTTTAATGTTGATGTGCACTTATGTTTAACAAAAAGACTTGGGACTAAAATGCACTCTGTTTTTGCAAATAGATCCACGTGGCAGATTCCGATATGGTTCGAATTAGGTTGCTGTGTCTTCTGTGTTTGTGTGGGTTTAGGATTTGTTGTGTGTGTATGTGTGCACATGGTGGAGGGCATTGGGCCAGCACAGTGACAAAGGGCTCTGGAAATGTGTCGAACACAAGCTGCGGTTTTTCCTCTTCTTTTCTTTTCTCAGCCTCCCTGACCGCACATTTCTCCCATCATCGCACTTCATGGCTCAACCCGGCCCTCTTGCAGCTGCCCATCACCTGAGACCCCAAGAAACACACACAGCACCTCCAAACCTAACTTCTACTTACGTGAATACAATGTGCAATGCCGCTGAAATCAGGGAATACTCTCTTCCTATTCCCAGTCCGAACAGGAAAAGCATTTTTAAATCCCCTCCAACAATAATGAGCCTAACACTGGCGGATCAGCCGCCTTATCCTGGCTAAGGTCATTAGCGTGCCGGAACAAGTCGTTCTCTGCGCTGTAAGTACTTTACAAGGGAGAGCAGCTGTTCAGCAAATCGTTTAAAGTATTTCTGTCATAGGTCTTTACTTAAATAAGATTTTTGATGGATAAAGGGGGTCCCGTAATATCCGCAATTAATAGCCATAATTGCCGTAATTTTCCTGGCGGTAATGCGTCACTGACATCTGCATCCAAATTTGGTTCTCCACCCCGAGGCTATTTTGCCTTACACAAATTCATATTTGTGTAGTTTGTTGGTGCCTTATGTCATTTCAGAAATATGTTTCAAAGTAAAGTTCCAGGATTGTTGTATTTGTCGCACAATGCGTCATCATGTACAAGCTGCATAGGCCCAAACAGAGCAAGACCAGACCAGAAGTAGATGGAGGGAGAAAACTATTTATCACTAACACAAGTGATTGCACTGGCGAAAGAAGAGAAATTAGGTACCGTATTTTTCGGACTATAAGCCGCAAAGGAGTTAAAGCCCCATCATTCAAAAATGCGTCTGTCAGACGAAATAACATAAGTTATAAATAAGTTATAAATAAATGCCACGTAAGTCGCAGTGGACTATTTATTTATAAAATAATTTCACAAAATCCGCGCTGAAGAACAAACATTTCATTTGGAGAGGCAAGTTATTCAACTAAACAATAGCACACAGAACAGCAGGCTGAATAGATGTTCATACATAATCGTAACATTATCAGTTATTTACACGATAAACAATAGCATACAGAACATACCTGGAAGGCTGAATCCTCCGAATTGCATAAATACTGGAGCAGCATATAGCGGACTCTCGCGGCTGTAGACGGTAATGGTCTCTCTTGCCTCATAAATGTCAAAATTAATTCATACTGACTTACAAGGCGCACCTGACTATGAGACGCAGCACCAGCCAAAATATGAAAAAAAACGTGGCTTATAGTATGAAAATACGGAAAACAAAATTCACAATTCGTTACTTACCTCAGTTTTTAAGTCACGGTTTGGTTTTCGGTACAATAAGAGAGAAAAAAGCAAAACATAAAATTACTTGTTTATTATTTAGCAGTTAGCATTTAGCGGCTTTGCTAAACAAACTTGCGGTCCGCCACTTAATATTTCCGATTTCCGATTGAATGTATATACTGCACATAAAACAAGCCTACTGTTAAGTAGTGTTAAAGATGACATTCGGTACACATGTGCACCAAACTGAAAGTCCTGTACCGAAATGGTTCGGTACGAATACGTGTACAGTTACACCTCTAGGCAAAATTGTAAGAGACTAAATGATGCTGATTGTGAATCTTAACAGATAGTTTACAGAGCTTGTTTAGTACTTAATAGTCGTATACATTTTGAAATGACTTATGAACAGTGTAACTGTTAACATAAATGTCTGAAGGTCTGGGAAGGACCGCCCATATGACTGACACGTACACAACCAATCACGTTTTGCTTTGTGCCGCATTATTTTTTACGGCGCGGAAATGTCTCCACAATAATGTGTGCAATTAATTCACAGATGTCTCTAAAGTTAACGATCTACAATTTTAGTCGTAAACTTTAGAGACGTCTGTGAATGAATGCCACAATTTTAAACTTAAAATGTTTAATTTTAAAATTGCTTTGTATGTCTTTAAAAAAATATTTATATATATTTAAAAATACAGCATTTGTTCAATCTTTCGATATCACCGATGTAAACAGGACAGCTTTCTTCTTCGATCAGACGGCTTTGTGTTGTTTCTAGGCGGTCCGTTAAAGATCTCGAGACACGCGTCACCTGTAAATCTTGCTTTTATTTTTCAAATACATGTATATAGACAAATGCATATGCAATTTTTAAAATTTTTATTTGTATTGTATTCGCTACTTTAAACTTTGAAAACAAATGTGTAATATTTTACAAATACTTCACATGTAATGTTTTAGTTAGGGATGCTCCGATGGATCGGCCGATGATGCTTGCTATGCCGCCATATTACATGAAATGCTTTAAATAATATCGTATGTCCGAGTCCGAATAGTTATCGGCCACGTATTATTAGTATATATCGCCATTTATCGGAGCACCCCTAGTTTTAGTTTACACATTTTAGTGTAATAAAAATAATGATAGTACTATTCGTTCGCTTGCCACCTTGTTGCACGTTTAGCAGCAGGGTCTGGATCGCATTATATCTGCTGATGTGCATCTTCGGTCCCAACTCCGCTCCACGTTCCCGCTCCGCTCAGCCCTCTCCTGTCGTACAGATGCGGCTGCAGATGGGACTCCTGTACCTGCCTGCATAGCTAATGAATCCGAATGGCATTCCCCCTTATAAAGCATAAATATGTAATTTGTTCAGCTGTTGTAATGAAATATGTATGTGTGAAACAGCAATTGTTTGGGTCATTAACAGCATGCCACTGTGTATTAGGAACTCGGTGCTGAAAACAACAGGAAAAATAATAATAGCCTGAAAAATTAATCAGAGGGAATGCTTTGTGGACGTAAGACAGACTGATTATTCCGACTGATCCGAGGGCATGTAGAGGAAGAGAGAAAGAGAGAGCGATCTCTCGCTATTACACAGAGTCCCGTCTGGTGCAACAGGAACACGACACTGATGTTCTCTACGAAACTCTACCAACCCATTCGTATTATTCCAGACTCACGCCGTTCCTTACAACTTCCAAAGTGTTACAATCTAACATAACCCCGGTGGGGCTTAAATAGCTCTTCTAGTACCAAAAGGCCAATGTATACTCTCCTGGCAAGGGAATGCAGACCTGACCTCTGTACATAGTAACAACATACAGCAGAAGTTACATAGCAGAAGCGAAAGCGGCCGGGCGAAAGCGTCTCTTTTAATAGCCTCGGCCCTGTCGCGAGTCCGCTCTGAAAGATAATCAGTTTGACCCGGCCCCTGCGGTCGGTGGAGAGGATCTATGGCAGGGTTAATTCCATCAGGCACAGGCCTCTGGGAACAGAACATTCCACCATGATCCTCTTTCATATGAATCACCGATGCCTGGGAAGCCAGAAGACGTGATGCGATTACCCCCTCCATCTCTTAACACCAGTGCCACGCCCCCAACAACACAACAAAAACAAAAAGGTACCCGGACACTTCCGTAATGGACATCGGTAGCTCTTTTGCTCATCTCACCTGACCAAGGTTAATGCTTCAAGCTGGACCAAAGTATAGATGAGATACTGTAGATTGTAAATCAAATTAAGTCGCTAAGCAGACGTTTTAAATCCTAATCTTCCTGCAGGTAGATTGAATCAGAAGATTTTTTAGGAAGCTAAGGTCGTGCTTAGAGGATTGCTTCCTCTGTTCTTTCCAAACCAAACCCTGAGGTGTTTTCATTGTAGCCTTTCCAATATTTAGAGCTGGATATTCTTGTATTTATTGTATTAGAGGAAGAATTCACCTGCGGTAAAGGTCGGTCAGTTCGCTCTCAGATTGTGACCCATATTAACAGAAGTCATCTGCTGATAATTGTTAGGCTAAAATGCTAAAAGATGTGATCCAGTAAACGTTGAACATCTCTTGGTCTGTGCTGGGTGGTCTCCTACCCTTGGGGGGCGTCCACTCTGGCCTGGCAGCAAGGGAGGGTGGGTAGGTGTGCCATCTCATATCTGTTGCCCAGCAGCCACCCATCGGCGTTAGAGCTTTATCCCATTTGTCACATTCATGCATGCAACACTGAACTTAATGCTAAAATTGTTGTTTCAAAGCCACCTGTCAGTGTTTGTTTTGTCTGCCTGTGTGTTTGCAGTTTGTTTTGATCTCCGCGTGATCACGGATTGCGTCTCCCTTCTTCTGCCAATGCAGCGTTGTCCGTCCTGTAGTCACTCAATTTGATAGAGACTAAGCCGCGAGAAAGCATCCCGCTTCCCTGCCGGACACAGCACGGTTAATGTTTTTTCCTGGCCCGCTTTCAAACTTCCCCTTCTGTACCAGCCAGCGCGCCACAAAAAAACCTGCTTCATCTGTTTCTACTCAGAGCTGTCCCACTCTCCTCTTTCTTTGCGATCAGAAAAAAATTTGTAAAAAACGAAAAGAAGCGTTTGAAAGGAAAAAGAGCATCAGGTTCGATCCCTTTTTGGCAGACTTTTCCCCCCAGCCGCCATTTTAAGATTGGAGCAAGAGAGAAACCGAAAGGGAGGGAGGAAGAGAGAATGTTGCTTCCAGCCCTCCTTACATGGCGGATGAATTCCTGACCAATAGGAGGACGGTCTGGATCATGTGATATGCCACGATAGGACGGAGATAGAGGCTTCTTGTCTTGTTTATCTTCCCTCATCTCTCTGTTTCTTAAATACACTAAACTCACTGATTACTCTTGTCACAATGCAATTAGATAAGCTAGTTTTTGCCTAGAGGTGCTCAGCAATCCCTCCCACGAGGCTTGCAAAATTTTGGCCCATCGCAGGGATTCGGTGGAAAAGTTTTGTGCAGCCGTGCAGCTCGTGTACGGTTTGTTCTTCATGTTTTGTGGATTTCCCTTCCTGGCCTGTGTCCAACAGCAAGCGATGGGGCTAAAGTTGGAGAGAGGAGCAAGCGAGAGAGAGAGACCATGAGCACCAGTGCTCTAACACACAAAATTTTTTTTTTTTTTTGCAGACCAAATTTAAAATAATTTGGATATCAAGCCAAACATTTTCCAAGCACTTGCATGTGAAAACCTTGTTGTCAGTATGAAAGGTTGAATTTCCTGAAAATTCTTTTGCAGTATTTTTCCTTTTTGTTTGCCTGTCAAGTCCTATCATCAGGATGGCAGATTTGTTTAGGAAAGAAATTGGCTTTGTCTTTGGCTGGGAAGCGGAGATATCTCAGGGTTAAAAAAAGTTGGACCTCTTCGCTGTTCTCCAAAAAGAAAGAAAGAAAAAACGCTGGCCCTGCAGATGTTTTGCTTCAATATCTGATCATCTCTAGTCCAATTTGCTTTAATCTCTCTCTAATGTTCAATGAAGTATTGTGTGGTGAAAAGGCATTAGGATTGATTTTTAATGGAGTACAGAATCGGATTGAAGTGGAACGGTCTCTTCTGTTTCCTCCGCGTTGGAGCCTCTTATCAATTTTAGTTTACTCTCATCTACTCCCGGGTTTCTGTTCTGCCCGGACAGCGAGTGAATCTGATGTATCGTGGCCGCTGTGTATTGTAATGAACCAGCGCTGTTCATTTTCTCTCACTGATCTTTTTTGGTGGATGGCTTTAGTTATAATAGGAGCTTCAATGTTGCTATTGTCTCTGTTGTGTTTCTGATGCTTTGCCTGGCAATTTTTTTTTATAATTTTGCAGCTTTGCATTTTGTCTCTATATTGTTAGAAGAAATGGTTAAAATATACAGTACCCTTAAATAAGTCCTAACAAATTAAAAGTTTGGTTCCAAAACACGATACACGGCATTTAAAAAAAATGTTTTTTGTATCAGGTCAGTATTAAAAAGTAAATTCTTAATTTTACGCAAAATTCAATATACGCCGTGTTAACAAATGAAGAGTTTGGTTCCAAAACGCGATAAACACCATTTAAAAAAAAAAAGGTTTTTGTATCAGTTCAGTATTAAAAAGTAAATTCTTAATTTTACGCAAAATCCAATATACGCCATGTTATTCTGTCATCTTTTCTCCCTTTTTTCCCAAAACGCGATAAACGCCACTCCTCATTCTGCAGAATGCAATAAATCCACTCAACAAATCACAGCGCACCATTCAAAGGATTGTAAACAACAATGGTGGCGCGTTGAATTCACACGGTATTCTAGTTTGTGCTTCGTGATCAACAAACAATAAAAAACAAAATAATACTTTTGTTGGCATTGATAAACCTGTGGTGTTTTTTTGTGGCGGGGAAGAATGTAAGCCATCAAAATCTAATAATTTACGCGAGAGGCACTCAGGCGATGAAAAAATTTCGGCTGTAGCTTGTTCTCCCGACAGCATCAAGCTTCTGTCATGCTAACACATTGACCCCAGAGGATCTTACGAAAAACTTTCCATTATTTTACTCGAGGTCAACGAAAATCGAGCAGGACCAAAACATTTTACAGCTGATCGCTGTCAAAAAAAGTTCAGTGACGACGTCAAGAATAACAGCAGAAATGACAGTGTTCTTAATATGATAAAGTAAGTGTTTTGATTAATGCCATTAATGTTTATTTTTTTAATCAGTGTGAACAACTAGTCACCTAAATGAATATAACATGGCAAAGATGAATGCACATTTATAAACTCATTCAATAGATTTATAGCATTTTGAAAAGAAAACTTGCATTTAGCGTAAAAAAAACAGTTTTTATAATAAATCTTTGTAAATCAAATTATGGATTTGAATTTTTTATGTTATTATAACCTAAAGATGCTATGTGAAAGTTTGTAACAGAAAATAGTAGTTTTCATCTTGTCACTTTCTTGGTATAGAAAACACATTTTTATTGAAATACGTCAAAATGGATTTATTGCGTTTTGGAACCAAACTCTTCAAATATACATTTGGTACCAAGATGTACCAGAGATACTAATATGTACTCTGTACGTCCAAAGCTGTACTTTTTGAAAGCGTACCCCTCCAGTAACATTATATAAATTAAATTATATAAAAATAACGCAACTTTGTTTTTGGCCAATCATGCCATGATCTATATTTGACAGGTTGCAGGAAGCGTTCAACCATTTTTGGCCTCTCAACAACCAAATTTGTCACTCGAATAAAAATATAAACTGGGATCCTTTCCAATCCCAGCGCTTTCCAAGTTGAGGAGATTACAAATCCGATGTCAGAGATGAGGTTTGGGCACCATCCTCGTATCATACATTAACCACACTTACTGTACCTTTCATAAGAAAAGCTTAACCAAAAACGTCGATATGATCTCCCATGATCCTCTCTGATAGATAATCACAGTAAAGCTACTGCTCTCGCTGTCCATCCTCTGTACAGTCCTGATAGCAGCTAGCGGACGATCATCTGTTTTGATCCGTTCGCTTTACGGTACCTCAGAGCTTATGGCCAAACTCCTACAGCAGAGTGGCCTGATGTGCATTGCCCACGGAGCTGCTTTAAGAGGATTACAAAGCGACTCATTAATATGATCAAATTCAGGATTGATGGATAAGCCGGTGATGAGCACCTGTCAATGAGGAAAGAGAAATTATTTGATCGCTCTGCTAATCTGACTGGTTTTTGGAGGTGAATGACCTTCGAGTACGTTAAGACATACGTTTACATGTATGCATTTAGCAAATGGTTTTGTGATTTTCAAAATATAAAATTTATCAGTATGTATGTCCTCTAGGACTCGAACCCATGACCTTTGCACTGTTAACTCTACCAGTTGAGCTACACAGAACTCCCTTTTGCATGTTTGTTTATTTAATTATTTGGCTAAGTAGGCAGTCCTCTCAGCTCCAGTTAACACATTTATGTATCTCCTTCTGCGAAACTCCAACAAACATTAGCGCAGATGATGTGAAAAACGTCTGCGGATTCCATTTAGACCTACTCATGACGCACCCGGGGTTCTACCCACACTATTCTTTCCTCTCGTTTCACATCTGGACCGCTCCATTCTCAGTATGCGTTCCCACACAAAATGTGGTTCCCAAGATTAAAAAGAGGAGAGAGAGAGAGAGAGAGAGAGCTGTGGTCTAAACATGCCCGACTTAAGAGGCAGAGCTGCTGGGGCCAAAACTGTGGAAACAGAAGCCAGGCCTGGCCGGCCCGAACACGAACATGCCGCTTGTGTTACTGTCATTCCGCAGTTCCGCCCAGAACAGCGTCTAATAGCGAAACGGTGGCGGGCGAAACCACGGCTTTTTTGGCAAGGGTTGCAGGCACCCTCCCAAAAACCAAAACAAACACAAGGGGGGCTTTTCCATGTTGCTCACCACGACACGAGAAGCCTTCCGCTAAAGAAGTGTTTAGCATTTCCGGAATGGCGTGAAACATAAGCTGTGTCCCAATGCAAGGGCTGCGACCTTCTAAGGACGCGACCTCAAAAGGCAAGCACTCGGTCTTTGAAGATGCCAGCATCAGAAGTGAAATGAGTCGGTCTAGCCTTCGAAGAACCCATAATTTGCATAACCTGCTGTACGCTCCCCCTGCGCCTGTCAGCAGGACACAGCAGAGACGTTTTTGAATAAAAATGGAACCAGAAAAATATTCATTTATTTTATAAAATAAAACATGTTGATGTAGATTAGTCCATTTTCTTAAAAAAATCCAGATAATTTACTCACCACCATGTCATCCAAAATGTTTATATCTTTCTTTGTTCAGTCGAGAAGAAATTATGTTTTTTGAGGAAAACATTCCAGGATTTTTCTCGTTTTGGTGGACTTTGATGGACCTCAACACTTGACAGTTTTAATGCAGTTTAAAGTTGCAGTTTTTAAAGGACTCTAAACGATCCCAAACAAGGCACAAGGGTCCCATCCAGAGAAACGATTACCATTTTAGGCAATAAAAATATGCACTTTTAAACCACAACTTCTCGTCTTCCTCCGGTCGAGTGACGCGCCAGCGTGACCTCACGTAATTGCGTAATGCCATAGAAAGGTCACGTGTTACATTTATGAAACGCACATGTGCAGACTATTTTAAACAATAAACTGACACAAATACATTAATTATTATCATTCGACATACAACAACGTCGGAACAGTCCTCTTTCTCCACACTTGTAAACACTGGGGCGTAGTTTCGCATATGTCATCCTTGACCTCTTAATGTGATGACATATTGCGTGAGGTCGCGCTGGCGCGTCACACGACCGGAGGAAGACAAGAAGTTGTGGTTTAAAAGTTCACACTTTAATTCTTCCTGCCAAAAATGACAACCGCCCCGCTAGACAAGACCCCCATGCCCCGTTTGAGATCATTTAGAGTCCCTTGAAACTGCAATTTTAAACTGCATTAAAACTGTTAACTATTGGGGTCCATTAAAGTCCATTAAAATAAGAAAAATTCTGGAATGTTTTCCTCAAAAAACATAATTTCTTCTGGACTGAACAAAGAAAGACATCAACATTTTGGATGACATGGTGGTGAGTAAATTATCTGGATTTTTTTAAGAAAATGGACTAATCCTTTAAACTATTTAACAGTATATCAAATTAATCAACCTTAGAAATATACGCAACATACACAGAACAATATTAATACAAAACATAAGTTATAACAGTGGTTCTCAAACTTTTTCCGCGTTCGGCCCCCCTTGTGTACGGTGCATTCCTTCTCGGCCCCCCAAAGAAAATTTATGAGAAAAACTGTTCTTAAATTTAACATTTTAATTAAACAAAACATATTAAGTTATACAAAGTAGTGCTGTTGGTTAGTAGTCTTATTTTTTAGGTGTAATTACACAGAATTCATGATAAATGAATGTGTTTTATAAAATATCCTAAAGCTGTGGCCCCCCTGGCACCATCTCGCGGCCTCCCTGAGTTTGAGAACCACTGACTTATAATATTAAAACAGTGACACTAAACTTTTTTCTGCTAAATACACACTTTTTTAATTAAGATTTTACGTGTTTATTTTAAAATATCCAGCCGTTACAGGCGCAGTGAATCTTGGGATAGCCTCAGCTGTGAAGGATCCATTCGTTCTATCCTTAACAGCGTGAAGAAATAAGGACGCATTTTGAGGGTTCATTTTAAGCAGCCTTCGAATTGGGATGGCCTTACTAGCCTTAAGTCGGGATGCTGTTATGCAAGCGGTCTTAAAATACCGCAGCCTTCGAATTGAGACACAGCTATAGATTTTCGTCCACTCACATTAAACTTTTCCTCCAGTTATTTTTCTGTTTAAGCAAAGCCTAAGTAGAGTTGGAGTGATGAGTGTGGAAAGCTATTATTGGGCGCAAATGAGAGGGAGGGCTGGACCCAATTATGGATGTAGGTGCTGCATATTTGCTGATTTATTTGTGAAGTGGCAGACAGGGTAATGACTCTGGCTTCTTCGCCACGATAATGATCAGGGTCCTTAGACGGCCTCGAATCTCCTTATCATTGACCACACGCACTCCCGCCATAAGATGAACTGTGTATGCTTGTCACGTTTTTTTTTTTTTTTTGGCGACACACATCTTTACTCCTAATAAAAATATGTTTCAGTTTTTCTCGAAGACAATAAATTGAGAAAATATGGTTATGTATTTGTTCATCTAGAGTTTCAGAAGAGATTTTAAGTGTTGCTAAACTTACATTTGTACTCATACTGTATCCGTTTTTTAAACGTATGAGACAAACATTCAAAATCCGAGCAACTTGCATATTGTATATGAGTTAACGCAACTACACGAAGAATAGTTTGACCTCCCGTGTGTCTTGCGAATATGGCTCTCATTCACTAGGGATTAGGGAGTGTGGAGGAGAAAGTTTTGTGGCGGACTGCTATGCTTTCTTTTTTATTTCTGCCGACTTTTACTATTGCCGTTTTCGAACATAGCTGAATAATGAGCGACCTGTAAAACTGCTGTTAGGAATTAAAGCACTTTACATAAATGAGAAACATATGTACGCGCTTGACGGTAACGGCAGACTCCGAATCACGGTAAGAGAGGCACGTTTTTCTATAATCGCAGTGATGGCGTGTGTATTTATCTTTGGTTTTGGGTGAAGCCAAAGTGTTGTACCTTGGTATTTCAGCTTTTCCAAAATGCATTTTGGGTTTGCGTTTTCCCCTCTGATTATTTCGTTTTTAAGCCAAGCCACAGATCCTTAAACCCTCTTCTCTAATTCATTTAGATCTGGCTCGCAGAGAAAGAATACAGAGAGAACGAATACAGGGAGATCGCAGACGAGGACGGAGAGAGAGAGAGAGAGAGAGCGTCTCTGATTCATGCGGGCTGGAGGATTAGATGTGCTCTCAGTGTGTTTATAAAATGCTGTGCTCCGTGAGGCCTGTGGTCAGGAGAGGACTGCACAGTTAAGGGGAATGTAACCACTCTTTTTAAACAAAACAGTTGGGAAAAGAGAGAAAGGGAGTCAAAGACTGTAAAGTCTGGAGCGCTGTGGACTTTGAGTTTTAGTCCCAAAGGAAATGTTGAGGAGAGGTTTGTTTCAGATATAATTCAGCAACATCTGTCTGTTTGAACAACTTGTGAAAGCTCTGGATACCAAAGAAATCCATTAAATTAGTTTTACTTTATTGCAGTAACTTATATATTTTTACCATCACAATTGGGTTCTTATATGCGCTCTGACTTAGTGTTAAAGGTGGTAGTGTTAAAGTGTGCGAAATGCATTTAAATCTAACTACATTTAGGCATTTAGCCATCTAGCAGATGCTTTTATTTACAGTGACTTACAAAAGTGTAGAAAAAATTAGTAATCCAATTAATAAAAATAGATGAACTACTAAACATAAGATTCAGTTTTATCAAATAAAATTTTATTTAATCACTTAAATATTAAGTAGTGACGTAGGCATTGAGAAACACAGTCGAATTCGTTCGACAGCTAACTTCTCAAGCGAGTGCATTCTGTAATAAACTTGAGACGGAATTACTTTTTTTTTTTTAAAATACTTGATTAAAAAACGACATGCCAAAAAAAGCCAAAAGAGGATCAAGTTTTGCGCGACCAGCTTAACGCCGTTTTCAGTCACGCCGTTAATTGGAGTGCAAATGCGAATGATTCTTTGCGCACTCAAAAATAGGTTATCAGAAAATAGCTATTTGTTTTTCATTTTCAAAGAGGGACCTCTCTGTAACGTGAGTCTTCTTAATACATGACACAATAAATACATCAATCCATAATGTTCCTTCCCCCTTGCTTGCTATTTATAGTAAAGAGGACAGCTACGAATCCAGACAGGATTAAAATCTCTTTTGATGTGGTTCCACTTTTTATGCAATGTGATGATTTTTATTTATTTATTTATTTTTTGCATGTTTATTACACAGAAACTACGTACGAACGGTTGCTGATGATTTGGATGTGCGTGAAACAAAACTGAGAGAAGCGCGTGTGTGTGTGTGTGTGTGTGTGTGTGTGTGTGAAAGAAAGAAAAAGAGAGAGGGAGGGAAAACGAGAGAAGGAGAGCGAGGGGTCTGTGGTGGATCACAGAAGGAATTTAGCAGATTTTCGGGGATAGAATGATCAGAGGAGAAAGTGCTCAAGATGGAGAGGGGAGTAATTTGGGTGGTACTGCAATATATGAGAGCGATGGATAGAACAAGCATGCATCAAATATCAAAAAGGCATCCGTCGTCCGAGCTGAGCGCTATCCTGCACGGTTTCCAAACCGCCAAACGAATGCATTTGTTTGAAGATCGTTCATTTAGTAGTGACATCCAGTTTGCGAACAAATCATTATTGTGAGTTAGTTTGGTTTGAATCGGTTGAAATAGTTTTTAAAGCATTTGTAACTAGGGCTGGGTATTGGCAAGGGCCTCCCGATACGATACGTATCACAATGCGATACAATACGATGCATGCTGCAATACATTGCAATGCTTTTTCTTTTTTTTATATCAAAGAGGTAAAAAAAGAGCTGATTTTTTTCTTCTTTTAAGCCAAAGTGCATCCACACGAAAGCTGCAGGTGTTTTTACATTTTCTACCATTTTTTCACTCCCGCTAACTTCTGAGACATTGGCCGTTTATAACAGACAACTGGAAAGTGACAACTACAGCAGTGGCGGAGGAGGTCGTTTGACGCCCACAGAGGGATTTAAAAAAAAAAAATAAAGTAGTAAAGATTGAAATATCGATACACTATCGTGGAAAAATTTATCACGATAGTTAGCCGTATCGATATTTTTTTTTTGCACAGCCCTATTTGTAACTTACGTTAAATGTTTGTTTGAGAGTTACATCAAGTTGAGAGTTACATAAGCAGAGAATATTTAATACATTTTTTTTTTTAATTTTCGTGGAATGAACACAAGTCCTTCCAGAAAAACGTTTGTAACGAGTTTTTTTGTGATTGTTGCGGGCAAAAATCCTTCATCTTGCGGCACGTTTTCTTAAAAAATGCGATGGAATATGCGGGATATTTATGCAATTTTATGCAATGAAATTGCGGGAACTTGCAAAAACTGCGGGAACTTGCAAAAACTGTTTGCAGCTTTTCAAAGATGTTCACGTCACATAATCACGTCACTTCATAACGTTCCCGTGGCAACAGCGGACATGGCTGCGCTTGTGCGATGTAAATGCAACGTTTTTCAACTTTCTGCTAAGATATATGTGATTTTTGCTACGAAAATGCGGGGATTATGAAATCATGCAAGCCCCGCATATTTTTGCTCGGAAATTTGCAATTTATGCTGCGAAAGTGCGGCGTATTTGAAAAAAATGCGTCCCCTGCATAAATATGCGGACTTTGGCTGATTATGCGTTAAATCATGCGATCGCATATTCGCGTTTTTTTGGAGGGACTGGAACACGTTCAGAGTTTAAGGTTTACAAAAAGGTTGTTGAATCAAACTAAAACCCACAAATTAAATAAAAATAAAAAATAAATACAAGGGAAAAAACGTAATTTATAAAACAATAACTTTAGCGATAATTCTGATAGTTGGCAAAGTTTGTTATTTTGTTAAATGTATAGCTCACCAAAAACTACAAATCTATTTTTTTTCTAAATAGTGCTAATAACATTTTTTATGTCATGTGCAAAGTTTAACGTTTAGTTTTGTGTATTTGTGTATGCGTATTGTCACATTTCCTCGCTGCCAACTTGCAGAAGATGGAGTTGTCATCTGTGAATCTCGACATACGTGTTTTCTGGACCTCCAGTGAAACGACACGCACACACACACAAACGCGTACGACAGTGGCTCAGTTGAAGTCTGTGTGAGATTAGCTCCATTTACAAGCCGGCCTGCTGTATGCAATATAAAGCCTGTAAGACTCAGACAGGGGGAAGGGTCTGCCACAAAAGGATAATGGCCAAACATTGAGCTTTGCCTGAAAGGACTAACCTGCCCCTCACACACCAGGGGTGGAGGGCGACGTCTGGGTCGTTCAGAGGCGCGCTGTGAGGATTTTAGCGAACCGCTTGACATCTCTAAAGGGCCTCTCGTCCCTCCCCGTTCCTAGACTTTTTGCCCCGTTTGCCACATTTATCTACGGAACGAGGAAAGTGGCCACGTACGGTTCACAGTTGTGGTCTAATTGTCGCGGCGTAATGCTGAAAACACTGGCCAGAGGAAATTTTGGGAGGCTAATCAGCATAAAAATGGGAGGCTTTCGGGGGGGCGTACGATTCCACT
Organism: Misgurnus anguillicaudatus; assembly: GCF_027580225.2. Lineage (NCBI taxonomy): Eukaryota > Metazoa > Chordata > Actinopteri > Cypriniformes > Cobitidae > Misgurnus > Misgurnus anguillicaudatus. Next base: position 20,873,933 of record NC_073359.2, read on the forward strand.
GTCAGTGCTAAAACCAGATAATGATTCAGTAATGATGGCATATTGTACATACCTCAGGCCCACGGGGCCGCAGGAGGGCTCTGTGAGAAAGAAAGGTCTTTATTTAGGTTCAAAATTTCAAGACTTTGATTTGAAAGGAACATTTGAAGAACATTTTGTTCTCTCGAGTGAATCAAATATGAATTGTTAAGTAAATAGTTTTAAAGTCAAGCATACAGGCAATTAAAGGAATCGTTCGCCCGCAAATAAAAGTTGTGTCAGTATTTATTCACCCTAATGTTACGAGCTTTGTTTATAAATGTTAAGTAAATAATATCAGAATTTTCACTGAACTGTCCCTTTAAGGTACGTTGCTTACAATATGATATCACCATTAAAGTAGCCGATTGGCCGAGTTGTTCATATTAAACTGAAGACGTGGCCAGGCAGGTACAGCATGTGCTTTTCACATGTTGCAGGTCATTTCCCGAACCCAAATCTTTCCATCGTTTCCCATAACCACCCCAAGAAAAGTCTGTTTTTTATTTGCCGTTGTGTTGTTCCAGCACCTAGGATGTAAATTTGACGCAGTCCAAAGGTTATCCGTTTTTTATCGCAATTACGTAAAGTCATATTTCCTCGATTTTTATGATTTGCTACGTACCCCATGCATGCGTTTGCGTATTTATGGAGGTCTTCGGTGTGTGTGCGTGTACATCAATGGAGCGCGGAAAGGGAGGGCATGTCTTCTCTGGGTGCAGACAGCTGTGAAGCGGGGCTTGGCGAATCCTCCTCCATATGTTCTGGGAGCATTTCACACAACCACAGAACCTGATTTCAGGCCCCCATAAACCTGGAACACAACAGCGGGGGAATTCGGTTCACATTTTTTGTTCGTACATGAGAATTTTTTGTGCACTTTTTGCATTCGTATTGATACACGCATCTTTTTTTCGAGCTCATGGAACGGAACAGAGGGTACGCTTGGGGAGTTTTGGATGCCATGGTGATTGTATCCCAGCATGGCATTGCACACAGCAGGCATGGGCACATGCATAAAGCCAGCCTGGCACAGCTGGTTTCTCCTTCCCTTTTCAGGCCTCTATCAGTACTACACTATTACAAAATATGCACTTTGTAATTAAACATCCTTCGAACCTTAAAGGAGTGCATATATGTCTGACTTTACATGTGCATGTGTGCCTTTTAGAAGAAAGGAAGAAAGAGATCGACACCTAAAAAGGCGGCGACGTGAGCCATCTGCATAGGGCACCGTGCCAGTGTCTTGCCAATGTGCCCAGACCACCTGGCCACGACGCTAGCCAAGTATGCCAGCCTGAGCCCTGTAGCCTCCAGACTGCTGCCCTCTTTCACTGCTTTGAAACTCCAGTGGCCCTGGAAACAGGGGCTGTTGCCTCTCCCTTGCCAGTAGCTTTGTTTGAAGTGAGACAGGCTGTGCGGTGCTGGGGGAGACCAGACAGTAAACAGTGCCCCCTTTCAGTACCATCCCCACCCCCAAACACACACATACACTTCGTCTTTGTGCGTCTTGGTGCAATGTTTTGGTGCGTGTTTGGGGGCGGGGTTGATCTTTTTTTTAGTCACCATTCACTTAGCGCCATATATTTTCTCCACACAAACCCGCTATCACCTGACTTTTTTCCTTGTTTTGAGGTTGACACCCCCTCCACCATCTTTGTGCCTGTTCACCACACCGCCTCGCACCCCCTCCCTTCACCCGCCTCTGTGCCCGCAGCCTTGGCATGGGCTCCCTGACAACCCTGGGAACCAGTGATTCCGAGTGGCACTCGAGGGCCGCAAACACTGGGTCTGCTGCCCGCTCCTGCCTTTGTTCTGTTTGTCTGCGCTTGAATATCAATGAGTGCGCTCTTGTGTCATTTATTCATCAAACATTTAGTCAGCGCTGACAGATTTATGTAAATGCTCGTTTGCAATTACAGAGACGCACTTTGAAATGATTCACGTTGAATCGATACCGAATTGAAATAAGGTATTTTCGTTTATTTTAATAAAGATGGAAGCAAAATACATTTTGTACACAAAATTCTTGTCTGTATAGTAAAATATGTTTACAAATGAGATTTAGGTGCACCACAGAGAGCTAACCGTGTTACTAAGGTGGTCTTGGCTTGTTGCTTTTGCTCCCATAAGTTTTTGATATTCTGTTCCCTAGATGTTATGCAACAATGTTAAATACTCACGGCTGAGGTTTAGAAAAATCAACTACTAATACAAATCGCCAGCTATTAATTCAACCAAATGCATGGCACAGCGGAAGTTATGTGCCATAAGTGACCCAACTGTCTGCTGAGACAAATGCCCCCACCCTGATCGTACAGCCGATGTGTGCAAAATGTCCAAATTTCGATATAAAAGAATGAAGGCAGACCGGAGTGAGAAGTTCAGGCCCAGCAATTCCTGGAATCAGGATTGTAACAGGTAGTGCCAGGCCGAAGGGTCCAGGTACGCCCACTGAAAGACTAATTGATTACTGCGGGAACTGCCGGGTGATAAATAGCCAGCTGCATCGCCTCCCTCCAGAGACACTGTCCAAAGGCCAACTGAGGATATTCTGGTGAAATGGACAAGAGAGAGATTGTAAAGAACAAGATCTGACATTGAGATGTTGCCTCTGCTATGTTGCAAGCCGTTTCATTGGAGTGTAATTCATGCGGGTGACGGGGCGCTGAAGTCGGACCCATCCATGAATTCAGGTCTAGAATTCAGTATCTGACAGGTCTAAAAGCGGCCGTGTACGGGGGGCAAGGGTTTGCTTACACAAGCATGTATTTATTTATTTTGGTACTCTGATTAATTCGGTGCACAAGGACATTTCACGTAATACGGCCTCCAAGTTTCCAACAGGTGTGTACACTACACACCTGAACTCTCACCCTCCATTATTATTTACAGTTCGAATGGTAATGAATTCAGATTATTCAGCGCCTGAAGTTAGTCATTAGCATAATTCACGCCCAAAACATCTTCATTTTGGCTCGACACATTCTGCTAACTTAAATTTCAGTGCCAACTTCATAATTTTGTATGCATTGACACATTAATAGGTTGTATATACATACGGAGGTATGCAAAATTACTGAATTTACTGCACCTCACATGCACCTAAGGTGCAGCTACTGTATGCAACAACGTAGTGGTGTGTACATTCACACGACCTGTGTGAATCAGATATCCTGAGCGATTATTGTTTTTCTGTTAAAAGAGAAGTTTCTCACTAATAAAAACATGGAGGGAGAAGAAAAAGCCGCGTGGAACGAGAGCAAGCATTGCCCAGAAATCCTAGCTGCGCTACTGCAAATTCTGTCTCAATTTCCCACAGCAGAGATCGATATGTTGGTCGATGGGCTGGGCTGACATTGTCCACAGCTCAACAAGCATAGCCAGCCAATACACACACATTTGTAGATCTGCGAGTTCATTCAGACGCCGTGACATTTACAATCCAATTACTGTTGCTGCTGTAAAATTACTATGCATGTTTGCATTAGAATAGTATTCGTTTCTTTTTTGCATTAATGCATTAATGGACATTTTCATTAATGAAGTGAGCATTTAGGTTTCATCTATACATGCAATGTAAAATGTAATGCTGTGGTACCGCAGGGCAGAGCGGGCACAGCGCGAACCAAACCATAAGGAAGCGTGTGTGGTCAGGGCAGAGCTCCAGACGGGCTCGTGGGCAACTCACACAGTAACCTGAGAGACGGCAGTCCCTAACGGCCACATCGATCTCTCCTCACCACCCTACTACACTGTACCCTCTCTCTCTTTTTGGCACAACAACAGCTCTTTAAATACTGTATCTAATCCCTATGACATTATTTTTTTAATTATTATAAACAGATTTTGTTTGTTTGATTTGTGAATTTATTTTAGTAATTGTTTAATTAAATAGTAGGTAAACTAATTAATTGGGAAATTGCCTAAAAAGTTGCTCATTTTTATAAAACATATTCTTGAAAACTGATTGGTTTACTTACAAACAATTTATTTCTGTTAAGGTCAATGCCTTGATTAGTATTTTGTCAAAAAACTAGTGCTGGGCAAAGATTAATCCCGATTAATCGCATACAAAATAAAAGTGATTTTTGGCATAATATATGAGTATAATTATTGTTATTATGTATAAATAAATACACACACATTCATGTATGTATTTAAGAAACATTTAAATGTTTATATATATTTATTTATATTTTTATATATTCTATATTAAAAATAAATGTAAAAAAATTATATATAAGTAAAACAATTCTGAAATGAATATATGAATGTGTGTGTGGTTAAATATACACAATAATTAGACACAATACACGCACATATATTATGCAAAAAATCACTTTTATTTTGTATGCGATTAATCGCGATTAATCTTTGCCCAGCACAAAAAAAAAACTTTATTTTTAAACAAATTTTAGGTCGAAAAAACTTTTTATCCAAGCTTAGCTTGTAAGAAATAAAACATTTTCCACCGATACTGATTATTCAGACTGATATCTGCCGATACTGATAGTATATTAACTTGCATTAACTAAATTCAGAATTTTCTAAATGTTATTCATTCATATAATGACTATTAAATTCTATTATTATTGAATATTAAACTAGTTATGTTTCTTTAGATTTTCTATACACAGAGCTCAAATTCATTGCAATTTCCTGTTCTCTTTTGATTGACAGGATATGAAGAGTTTAGTTCCAAAACGCAATAAACCCATTTTGAATAATTTCGGTAAAAACGTGTTTTCTATACCCAAAAGAAGTGACAAGATGAAAACCACTATTTTCTGTTACAAATTTTCACATAGCATCTTTAGGTTATAATAACATAAAATATTCAAATCCATAATTTGATTTTCAAAGATTTTTATATAAAAACGCAATATGCAATAAATCCATGACAATTTTTTCCCCAAAATGATATAAATTTATTGAATCAATATATAAATGTGCATTCATCTTTGCCATATATTCATTTAGTTGACTAGTGGTATACACTGATTAAAAAAATAAACATTAATGGCATTAATGAAAACACTTACTTTGTCATATTAAGAACACTGTCATTTCTGCTGTTATCCTTGACGTCGTCACTGAACTTTTTTAACAGCGATCAGCTGTAAAATGTTTTGGTCCTTTTCGATTTTCGTTGACTTTGAGTAAAATAATGGAAAGTTTTTCATAAGATCCCCTGAGGTCAATGTGTTAGCATGACAGAAGCTTGATGTTGTCGTGTGAGAACAAGCAACAGTCGGCATTTTTCCGTCTCCCGAGTGCCTCTCACATAAATTATTCGATTTTGGTGGCTTACGTTTCGTCCCCGCCACAGAAAACCACCACAGGTTTATCAATGCCAACAAAATTATTATTTTGTTTTTGTTTGTTGATCACGAAGTACAAAGTAGATTAAGAAAACTAGGATTCCGTGTGTATTCAATGCGCCGCCATTGTTGTTTACAATGCGTGGAATGGTGCGCTGTGATTTGTTGAGCGGCTTTATTGCATTCTGCAGAGAAGGAAGACTGGCGTTTGTCGAGGTTTGGAAAATAAGGGAGAAAAGATGACGATTTTGCGTAAAATTAAGATTAAGAATTAAGAATTTACTTTTTAATACTGACTAGATAAAAATACTGATTTTGGGGGTAACTAATTTAAAAAAAAATGGCGTTTATCGCGTTTTGGAACCAAACTTCATATATTGGCCATGAATATTGTCTGTTTTTAAAATATCGGCTGAACACGTACGGCGAACAAAGAATAGATATTACAAAAACATTCTGTACATGATACCACTATAAAGGGTCGGGTTAGTTTGTAACAGAGCCTTCTGATAGTGACTCTCTCTCTCTTTCTCTCTCTCTCTGCTCGACCCAGGGGGTTGCAACAATACAAGAAGCCCATTGTCTGGCTTAGAGGAACCTCTCTCTGGTAACATTTTCTAGTTATCAATGACTAAGAAGCAGAGAGAGAGAGGCAGTCTCCACTCTCCTGCTATGAGTCGGCACTTTGTGTCTATGAACGACTGACATTGGCTCCCCACGCTGGCATTCTTCGTCGGATCAGAGCGACCCTGCGAGGCAGCGTGCCGCAGAGGGTCACAAAAGTGCCATGAATGCATGTAGGTAGATCTGTTTAGAGGATTAAGAAAAGTGGCGCGTGATGTGTCGTCTTATTAATTCTTATGCAAACTGAACTAATAGTGATTGCGATAAAAAAAGTAGTTTTTTTTCAAAATGAAAGCAAATAGCTTTTTTATGTTAGGAACGCAAATGTTATTCCCAGGGAACACACACATGCCTAAAAAAAGGATACGTTGAATACTGTAAATAACTTTTTTGAAAAAAGTCTGCAAAATACATAAAAATGTAAATAGCGGTAAATTACAAATCGCTCTCTCCGTACGTATTTGTCTTTAGATCACCTGACCTCACGCACATTTGTACGGTTCTCGAAAAAATCCAGAACTAAAGTAGATAAAAAAGCAAAATTAAGGATGAAACAAAAAGCGACTGCAGTAATGCTATCCATTACAGCGCTATAATTATGGTAAGTGAGGCAGAACTGAATCAATACAGCAATTCATCAATTGCATTTCCAAACTATTTCGCTCTCGCTTATGTCATGCAGCCGGTGAAGGCGTCCTTCACTGCCGCAGCATCTCTGCCGCACGTCAAGGTTCCTCCTCCTAATCCACTTTCCTCAGACGTCCATTATTCCACGGCACTCTCCTGTAATGTTAATCATGCTTTGCTTAATTGATCCGCCATCGCCGTTGGAATCGCCATGGCCGAGCGATTCCTCAAGCGTTATGAATGGGCATTATGAATGTGTCTGGGCAGAGGTCCACGCAGGCACGTACTGTACACAACATATCAAACACGCACGTGCATGCACCACTGCAGCAGATATCTGGTTGTTCCACTGCTGTAAAACACAGGCTGTAATATGAGACTTTATTTAGCTTTATATAGCTCGGGTTGCCAGTTGTGTGTTACGGCTTCTGAAGAGTGCAGCCGGGCAAACATTTAGTGTCCAGTGGTGTCTTGTAATGCAAACTGTGGAAAAATTACTTGTGTATGCATGCAGATCACTTTTCATACTGTCGTATGCCAGTTTAAGCCATGATTTGACAACAAAGCCTTATTATTATTTTGAGGGTCCTACTAACCATACATTGATACTGAAAAAAAGGAAAATTATAAAATAAATACATTTAAAAACAATAAAAGATGGATAATTTGACATAAATATTTTTATTATTTACATATAATACACATATATACTATGCATGTACTGTATATGCAGTAGTGGCCAAAAATAATTTCCAACTTTAAACAATTGACAACTTTACTTATTATTTAGATTTTAATTTATTAAAGATGCATTAAAAATGTATTCATTTTTGTTGCATTTGTGTGTTTGGAGCTTAAGAAAAATTTAAGGAGACTTTGCAAATAACACAAAACACACGTGCAAAGTTTATAAAGACATAGCACAGGACAATGACTACAAAATATTACCACAAAAGAGGATCGACAAATATTAATAACAAATGAAACTATAGTCATTGTATGTTTTATTACCTATGAGTTTTTGTATATTCATGTAAAACCCAGACTCTCTAATATGTTTGCCCTTTTTGCCAAATTATTTTGTCCAATAAATACCTTTAGTTTATGTTTGTTTCACTTTAAGAGTTTTCTTATTCACAAATAAGAGATGTATGTACCATGCATCTCTTATTTTGATAGTTTAATGTAATGTAAGGGAGCATTAAATTAAAATACTGTACGCATTTTCCAGCACACAAATTGATAAAAAAATTTGATGGTTACGGTTTGAGTGTAATTTTACACAATTTTATGAGCGGACTGTTCAGGTATATATATAGCATTATTTATTTATTTATTTATTTAACCAAATGTTATATAATTGCATTAATCATGTTTATTTAGTTATTTATTTATTTATTTATTTAACCAAATGTTATATAATTGCATTAATCATGTTTATTGTAGCACAATATATAAACCATCAGTATATTGGCAGATTCTTACGGCAGGCATTTCATATCATTTAATTACTTCAATTTCTCCTATTTTTTATTATTTCATATTGTTTTCGGAAAACAAATAGCAATTTGCGTATTTGGGCACCGTGCTAAATCCTGAGAAGCCCATTGTTCGGCAAAGGGTGGCATTCGGGATGGCAGCGGCACAAATGAGAAGAGGGTACGTTTAAAATGGTTGCCAGAGCTTTTAAGATGGCTGCCAGAGTGCAAGGTGTTAAAATAAGTGAGTTTTTTTTTTTAGATAAATGAAAACATCTGCATGGTTGCGTTATTGATGAATCCCTTAATAGTAACGATGATATGCGGCCGTGTGCGGGACAGGACTTTTGTCTTTTTCCCTCCTTTTTTTTAAATCGGGATGTTGTTGAACTTGGCAGAAAACTTCTTGGCAACTGTATCTCGTGTGTCATCCAACAATAGGAGCAGCTAACATGATTCTCTCAGCATTGCTGGGCCTGGCAGGACGATTTAACAGCTATGGTTGGGATAAACTTGCATGGTGGAGAAAAACGGACGGGTGCGATTATCGAGTTTTTGGCATGAGCGTTCGTTTTTTTCTTCTAGAAACCAGCACTGACTGCATTTTAAATTTATTAGATGTATCGTGTGTGCTAAACAAGAAATTCTGAATGATGTTTCTCACCTGACATGTCTCATGTGCGATCGTCTTAAAATGGTGGCAGACTGGCACAAAATGGAGGTGGAGGGAGGAGCAATAGCGTGGGAGCTAAGCGTGATAGCATTATGTTTCCACGGGGTAGGGTGGAAATGAAATCCAACATCCTACGTGAAATCTCGGGGTACCGTGAGCTGGATGCTGTAACCGTTTCTCGGCTCTCGTCCGAGAGAGCACGCGATCACGTTAGGCCGTGTTTGGTTCGCAGGCGACACCGAGCTGAAACACAAACATGTATGTGTGTTTCACACCCTCTGTGTTCTTCTAGCGATTTTACTGCTAGCTAAAGGGCCTGTGAGGGTTGAAATGACAACCTAGAGCTTTGGCTGGCACCTCTCCGAACGCTCTCGGGTGTACGCCAGGGACTTGGACCGAGCCACCGCTCGCAACCGAGCATTTGTCCAAAGGCTTCACTTGAAGTGATCGCTTTTGAATTTTAATTCAAAGCACAATTGCACGGCATAAATAAAAACGACCACACTTTGTACGTCTGGAGCTTGTGTCAGTACTTTAGAACATAGTGCTTTGTTTGTGGGCTGCTGGGGAATTGTTTATGTAACATTTAGTGTATGTGAATTATGGCCATTTGTGATTTACATGAAATTTCAAAAGTGCAACAGGGGACGTCGCAGCAACCAATGCATCGACCGGCTACATTTCGAAATTAGTTTTTATCATTTTCCTTCGTCGGGTAAATTAAATCGAATCAATATATAATGTAAAATCAATAAGGAATGTATTTCTTGGACATTTACATAATTTGTCTTTTTATGTCGGATAGTTTTTTGTCCTTACCTCAGACCAGGAAGAAATATAATATAATATAATATAATATAATATAGCTTTTTTTAAAGATCACTAATATTTACGTACACAAGTCCATATGAAATTTACTTTTTATTTAAATGATTAAAGGCCAATTATTAGTTTAGTTTAGTTTTATTTGATTCAATGAGCCTTTTTTGACCTTATCCATTTTAATTTTGGGTGGTCCAGTGCCCAGGCTGCAGGGGGGGTTTCCTCAGCGACAGGCAACGTGAGAAAAATACGACGCAGGGGAAGTTGCGGGCCGAGCAGCGCATCTCTGGCCGCGTGCGCTTCGGCTTTGGCAAGTGTCTGTTCCAGTCTGTTCCAAACACGGTCAGGCGCTCTCCAAGGAAGAAAGAGAGAGCAAACAGAGTTAGACAACGAGAGGGAGTGAAAAAGTTGGCTGCCAAATCGAATCACCCCATCTTTTTTTTTTTTTTGGTAACGTTTTACTGCCAAGATCATAGAGACTTTCTATTTTCACTCATTCTGAGGGAGAAGGAAAGGGGGGTCGGAGACACGGGCTCCCTACCCACAGGGTTACGGTTCGGTGTCGGTGGCTAGCCAAGCGCACACTCCGTGCCACGAAAGGCGCGAATGTTACTCACTATTTATTTATGCGGTGTGGATTTGTTTACCTAAATGCACCGGAGCATTGCACCGTTATGTTTACATGCGATGTTGATGGTTTGTGTGCTAAGAAATACAAAAGATCTGTATTGAGAACACTAATGGACCTTATAGGTGCCATGTTTCATTTGCAAATAAAAACAAGGCTTAGGCCATAGATAGATAGATAGATAGATAGATAGATAGATAGATAGATAGATAGATAGATAGATAGATAGATAGATAGATAGATAGATAGATAGATAGATAGATAGATAGATAGGTATGGGAGTCTTGAAAAAAAAATCCAGACACCTTCTCCCCTTTCACCCCACTGTCAGCATGATGACTATAGCAAGCAATGACACCTCCGTGTCAGCTAGAGACAGACTACCTGGCTGCAGGCGGAGGTTGTTGTGGAGACAGGTGTGTCCACCATCCTGACAGCACACGAACACCCAGCATGCACATCGCACGTCTCCTTTCCATCTGCAGCTGGAGCCTGTCAGCTGGACTCTTGGAGAGCGATGAATTACAGCACGCTGCTACATATGCACATAGGCTCTGTTTCCCTTCGCTCCGCTCCCGTCCTAGACACAAAGACGGGATCCCACGGTACTCACTGAGATTAGATCTCTGACAAATGACAGTCAAACTGACAACACTTTTTTCGGATTCAGTACGGCATCCTCGGACACAAGTCCAGGAAATCAGGCCTGACAGAGGTCGAACGACACACATGGGCTCGCAGGCAGGCATAACAATGCCATGCCGGTAGTACCTATTGTGTTCCACTCCTGGACCGCAGGGGCCACATGGAGTATATTTTTGAAAGATGCCTTTTAGGCGAATGTTTGTACCTGTGCCGTCGTACAAGGAAAGAGAAAGACAAGCTCGAGACAAAGACAGGATGTGTCTGCGGCTCGCGGAAGTAGGCATCGTGGCAATCTGCTTTTTCGATCTTTTTGTTTGGACATATGATGATTAGTTGGAAACGGTAAACTCTTAGGAAGGCATGCACATGCTTTTGTTTCCTTGCTGTTTCCTTGATGCTTGCTGAATTGCTTTATTCTGGTATTTTAATATATATATTTTTCGTGAACGTTCTCCCTCATATTCCCTTTGAGGAATCCGTGCTCGCACAGACACTTGACCCACTCTCTGTCTTTCTGTTTCTCCACATCAGGGCTACAGGAGGTCGCAGTACACATTAGATCCCTGACAGCTTCAGCTTTTCTTTCACTGCCCAACTATTTAGAGAGAAAGAGAGAACCGGAGAGAGTAAATTGAAAGTGGCCCCAGGGCTGTATATTTCACCATATCCCGGGGGAATTCTGGGATTCTGATTCTCTCTCTCCTATCCTGGGAAAAGGCCAAGAACTTTTCTCCTCCTCCTCCTCCTCCTCCTCCTCAGCTTGCCTTTCCTGCCTTTTCCTAGAAACTGCAGTTCATATCATGGGAGTCGAAAAGCTCGAGTAACAGTCAGAAAGAGGATTTGCCTACAGGCAAGGGAATTGGTCTTTTCCCAAAGAGAAGCTTGCAGGCATTATGAAATAGGTTCTCAATAGTCTACTTTTTATCGTTTTACACATCGTTTTTCTGTCTGGAGCAATTTGACAGACAAAGCTTAACAACGGCCAGAATACAGTTTTCGTAACGTAAAATTGATACTTATTGTTCGGTTGCCAGCTAATCATTGAACGCCACAACAAATTTTCTTGTGGTATGATAATCACCATCAACATGAAAATCAGGGATCAGAAATGTCATGCACCCACACTACACCGCAAAAAATGATTTTGTGTGTGTGTCGTGCCATTTAAGGCGTTATTTCGTGTTAAAATAAATGAAAGGGACAACGCAAGTTGTGTTAAAAACAGTGACGGGAGTAATGGTTACAAAGTAATTCTGTTACTGTAATTCCACTACTTTAAGCGGTAATAAACATGTAACGAAGTATTTTTTTTTAAATCAAGTAACACAGTTACTATTACTGAAATTTAAATGAGTTTTCTGATCTAATGTCGCAGGACCGTGGTGGGCGTTTACTTTTTTTTAAGCCCTAAATGGTCGTGTTTATGAGGATACTTGCAAAGACATGAATATGTGCATTTAAGGCCAAAAATGCTCACGAGGTTAATAGAAACAGTGCGCACATATAGCACTGTTGTTTGTGTTTGAACGGCTTAAAATCACTTTAAATACGTGCATAAATACGTGTACTAGGCTTGTTGCGATAGTCGGTGAAACGGTGAATACCGGTGCTTCAGCCTCTTACCGGTTAGATCACTTGCCCACCGCGACACCGTCTTTCACCGTCGTTTTGATATTTTCTTGTAATTAAATCATTTAGTTTCATTAGAGAGAGCAAACACTAACAACTGAATGTATCTGCTGCCTGAATTCAGCGGAGCTGAACGCGCGTCATCACAGAGCAGCGGCTGCGGGTGCCAGATTTTAATTATTCCTGCACACTGCGGCGAGCTGACCGACCAGACGATGGCAGAAGCCGCGTGCTTACTCGTTTTTGTTATAATATACATATATGATGTTTAATATAAGGGAGATCGTTTTGTTGTTGTGTTTTTCATTAAGAATAATAATAAACCCATCATTCAAGCAGCGCTTTATGGAGTTATAGCCGGTTGCTCTGCTTGGGACAGGCGGGTTTCTGTCAGAAGTACCTGCGCAAATTGACTCAAGCACTTAAACCACTCGCATTTGCACGCAAATTCATACGCGATTTAACGCAGCGTACGCAATCGCTGGATTTAAACAACAGTTGCATCTTCAAAAGTGAAAGTAAAATGCTCACGTCTGTATGTGCATTTATAAGCCCCTCCCACCCGGTGAAACCGGTATCACCGGGTTTGTCACGCGCTGATTAACCGGTGGGAAAATTCTGTCACCGCAACAACCCTAACGTGTACAAACGTTACGTTTTCGTGACCGCGTGCACAGCAACGTGATGTGGACGCCTAACCTCGATAGAGACGATAGTCCAAAATCTCTACTGGTTTATCATATCTACTGGTTTATCGCCCACCCCATCACAGCCCAATTACTAGGCTGGCATTTGTGCCACCGGCATCAAAAAAGTGACTTTGTGAACTCCCAGCTTGTCATTTTAAGAATTAAAAAAAATGTATTTGTGCATTTTGACAAGTTCTTTGAAAAGTGTATTTCAAGATGACAAGAAACATTTTAAGTCATATAACTAAAATAATTGACATTTTACAAAACAAAATGACAATTTCACACCAGTGTTTATGTGTATTAGCCTACCAACACTCTAACAACAAACTGTATTCAAATGACATTACATTACATTTACTGTGTGCATTTGGCAGATGCTTTTGTCCAAAAAGCTTTGTTGTAAAGTGTATACATTATATCAATAATTGTGTTCCTCGGGATCGAACCCACAACCTTTTGTGTGGCAATGAACACAATGCTCTACCACTGAACTGCAGGAACACATCAGTTATCAGTTAAAGGGATAGTTCACCATTTACTCACTCTCATGTTGTTACAAATCTGTATAAATTTTGTTGTTCTGATGAAAACGGAGGAAGATATTTTGAGGAATGTTCATGAGCCCCATTCACTTGCATAGAATTCTTTTTTTCCTACTATAAAAGTGAATGGGGTCCACGAACGGTTTGTTTACAAACATTCCTCAAAATATCTTCCTTTGTGTTCATCAGAACAAAGAATTTATACAGGTTCGTAACAACATGAGAGTGAGTAAATGATGACAGACTTTTTGCCGTTTTAATGGCGAATTCTTAGAAATCGGACGCTTATGAGGTTTCATTTTGGATGCTTGTGAGACAGCTGTCTATGTGGACAATTTCCAGAGCTATTGACTTCCCAGGGCTGGCTTCTCATTACACCTCTCTTATGCTGTCTTGCCTAATAATGATATCTTGTTCCCAATGTCCCCGCCAGTCCAGGGGGGACGTGGACTAAGGAATGTCCCTCTTTTGTCTCGTAGTAACGGTAACTCGGCAATGCAGACAGCTTCTCTTACAGCACCAGCACACAAGAGCTGATTTACAAGTTCAAGTAAGGAGACGTGGCATTCCTTTGAGACCGTTGATCTTCAACTAGTGCTCACTGATAGCTGCTGCAGACGTGGTCTGGTTCAGCTGTATGTTTGCAGAGGGAAATAACTAGACACGAGAAGAATTGAGACTCGTGTAGTGTTTTATTGCTTTTTGCCAGATTGCACTTGTTGGTTTACTGTACCGCAGTGATCCCATAATGTCATCGCTGGGCGACCACAAAGCGGATTCTGCTCGTTTTTACACACCCCTTTCTGTTCATGAGCTCCGGCACATCAGACTTTCACAGAGAGGCTCCCGGCGCTCCCTAACTTGGTGCGTTTCTTACGAGTGCCTTCCGTATTTCTCAAAAGCAATGAAACAAAACAGAAGAACAAGAAACACGCCCGTATTACTATTCAAAATCCAGACAGGATCAGTAAACACTGGCCGTAACACTATCCCTCCCGTCTCGCTTTGTAAACAGCAGTGTAAACAAGCGACGCTCCACGAGAGAAGAAAAACGGCCCAGGCCCGGGCAACGGGCTGATTTGTGGAAGAGAAGCAGAAGGGTCCTGTCTAAACACTGCCTCTTATTAAATACGGTGTGACGTAAAAGAGAAGGGGGAAAGGTCGGGGTTACTCAAACATCGCACACGGGCAGCGGCCTAACGGAAACAAAAAGTTTTCTCCACCTTCCCGCTCAAAAGAACAAGAACCAGTCCTTAAAGATCCGGTTCTTTCTGTGTTTTTGAAGCTTTGATTGTGTTTACTGCTCGCAATATAACATGTGTTCATGTTTCACGTGTAAAAACGCGGTATTTTTCACACAATCTGTAAACTGCTGTTTTCACTGTCCTTAAAACAGGCTGATGTCTTCCTTGTTCAATGAAGTTCTTCCTTCAGAAATACGTAATGAGTTCTGATTGTGTAGTTTGTTTAGTGTGTTTTGATTCGATAGCAGCTTAGCTTGCCGTTAGCTTAGCTGGCGACTGACGTATTCCTGTGGGCGGAGTTTAGTCAAAAAACTGTTTTATTGATGTCATTAAAGCAGGAAGTAGAGGGCTGTAGTCCAAACCCGGCCGTTCGCTGTAGGCTTTGAAAGGCGAATTCTGTTAAAGAAAATACATCGCCGTGCAGTGAACTATGAGCTTTATCATACACATATTATTATGCTCTAATAGCAACATTACACACTAACTAGGGTTTAAAAATGGGATCAGAAAGAATGTGACCCTAGTACCGTTTTGTAATTCGTATAGCCCCAGATGTACACCGATGTATCAGAATAAAGCCCGATTTATAGTCGTGCGTAAGTTCTACACCGTAGCTACGGCGTAGCCTGTGCGTAGCCTGACGTGCACCTCGCAAAATTTTTAACAGCGCGTCCGTTCTACGCGGACCGCAAGTGCTGTGATTGGTCCACCAGAAAAAAAAACCTTTAACTCAAACTGCAACAAAAGTCGCTGTTTATTTACTTCCATCATTGCTGGTCTTCTTAAATCATACACAACAAGTTGCTGTTTCTTCGTCGTTTGTGGGATAACTTGCCAACCTTCTTCTTCTATGACGGACGTGCTACTACTGTTACACGCGTGGATACTGCCTACCAACGGTCTGCGCGTGTGTTTGCATGTCAACGCGGACGATGACGCAAAAGTATAAATGAAAACCGACGTGGAACCTACGTCGTAGGACCTACGCACAACTATAATGAGCCCTTAGAAAAAGCCGCTTAACGCCACGTCCATCAAAAATGAGATGATGATTTTAACCAAATGCTCTCGGCACACATTACGGTGCGTTTACACGCTTCCCATTCACTTAAAATATGTGATGTCATGCGTTGCCGAACTGAATTGGGGATCCGCCGCATCAGTGCCGTTGCTCGTGGCAGAAGTTAAACTTTTCCCAACTGTGTCAGCCAATCAGATCGCCTTATGCAAATAACCTAGGCAGAGCCAGCCAATTATGTTTATGGAAGACCGAAGCATGTGTTGCGGCCACTGTGATTGGCTGTTGGCCACGCTTCAGACAAGCCTTCAGTCAAGCGTTCCCCCCATGTGAATATATACCGTTATACATTCTTAAATACTTTGGCGTCAAATCCGCCTAAACCCGGCATTGGGCAATTCAGAAATATACCAGTTTGTTGGGAGAATCCATTAAGAATCTGATCAAAAATGCACATTTACAAGAAAACATGTCAGGCGCACTTGTTTTGCTTCTGAGCTTTTCGAATGCTACGTGACCCCACCTGCATTTCCAGTGACCTCATTGGCCAAGAATACCCTTTTAATTTCTAATGCTTTTTTCTTTCACTTTTCCTCTGAATTTTATGTCACAACGCTCTCAATTTCAAGTTTAATCAACATGTTCTCCATCTGCCTTGTGACTCATCGCATTTTCCAGAATTTATTTCCTTTTTATGTAATACACATCACAGCCAAAATATGCTGTTCTCCAAAGACATTTTTGTAGCCTTAGCGATTATTCGGTCCGAAACGCTTTCCCCCGGAGTTCCTCGAAAAGTCCGGCCTCAAGTGTGTGACTACACAGGAATTCCAGAATAAACCTCTTGGCTTTTCAGCACCCACCATCTCATAATGTCTTTCGACCTAAAAAGAAAAGGTAAAAAAAATCAGGGGGACGATACTTGTGGAAACAATGCTCCAATCCCTGGAGCTTCACCTTCTATTGATACTCCAGAAAGGCCCGTTTGTATTTCTAAATTAAGTTTCTGCCTCCTTTTATGGGCCTTCGTGTTCCTGAGCCCACTGTGTAAAAGGCCTTTTGAAAGCAGGGTTTTAACACACAATTGGATTACAGCAAAGCACTTGGTGAGAAGGCAGCGGGTTGGGACGGACGACCTGCGAGAAGTACAGATGGTTTAGCGCATGCATAATGAAACAGACCAGGCGGTGTGCATGTGCCCCCCCCCCTTCCCAAAGCCTTTAGCCTGGCCTGGGAGAGGCAGAGGTGGAGAGGGAGATGAGATGAGAGAGAGAGAGAGGCAGGCCAGGGGGTATAACACTCGAACCCAACCTGCCTGCCGCAGCAAGTCGGTCCTAATGATCTAATTAGGTAATCACCTCACCGACTAATTCACAGAGTGCCATGACATTACATCCATTCCTACTAGTGTGTGTGTGCGATCGGGCCGTGCTCGGTGAAAGCTTGTTACACTTGTTTTACAACCTACATACTTTTTAAGTAGCTACAGCTTTGGTGAAGGAACCCGAGATGTTTTGATGGTGCAATTCGTAACTTTTTCCGTAACTTTTCCAATTCATAACAAAAATCGGTTATTGAGCTAGTACATACAAATTCTGAGTTTACAACTGTAAGCATTTAATAATATAAATTCTATGTTATATATGTTATTGATTTATATTTTAAAGGAAAACACCACCGTTTTTCTATATTTTACTATGTTCTTACCTCAGCTTAGATAAATTAATACATACCTTTTTTTTCAATGCGTGCACTTAATATTTGTACAGCGCGTTGTGAATGTGTTAGCATTTAGCCTAGCCCCATTCATTCCTTAGGATCCAAACAGGGATGCATTTAGAACATGAGTAGTTACACGAGTAAGTATGGTGGCACAAAATAAAACGTGTCGATTTTTCAGCGGATAAAAATGAGAACTATATTGTATGGTGGAAGAGCACTTAGTTTGCAGCATTTCGACTTCGGGCGCAGTAATATTGAGCGAGAGGAGTCAGGAGTGATGATGAAATGCTGCAAACGAAGTACTCTTCCGCCATACAATATATTTCTCATTTTAAAAAATCGCCACGTTTTATTATGTGCCACCATACTTACTCGTGTAACTACTCATGTAACAGTCTTTAAATAGGGAAAACATGGAAGTGTTTGGTGGCTTCTAAATTCATCCCTGTTTGGATCCTAAGGAATGAATGGGGCTAGGCTAAATGCTAACACATTTACGACGCGTTGTACGAAGATTTATGCACGCATTGAATAATGATAGGTATGTATTAATTCATCAAGTTGAGGTAAGAACATAGTAAAATATTGAAAAATGGTGGTGTTTTCCTTTAAATGCTGCCTGGTTTAATTTCACGTAAACATAAGTACGTAAACTCACTTGCAGTTTTATGTTTCAAACAGAGATGGCGATAGAGGTAAAAGTTACGAATTGCAGCTTTAATTGGCAACCTTGTTAGCAGTAACTTAACAATACTAGATGATCTTCAGGAAGGAAGCTTATTACCTCAGCGGCGAGGAATGTACGTCATGCATCCGTATGCGCCGCCATCGATTGTTCAATAATGAATTCTGTTGTCGAATCGAGGCGGAATAACACTTTTACTTAGTCACTCCAGGTTTCTTTCATTCACCCACACCCAAGCGGCGTTTTTGTCTTTTTGATGGTGTGAGAACAAAATTACACATAGGCAGAGACTATCCCGGCCTTGTCTTTCAGACCCTATCCCAAAGAGTGGCTTGTTATGCACTTGTATAGAGGATTTAGGACTCGTGAATAGCCCTGTTTGTGCACGGTATTTAGTTGTTTGTTGTTTAGTGTCTTTTTTGTGTTGTTTATTTCAGACGGGAATTTTTTTGTCCCCTTGGCTCTCTAAGGGCCCTCGACAGGGGGTAAATGCAGATGTGACACACAGAGTCTGGGTCTCACGCCTCATTTGCATATTTAATTAGCAATGGGCGCTGTGAGAGTGCACTTGGTCTGTAGAGGGCAACTGGGAGAGTGTGTGAAAGTCTCGGCGTACACACACCCACCCAGCGCCCGGTCTCGGCCCCCTTGTCGCTCTTTCACATATCTCTGGGCTGTTGCCGGGGTGGGCATACGTGTTTCGGCCCACTCTTCAGATTGCCTTTGTTTTAAACTGTTGATGCAGACGGCAACGCTGAGCTGAATGCAAACAAGGCCCTAAATTGTTTACTTTGTCTAGGAGCAGATGAAGGGGTTGGCCAAACTTTCCTTCTGGTTTCTGGTGCGGGGAATGTCTTTATTTCATTTAGACATTCAATTTTTGGTCTCAATTAAATGCATTTCTATGCAAAATATATAAACTTAAAGGGATAGTTCACCCAAAAATGAAAATTCTGTCATCATTTACTCACTCTCATGTTGTTATAAATCTGTATAAATTTCTTTGTTCAAAAGATACAAAGAAATTTTGAGAGTTAGAGTCCCCATTGACTCCCATAGTATTCTTTTACCTACTATGAAAGTCAATGGGGCCTCTGATCAGTTTGGTTAAAAACATTTTTCAAAATATCTTTCTTCGTGTTTATCAGAACAACATGATAGTGAGTAAATGATGACGGAATTTTCATTTTTGGGTAAACTATCCCTTTTAAGGGCTTTGTGCTTGATTTATTGAATATAAAATCTGATATGTTAAAGGAAAACACCACAGTTTTTATATTTTACTATGTTCTTACCTCAACTTAGATGAATTAATATATACCTATCTTTTTTCAATGCGTGCACTTTAATCTTTGTACAGCCTTTCGTGAATGTGTTAGCATTTAGCCTAGCCCCATTCATTTCTATGGCTCCAAACTAAAGTTTTATTTTGTGCCACCATACTTACTTGTGTAACTACTCATGTAACAGTCTTTAAATAAGGAAAACATGGAAGTGTGTGGTGGCTTCTAAATTCATCCCTGTTTGGATCCTAAGGAATGAATGGGGCTAGGCTAAATGCTAACACATTCACGAGGCGCTGTACAAAGATTAAGTGCCCGAATTTAATAAAGATTGGTATGTATTAATTCATCTAATTTGAGGTAATAACATAGTAAAATATTGAAAAACTGTGGTGTTTTCCTTTAATACCTTGGATGGTTATGTATGAAACCTTTCCCTTATGTTACTTCACATCACAGTACATTGTTAAACACTGATGTATTCCAAATAAGCCCCTTTTTAATCCATATATGGCCCAAAATGATATTAGGAAAACGTCTGACTGCTATGTTGGTGGATGCCATGAATCAGAATCTGCTCGCAAATTCACCAGCGCTGTTTTTAAGGGATATAAGTAATATTTCTCCCCACTATTTTATCTACAGTGGGAAATCAATACTTACCCCATCGTCTAAATCATCCTAAAGGATATGGTTTTTGGCTCTTTTTAGCTATAGTAGAAGAGATAAAGAGACCGAGTCGGGTCCGGAGAGAATTTCACGAAAGTTCCCCCCGAACGTCTAGGCGAGAATCATGGCCATCACGGCTAATGGCACAGTTAAAGAGCACTTCTTGGGAGAAATCTGGGCCCATCAAATTTATAGGGCTTTTTTATGCAGCGCACCCAGGTCCGATGCCTTTCTCTCCAGACTTATTTCCATAAGTGCCTCGGCTGCAAATAGCACACTCGGTGTGAATTCACAGCCCGAACCTCGCTGCTGGTCTGACCTACCGAGCCGCGTGCCAAAAGGACATTGGCTGGACTACAATCATCTATTCGGATGACTTCGTTTTACTTTTGAGTACTGATGTGGGATGCAATTTACAATTTGCATTTTATTAAATATATGCGAGTTAAACTCTCATAATCTAATTTTAAGATTAGGAGCATTAAAGTTGGATTGGTTTGCACTATTCTGATATACAGTGTTTTGCCGTCTACCATAGCAGCAATCAGCTTGGAAAGTCATTTCTTATGCTGAATCCTGCAGCATACACACGCTAGAGTAGGGTTACACCTGCACGCCTGCAGCCAGACTGCATGGTCAGCAACCCTGGTGTTGATTCCTACTGACTTCTGACTAGAAGTTTGTCATCTGCGACCTGAGCTTTACAAATGGTGGCAATGCAATAAGCAGTCTGCGATGTGCTTTTCTGTGTTATAAAACCAATGTCTCACTTTCTCTCTTTCTTTCTCTGCAGAAACAGGGCAGTCTGACAGTCCGAATCAGCCCAGTGATAGTGACATCAAAGACCAGCCTGAAAACGGTGAGTTTTTATATTGGCACACACCTGAATTAATCAGTTTGTCCAATAATGGCAGACAGGAAACAAGGAGCTGGCTGAAGTTCAGGAAGACGGGGCAGCTGGGCATAAAGCCTATTCGGGTGATTCTCACGAAAACTTGGTTGTAAAAATGTCAAGCATGAAAATGTAAAAATTGCTTAAATTAACTTTTTTTCCCACCAGACATTGAAAAACAAAGTCTAGAGTAAATGGGAACATTAATTTAAAAACTTTTACTTATCATTTAACACTTTTTGTAACATAATTTAAAAAATTAGTCCTAAAAAATCTCATTACCGCAACAGTCAGAAAACATCAACACTGACATATTTTCAAAATGACATGACAAACCTGAAAGAACATAATTTGGAGATTCTGCACATGCATTTAAAATCAAAGTATTATGCTTCTATTAATTAAGTTAACATTTAATAAGCATCTGTTGCGGTAATGATAATCAAAATGTCGTGTAAGCATTCTGACAAGACAATATTTCAAATTAACTGTAAAAAAAAAAGATCTTACCTGGTAGCCATCTTGAAGTAACTGGTCCATGTGCTTGGTCACTCAAAATTAAACTTTATTAAAATTCTGTATGTGTGCTTAAACTGTTCTCAAAAAGTGTTGCGGAGGATGAGAACATCAGGCATGGACACATCATTTTCCTAATTTTTCTTCATTATTATTATACATAAATATTTAGTAAATATTTTTTCTGTCATCTAAAGTAGTCTAGCAAAACATCTAGTGTTAATTTGATTAAATTACAACATAACGCATGTTCAAACACAGCCGGACACATTGCGGTAGTGAGAATTTCAGCAGAAAATGAGATAAAATTTACAATTATAAATTCTTATGTTGAAATCACACATTGTGCAAGGTAGAACACAGTATTGTGTTAATTCTGATGCTTTTTAATGTTACTATATTACACATTTTAAAGCTAAAATCATTAGTGCCGTGGTGTTTCAATGGTTTCGTGAGAATCACCCATTCACTAACGTAAGAATAAGTATAAGAACAAACTCATGTGCGTACGCACGTGTTGTGAATTAGGCGAAAGGTTTCGTGAGAAGTTCAAGTGTGCGTATAAATACAAAAAACGTACGCAAATATTAGTGAATGAGACCCAATGTCATCTTAGACTCATGCAATTTACGAGAGTCACTGTGCAACGTACCCATGGCCACAAATGCTCACTACGCTAAATTTCTTGCGTGACCCAGGCTAGTTATTACAGTTTGTAAAGTTTGAAATCTAGATATTTTTCTTACAAAATTGCATCGATTAGCCGCAGAAGACCTTTATTAACCCCTTGGAGTCGTGTGGATTACCTCTGTAAAGGATGGATGCACTGTTTTAGGGTTTAAAGTCAGAAGTTGTTCCCTGATCCCTGTTTTCTACCATTATAAAGCTTGGAAAAGCAAGGATATTAACTAAAATAACTCCAAATGTGTTCGTCTGAAAGAGGATGGACATATGTATCTCGAATTGCTTGAGGGTGAGATATTTTGATATTTGGCTGGAGTATCTCTTGAGCACTTAAAAAATATTACCCAGGTTTCCAAAGCCATGGCATAGCAGTTGGCACATGTGCAAATTGAGTTTTGGTGCTTATACAGAGAATTGTATTCAGGTCAGTCCGTGTCTGTTGCTCTTAAAGGAAAACACCACCATTTTTTTATATTTTTATATTTTTATCGATTTTTCGATTATATTTTTTTTACGTGGTCAATTCCAAAACGATTCTCGAAGCGCATAATCGATTTTTTTTTTCATATTTATTTCCGCAAACATTGAACGTAAGATTAACGTTAATCTAATTACCAGTTTTCTTCACTAGATGTCACTCTCTTTTTTGCCTTGCGCGATGTTACCAAGGAGCGAGAGGCGAGCCTGACATTCATTCATTCAGTGCTTAAAATGGCGGTTTCAGGTGCTTCATCTGCTTTGATGCCACCTTTACATAAAAAGTTAGAGGTATGGAAGCATTTTAGATTTCGCAAGAAAGACGACGACGACAGTGTTGTGGCTTTTAATTTCTTTTTATTAATTACCCACTTGTAAACTGCTGTTTACTGTTCTTTTTTATTAATATAGTATTTGTATTAAATCTATATTCATTGAGTTGAATCGAGAATCGAGTATAAAAACCGACCCGAGAACTGGAATCGAAAATTGAATCGAGAATCGAGTTGTTTTGATAGCTTGTGAATCGAAATCGAATGGATCTGAAATACATCTGAATCGATACCCAGCCCTAATACATACCTATCTTTTTTCAATGCGTGCACTTTTAATCTTTGTACAGCGTTTTGTGAATGTGTTAGCATTTAGCCTAGCCCCATTCATTCCTATGGCTCCATACAAAAGTTTTATTTTGTGCCCCCATACTTACTCGTGTAACTACTCATGTAAATAAGGAAAACATGGAAGTGTGTGGTGGCTTATAAATTCATCCCTGTTTGGAGCCATAGGAATGAATGGGGCTAGGCTAAATGCTAACACATTCAAGACGCGCTGTACAAAGATTAAAAGTGCATGCATTAAAAAAAGATAGGGATGTAATAATTCGTCCAAGTTGAGCTAAGAACATAGTAAAATATTGAAAAATGGTGGTGTTTTCCTTTAACACAGAATATTTCGGTATCTGCTTACAAATTATTAGCAGACAATAAAAAAGTCTCAGTTTTGAATAACAAAGACAGTGTTTGAATGATAAAAGTCGCTTGTTTATGTAAGTTTAAGCAGAAAATGATGTCGAAAATTCCCAGTTTCTCTCTCCCAGAGCTCGGTTACATGTGTATCCCTCAACACTGGATTATAAGGCATATTTTGAAGATTATCGCAGATGTGCACGGTGAAGCCTGAGCTATTATTTCCACGCCCTTGTGTGTGACACCAACATCGCCCTGTTTACTCAGATTAGTGGATATGGATAGACGAGCGTGTTCATTATTCTCATCCTGCATGTAGCTGATATTATCTTTTCATCTGCCTTTCTCTCTCTCTCTCTCAATGAACTGAAGATCACCCCTAATTTCTGCCGTCAGTGCAGATGCTACACATAATCACTCCACTAGTTCCTTTGTTTTTGCCATATTTTCTCTCCCATACAAATGCTGTCCATCTGGTATCTGTATCTTTCGGTCATAATATAGATTGTTTATTTTCATCCGAATTCAGATTTGGTTTTGATTGGTTGATTTATTAAAACTGGTTTATCAAAACTGGTCTCATATCAGTAGTTAACATCCTTCCTGGCTCTTTACACTGGCGAGAATCTAAACTGTAGTTAGATAACCGAATCATAACTGCTGCTTATATACCACCAGACAATGCCTAAGGCCTTTACATTGGGTTAATCTTTTATAAAACATTTTACACAACAGTGTAAATATGCGACCCTGTCTGTGAAATCCAGGCTAAAGTCTCATAATCAAATTTTGAGATGATTTTGCTCATTAATTTCACATCGATTTCAATCTTTGACATGACCTTACTCAGTCAATATTAACAATATCAAGGTTACAATGTTCTTTACATTATGTAAGATGATTTTATGTAAAAAATACTTTAGCTGGCGTTTCATAAACAGGAAAATTTCTTCCTTATTGTCTCTCTATTTCTCAGTCTCTCCTCGTCACTGGTGCAGAAAAACACAAGTATTTTCCCCTCCGTGGCTTGTTGTTACTGGTAAACCTTGACCCTTGTGCTCCATGCTACGTGCACTTTCACAAAGCAGGCGGACTTCTTTCTGGGACGGCACGGCCATTGCACAACCCGCAGAATAGTAGATAAGGCTAGAGGATATCCTCTACTCTAATAACTGTACAGAGAAAGTTGTGTGGGGAGGGTGAGGTGGGGCATTTAATCAACACCAAGGCAGTAAATACAGTTAAACAATTGTTTGCGACCTCTCCTGAGGGGTGTTTATGGCGTACGACAAACTTAAAAGGCACTTATTTAATTGCTAAAAAACGACGTTATTTTGTGTATTTGGCATAAAACAATGTGTTTGCGTGGTTTAGAAAAAACACATTGTTTTCCACACAGCGTACTTTTTTTAGCTCCAGATATACTGTCTTTCAGAAAAGCACTGATTTTGTACAAAACTCATTGATTTGAAAAGCTCTGTGTCCCTGATTGGCCAGCTAATCTGTACGTTCTGAATACCTCTGACATCAGCCGGAAATTTGACGCTCCTTAGCATGTTTGAAAGATTCGCTCACAATGCAATGCTAACCTAATAAGGAACACTGTGCCGTACACGGTACACCCCTCCCTTGCACGTGAGGCTGCATTACGTCATTGTAACTTTGAAGCATTAAATCTTCAAAATATACGGTCATGCGGCACATCGTTGTAAAGCTTAAGCCCTATTCGGACGGGATTAGTTTTACAGGGGTAGATGGCGTAATGTAATTTTACCACAGGACGTCGGGTAATATAAATGGTCAATTCGGACGGGATTAGAAATCTCTGTAAAACATTCAGAAGTGGGAGGGGTAACTCGTTGGCGCAGCGCGTCACCTGTCGTCTTCACGTGCACGTTACCTTGCTTCCAGATATCAGATGTGCAAACAACATGACACAGACAAGGAAAACGCGAAACACTGTGTTTAATTTCAGTTTGGGGAGAACGTCAGTTTCGTAAACAGTTCCGCGCATCTGAGAAGTGAATTTGACTTTTTTTTTAAGTTTGTGTCGTGTTTTATTCAGAAACTGACCTGCCACTGACTTGTTTCTCCGTCTAGAACGCAATTCAATGCCTCTTTAAGCGCTTTTATATTTAAAAGAAACCCGCAAATTAAAAGGAAATGACGCGATTTACGTGTATATTTACAGCTGGTCGATTCGCACTGGATTAGTATTACCTGAGGTAATTTCTCCGGACCTTTTTACAGAAGGTAAAAGACGCCGTAATCTTTACTGACATTGTCCGTAATGATTATTGACATGGAGCATTCGGACTGGACTAAAATCACAGAGAACCTCTGATAAAAACTTGCTTTACCCCACCTCCCTATGTAAAACTAATCCCGTCCGAATAGTACTTTAGAGTTTCGGGATTCCATTAAGCGCACACACAAAGCGTAATATGATTTTTAGCAGTCATAAAACTGTAATCTAGTTGTTAGTTACCTGCACCGGGCAGCGCTGATTTCGGATATTTACTTACCTTCAAAATCTTCCCTTTATCCGTTTCAGTGAAATTGTCCAAAACAAATTGTTCATAAATCCCCAAAAGTCCAAGGAAATGGAATATCTAAGCCTTTTAATCCAAAACGATTTGTTCATCTCACAATCTTGACGTTTCTGACTGAATTACGATATAAATAGTTTATACAATTAGTTTACTAACGGAAATTCGTTCGAATCTCACTTTTCATTCACGATTTATAATGAATATATTCGGATGTCACGTTTATTGTGCAACGTCTGAGGAACAAATACGCCCCCTTGTGGAATTTCTGCCGTTCCATAAGGGGCTACATTACAGGGTGTGAGTCCGATGTTGGAAGAATTATGATAATGACGCGCGCTAGCTCGGGGGCGGGATGACGTCAGTTTTTTTAACACTGCTAACAATATCTATATAGCCTACTGTCTACAAACCTTAATAATATTAACATTACTATACATCGTTTAAAAGGTCTACGGGTTTAGCATCAGTGTATGGTCTTTGTTTTGAGATACACAAAAACACCTGCAAGGCCTGAAAGAGATCAAGCCTCAACCAAGTAAGAAAAAGTAATGCAAAAGTAACGCAAGTATTACTCTCCATGAAAAGTAACTAAACAATGCAATTGGAAAGTAACTTAATATTGTAATGCATTACTTTCAAAAGTAACTTTCCCCATCACCGGTTATTAACTCCCCGCCAGCGTTTAAAAAAAAGTTGCAAGCCAACGGCAGCATTTTTTATGATTTTCACAAAGTTTAATGTTCTTCTTTAAATATATAAACATACAATATATCAAATGAAAGAACAGACCCTCTGCTTTAAAAAAAACAAACAAACATTTACCCTATCTTTATTTGTACTCTTTTTATCTCGTGTCAAATATTGTTAGGTTTCTTAGAAAACACAAAATTTTGCATTTTTGTAAAGGACTTTTTATTAGAGATCAGATGTTTTACTGTTTTTGGATCAGTGGATGATTCAGTGTTTTATAAGTCGGGTAAAAGCAACACCTATTGGATAATAGCGGAAATCAGTGGCGGACGGTGACTTCTTTTTCAAGCGTGCTCGATGCAAAGTTCTTCACAACATGTATGTAGCCTGTAGTGTGGTTCGTAATTTCAAAATATGTGTTCTGCGCTTTGAGAGATCCTATGTGCATCACGTGTCATGCTGCAGACGCGTCTAAAGGGTTTATTATAAAAGAGACGCTCGCGTTTGCCACAGATACTCGCATAATCTCATGCGTAATTAAAGTTTACTGTTTAGGGAGTGTCTTGCGTGTATTTTGTGAATGTGAGCGTCTCTTTTATCATAAACGGTTTTGACCCGTGTGCAGCAGGCACTTATTTTGACAAAACACGTGGATCTCTTGACACGCAGAACACATATTTGGGAAAAGGGAACCACACACGACACTCCGAACACTTATTTTGAATTAGCGCCCTTCGGATGAGGAGTCACGAGCCGCCACTGGCGGAAATATGGATTGCTGTAAAAACTCATCATTGGCAGGGAAGCGTTTTCTTTTAGTGACGAGAGAACTCGTCAATGGCGGAGAAAGAGTTGAACAGTCAGCTTATATCTAATAGTGGGAAAATTGCTTTTATCTGCCGATACGGATTATAGGCCGATACATTGGTGCATCCCTAATTAAAACACAATCCTGGTAAAAGCCTGGATTTTGATTCACAACTTGAACTGTCAAAAAATAAAAGCATGACCAAGTGATTTGTGGTAGACACACTGTTGTTTTAACACTGATTGTGCAATTGACATCATAAAAAATTGATCATATCTAGGTTCCTCTTCTAATGTAACAAATGCCCAGATTTAAATTTGCATTGACATTTTAACAAACAGCATGAACGGCATGCATGTGATTTTCCACTGAATGTTTCTGCTCTTACTGTGCACAATTTCTCGGTCCACATTTTTCCAAAACACACAATCCAATCAGTTCCCTATAGACCAAGTCCCGCCCCCCTTTACTTTGAGGCGTCCTGTTACACTTATCTGAAATATGTCATATTGCTCCAACAATACGGGCTATGTGTTAAGCACATTGCAAAGATGCTAAAATGTGATTTACTTTCGGTAAACTCAAGCATGTTATTTCTCAACCACCCGAATGCCGTAAAACAAGTTTGTCCCCTCTCCCGAGGCCTGTAAACATGGCACGCTGGAGTTTGATTTGAGGCAGTCCTCTTGTTGCAGCGCTTAGAGACTCGCTGTGGTCTCACTGCTGCTGTGAAAGGCGAACCCTAGCCCCTCCCTACAAGTGTGTGTGTGTGTGTGTGCGGATCTACAGTGGACACAGCTGGGAGTGATTATCTGTGTTGAGATATAGAAGTCCTGCCCCTTCCCTCGCCCCTTTCTCCCTATATGAGGCACTCATGGAAATGCCCTTGGTGAACTCGGCGTGCATATGCTCCCTATACTGGAATTCAAGTGACGAAGGTTCCTTCGCGTACTCCTCTTTCTCTCTCTCTTTCTCTAAGCTCCATTGCGTCACTCCTCCATTTTCCAAGTAATCGTGGGTCTCGCTTCTACCCCGTGTTATTGTTGTTTCACAGTATGTACAGCTGCGTGGAAACTTTGACTTTTTCGCCTCTCTCTCTTTTTCTCGCTTTCTCTCGCACCCCCCTTCATCTCTTAGGGGGCCGCTATCCTTGTCACTTTCTGTCGTTCCGTGACTCCGTGCCATATCGCTCATCTTTGCCCTCTATTGTACGTTACCCCCGTGTCTAATACCCCCGAATGAACTCACTCCTTCGCTCAGTCTCGGGGGCATCTGCGCAGGAATGCTCTCCGGCTCTGCAATCTTTTAGCTCATGTCAGCACTTTCTCTTGCAATGAGCCGTAGATATTACCCCTCCCTTTCTCTCTCTCTCTCTCTCTCTCTCTCTGTCTCTCTTTATTATTTATTATTCTGCTCGTCCACATGCTATACGTCTCCTCATGCAGCCAGTCAAGACTAAACTAATTTCTATTGTTGGTTTTATAGCTCACCAGCCACCGAGCAGCACAGGAAGTCATTTAATAGCTACATCACTTCTTCTTGAGATTTGTCTTGTCACCCTCTCTTTTTTTTTAACTAAGAGAAAGAACCCAGATGACGACAAGCATGGAAATCTCTGGAGCCTTTAAGATTTACTATTAAACGTCAAATGTATTTATTTACGAAATGTATTCACGACGTGTATTAATGTATTAAATTTTTGTCGTCATCATTGTTGATGTTTTTTATTGCAGTTTATCTTAAAAGATTAACAGATCATTCAGGGCCATACTGATACAATAAAGACAATGGGTCTCATTCACTAATAATTGCATACATTTTTCATATTTATACGCGCACTTGAACTTCTCATGAAAACTTTCCGCCTAATTTACAACACATGCATACACATGAGTTTGTTCTTAGACTTGTTCTTACATTAGTGAATTCGAAGTGTTCTACATGAGCGGCCGCGTACACAAGGTTGGTAATTTGCATAAACACGCCCAAACCAGCTTCTTATAAGGGTTTTCCGCGGCGCTTGTTAACAAAAAAAAAAACTTTAGAGCAGTTTTTTATAGAAGCAAAAGAGCTCAAAAAGAAATCCCTGATCATATTTATTATCGGTAAAGTTTCATTTTGCTTTGCTTTTTATTTGGGAGGTTTAGCTGTCGCTGGAGGAAGCCAGTGCTGTCCACCGACCAGAGTAACATTTAAGAACTATTGGATGCGTTAACAAATATGACACTTAATTAATTTGACAGAGATGTGCATCTGTATCTAAAATAAAACAGACAGGAGATCAAGTGAATGACTTTTGGACTTCTCATTACATTTACATAACGTTTAGGCTACATTAGGCATTAAGATTTGTCATTACGCACATCTTCTTTATATGTTTAGAGAAAATAAGTAGGCTATAATAATATATCATATATTGTATATGATAATAAAATAATAATAAAGATTATGTTTAATAAACTATAATACAGAAAATAATATAATATAAAATATAATCATGTAAATGTTATATATCAACATTATTTTAAACATTAGAATTATAGTTTTTGATTATAGTGAATGTGATTATTGCGTACGAGTGGTTTAAGGTTTTCTTGAATTTTTGCGTACATTTAGAAGACATTTTGATACGAAAGTTTTTGTTGAATCACGATTTGTTCGTGAAAACATCCGTACGCACATCTTACGCACATCTTAACTAACAAATCATGATTCAACAAAAACTTTCATACTAACATTTATTTTAAATGTATGCAAAAACTTAAGAACAACTTAGACCACATGCGCGCAATAATACAATATATAAAATATAAATAAAAAACTATATAACACAGATATATATTATAGACGGTTTCATCGGACGCACGTGTGGTGATGCGATACTCGTCTGATCCGAACTTTACTTCTGGTTTCAGTTTTTTTAATGGTCTGATTAGTTACTAAACTGAACTTTTGAACAAATACCTCGTCGAAAATAACCAATGTTTTAGTTTCCTAGATAATCTACGTGTTGTTTATTTTGCTTGTTATATAAATAAACTACGTTTAAAGTACTTTGTTGTTATTTATTCTTAGCGGAGTTTACCGGAAGTTACGTGTTGACCACGAAAGCCGCTTGTTTATGTTGTTACTGCTGAAACCATCTATAGGGTTCTTTTTCCTTGTTCATGTTTATTGCGTACATGTGGTCTAAGTTTATCTTACGTTTTTGCAAACATTTAGAAGAAATTTTAGTATGAACGTTTTTGTTGATTCATGATTTGTTGGTTGAGCCTCCGAATGCGCTTTTCGCGAGCAAATTTGTGCGTACGCGTGCTTGGTGAATGAAACCCAATGTGTTTGATCTTTTTTTTTCTTAGTAGACAAGAAATGTTTCTTAGTTTCCTTTTTTTATAGTAATTGTATCATGAGACTGTGCTACCAAGACCTAAAGTAGTTAAAAAAAAAAGTTTAGACCCGCCATATCAGCAGCTAATTACGCAATACGTTTTTTGGTATATGTAGTCCCATGCCCTTCTGTATGTTTATGGTTTTAAATGGTATCAGTGCTGGGTGGGTTTCTAAGTTTAGGGCTGTTTGGTTAAATATGGGTCAATCTGAGGTTGATCTAGGCTACTTGAGTAGAAAGCACGACCTGGGTTAGCCGTAGTCAACACAATAAACAAGGTAATTATGGTCTGTGTGTGCTTCAGTCAAAATCTAGTTATCTGTTCGAGAAAAAAGCAAGTTTAACTTTGAGACCACCACATATTATAAACAAACATATATTAAAAACAAATCTTGTGCTTTCTTGGGCTCCCTATGCAGATTGTAAATGCGTGTGCCGCACTGGGAGCTTCAGCCCCACTTACTGCACATACTCGAGGGACTAAATCCAGATGTTCCCTACCCTCTTTGTCAATCGAAACACTCCCTACTCCTATCTGCTTTCCCATTGGGACTCTGTGTGTGTGTTTTCTACATTGATTCGAGAGCTCTCGTTCTTTATGATCACAAATCTGTGACAGTTTATCTCATTTTGTCTCCTAGGACACCTCGGCTTCCAGGACAGTTTCGTCACATCGGGCGTCTTCACCGTCTCTGAGCTCGTGCGAGTCTCACAGAGTAAGATCTCTTTTGCTTTTCATCCTTAAAATACGGGTTTATTGAAAACCCTGCATACAGTAGTTTTAATTTGTGACCCTCAAATGAAAAAGTTTCATAGTCTAATTTTGACATTTGGAGCATCCAAATTTTGAATTCATTCATTGATATCAATCTTTGACATGACCTTACTCCGTCAATATTAAAGATATCAAGGTAACATTTTTAACAGTACGGGGTGTTTTAACAAGCTGGGTCACTTTTATGTTCATCAAGTGGACCTCAAAATGTAATAGCAGTCAGACTCCCAGGTGTGTTTGTAATTGTAAGTAAATACACAAAAAGTCCACAACCTTCAGCCTGGAATTATTCAAGGAGGATTGGGTTTTATTGTTTTCAGCCTGGTGTGTGATGACTTGCAACAGATTGAGATCACAACCTCTGAAACACATTATTTTAGGTGCCCAAAAGTTGGCCCAAAGGTAGGATGAGGCTAGCGATGAACCAAGGAAATCGTCTCCGTCTCCGGCTGCTTTTTTCAGAACAATGAGCTCAATCCACTATCTCTCCGCTCATTAGAAATCGAAACGGCGAAAATGCAGCAGTCAGCTGAAAGTGTACTTTAGTGCAATGCGGTTGGACTCACAGTACTTGGACTACCCATTGAAGATTGTTATATTTCGGCATGTTCTAGTAGATAACCTTGCATTCGTAAGTTCGTAAATGCTGCACATTTCTTTTTTCCGATGTGAGTATTGTCACAACTTGAGGTAACCGAGATTGATAGAGCGATTAGGACGGGGTGCCAACGACTTTCTCGAGGCGACGGGAGCGTGAAGGTGGGACTTGAAAACGTGACCTTTAAAAATTGCAGACATCCACGGTGGAGAGTGACAGAGCGCAGCGCGATCCATACGTACCTGTCGATACCCGCTAACAATAGCGATCCAAAGCGCCTGTCAGCACTCACCGGAGCCCTCTGATCAAAGGTGCATTGATCCCAACTCCTCCGTGACCTAATCTCGGGCGAAGGAGAGGGTGTTGTGGGCCTGGGCAAAAAGCCCACCGTGGTCTCACCTCCCAGTCTGCTTCCCTCACAGTCCCTGCCAACAGGAAGACGGCATCTGGGTAGAGCAAACATTTGGGTGCCACCACATTTTGGCCGCGTGACAGGAGACGGGCGGGCAGGGGTCAACGCGAGTTGAGCGCGTACGGGCGATGCATCAGGACAGTTTTTATGATGGATCAGGCGTACGTGCAGCGTAGAAGATGATGAATGATATTAGAAGTCTGATAGTATTGTGCTGCATCAGAAGTCTTGGCGTATGATAGTAACGAGATTAAGGAATATGCATAATTGATCCGGCTCTGCGGAGAGATCGGCTTTTATCCTAACATCTGTGACACACTGAGAAGAAAGGCAAGCGTTGGGTGGCATATGCTGGATGTTCAATTCAAATCAAAGTCTTCTCTTTCTTTCTCTCTTTCTCTGCCCCCATCATTCCATTCTATCCTTTTCACAGTCCAGTGGCTCTTAGTTAGCGAAGGGTGAAGGGGTGGGGGTCATGTTAAGCATATTTCTCCTGAGTGGCCTATACAGTGCAGATTCACTGATGTATTCATTTAAAGGTGAAGTGCAGGGAGACGTCTGTCATACTAAAACAATCGTTTTCATACTCAATAAAAATCTCTTCAAAACAGGCATTTACTCAACACGCAAAATTTAATTGATAACAAAATAAATATGAAGCATATTTAATAACTAAATTAAAAGAAAAAAGTTTTGGTTTTCTTGTAGTATTTTTCTTGTTTTTTAGCATTTAAAAACTATTTTGAAACAATTTTATGCATAATATATTAATAATAATAGACATTAATATAATATGCATCTTTTTAAGAATATTTTTAAAGATATTTATACTGTAAAACAAGAGAAACACATTTTTTGGTG
Organism: Misgurnus anguillicaudatus; assembly: GCF_027580225.2. Lineage (NCBI taxonomy): Eukaryota > Metazoa > Chordata > Actinopteri > Cypriniformes > Cobitidae > Misgurnus > Misgurnus anguillicaudatus. Next base: position 20,907,877 of record NC_073359.2, read on the forward strand.
TACAAAATACAACCTATTTTATTAATTTGCAAATTTAGTAAATACACTAAAAATGCTGGGTTTTTTTCAACCCAGCGTTAGGTCTTACCCCCCAGTCACATTAGCTACAAGCGACAGAGACAGAGCGACAGGCTACCATTCATTTTCAATGGAAGTGGCCGTTTGCCAGTGACAAGCGACGAGCTTGCCGCTGCGCGAGCAAGGCGGGGCCAAAATAGACAAGCAGGCTATTTTATGCAAATGCTGCGCGATGGGACAAAGCGACTGCCAATCGGAGTGAAGGAGCAGCATGACGTAGGTCTGTGGTCGAGTCTGAGAAAATAATTCAAGATGGTGGAAAATGCGTATTTATGTATATATCTGATAAGTTTGTCATTTTATCTCATATATTTTGTTACTTTTATCGAGAAATAAATACTTTTAAATCCAAAAACACCGTTCTTGTAACTTAACAATACCTCTAAAGTGACTTTTGATGCCGCTTTTAGAAACTAGCCAAGGAACGCCCATCAAGCGAGTGCGTGTCGCTCGGTGTCGTTCACTTTTGTAGCCAATGTGACTGTAGGGTTAAAGGCGGGGTGCGTGATTTTTAGGGCTGTCACTTTTGAGAAAAATCAAATTGGAACAGATATCGAATATCATGCAATGTATCTGAATATATTCAAATATCTAGGTGCCCCACACGCGGATCAAAAAAAAAAAAAACACCGTAAATGGAGATTCAGGCCCAAAAGGAATCCGCGCCCGCAGATTTCAGAGGGATTCTGCGAATTTAAAGGAACAGTATGTACGAAATGTATATCAATTAATTATAAAATGGCCCTGATATGTCACTAGACATTAAGAAATCATTTTCATTTCAAATACTTATATCACAACAGTGGTATGGCCAGGATATTGTCATTTAAAAAGTGGAGTTGCAGCCCTAAACTGATGTTTATGTTGTCATTTTGTGTATTGGCCACCAGTTGTGTGATTGCAGTACCGGTTTTAGCCACAAGTTTTGTGATTGCAATACCAGTTTTGGCCACAATCCTACATACTGTTCCTTTAATGCCCGTCATTGACAAGCTCACATATCCCGCGCTTGAGCGTGTTTGTGAGAAGTAATCTCATTGACAACAAGCACTCATACATAGCCTATCCTGCGCGTTTGTGAGCCGGCATTGACAAGTACATTAACCCTGCGTGTGCTGTTTGCTTGACCGTTTTTAATGACAGAGAGCACAAACCATTTGATATTTGAGATGAAATTAAACGTACCGCTGAGTTAAGCAGATCTCACTTGACTCTGTCGTCTATGTGATGCGCGACAGTCAACACATGATCATTTCAAATCTGTTTACACGACAAATGCTGTTGTTGTTGTTTAAGTTTACATTGTGTTGTAAAAATGATGAAATTATCTTCATACGTGCTGATTTCAAAAAGCTTTTTATTCTGCTATAATATTTAACACTATAAACAATAATATATGCCATTTTATATACAAACTATAATTCTATCTTGACATGCACATTAGGTTCATGTTGGTCCAATTTGATTTCCTCTCTTGCGCACAGTTGCCGTCGTCGGTCTCAGTCTCAGCCTCCTTCCTATTACGACGTGTAACTGTAAAAAATTCGCTACACATGGCATTTTAAAAACCGGATGTGTTTTTGAAAAACACTTGGAAAAGCGGGTCGGGGCGAGTACCAAAACACACTTGTAGCCAATCAGCAGTAAGGGGTGTGTCTACTAACCGACATCATTGGCTGGGTTGCGTATGTGTGGGGCGGGTCTATCAAAAAAAGGGCCAGATTCTATTGGGGCGTGTTTGTTTAGGTGATTTCAAATGTTAACATTGGCTTTCAGAGATCATGCACCCCGCCTTTAAAGGGACAAACTCAGCCATTGGGTTAAATTAACCTTGAAAATGTTTTATTTGACCCAACAATGAATTAAAATTTTGGGTTGAAACATCCTAACCTATGTTAAATTACAACCCAACGGCTTGGGTTCATCCCTTTTTGACCCAACGCTGGGTTGAAAAATACCCCCACATTTTTTAGAGTGTAGTCATTTAGCAGGCACTTATGTGCGAATACACACATATTACAGGAACAATTCCCTCCGGAGCAACCAGCCGTTAAGTACTTTCCTCAGTGGCACAACGGTGATAGCTCAACCTGCTCCCTGTTGCGATCAAACCAGTTCAGATTCCTAGCCGTGACCATTTACCACTAAGCTGCATCACCACAAAGAAAGGCAAAAGTGATTTGTGATGGCCAATCAACAGATGTGATCATGTAACGCTTACATGGAGAATCGCCCATCTGGAGTAATAGCCACTAACAATCACTTCAGTGGAACATTTGGAGATTTCTTCTACTTTCGTCTCACCCTCTTGCATCAACCTCGCCCCTTCCTTAATGGGCAATACCATCTCAAAAGTTCAACAGTCAGCAAAGCTCACAGATAGCATAAGTCCTCTAACAGGATTGCTCCCTATGGAGTGCCTGTGAATTAAAGTGCTGTATGCATGCACGCTCATGACTTTGGTGGGTTCTTGTGGAAAGCACCGGTTTGTTCAAGTGAAGAGGGTAAGTGCACCAGATTGGAAGATGGGTAGAAGAGGGTAATCTGGTATGGTGAAGTGGCGTACAAATTGCCCCGAGGACTTCCTCCAGGGACTTCTACGAGGAAGATTTATTTAAGCGAATGGGGAAAGGGGTCGAGTTCAGCCTGGAAGATGAAAGGTCGTGATATTGAATGGACGACGGGCTGCCTTAGCTCTTCCCTGACTATACACTATGACCTTGGCTTTGTTGCACCCATTACACAATTCAGTGGCAGCCCAATCGAATCTGCTTCTGTCGATCAATATCCTATTAAAGCGCCACACAAAAAAAGAGAGGAAGGGAGGAAGGGAGGGGCTGGTCGGGAGTGGGGAGCGAGAAATGAAAGTCTCCATAAAGTTAGATGCTACAGCTACGTTTTTGTAAATGGAACTCCGCATAATTGGCCAGTCAATACCAGGCTGGGGTAATTTCTGAAATTGGGTCCGCCCTTTCCATATCCTCTCCGGGCCCCCGGCTCTCCCACCTACCTCCACCTTCTGAAGTCTCAGTGTGTCCCGTATTCTTAGGAAGAGCCAATATCGCCAGTAGTTTATTTTTTCCCTGCACTATAGATGAATGGAGTGGCACACAATCACACCCCACAGCTTGGCACACAGTCAAGCTCAGGTGAGCGAGAAGACTTGTATGTGAGCCAGTTCTGCCGTGGCTACCTCCCACTCGAAGCCTCTTCAGGGAAGATTGCAAGGGCCGCAAAAGGAAAAGCGAGAGGATATGAGATTAGGACGAGGTTATTGGTATTACTCTGCAGGCAGAAATGTTGGCAAGCGGCAGGCAGCGTGGTCCAGGGGCAAAGACACCTGGAAATCCCTAGGTGAAGGCTGAACGCTGGCACGCGCCATTTAGCCATATGACCGAACAGGGGGAGCGGATGAATTATGGAGTAGGAGAGGGGCTGCCATGCCAGTGCCTTCCGCCGCGGCCCTGCCGACACTGTCAGCATGTGCCAGCAGTACCGATGGGGATACGCCCACAGCTTTTGTCAGCACTGTGCCAAAGCCTGCCAGTGGGCAGTGCCATCTGCAATAAAATCCTTAAATCTGATCAGTGCTGTGAGGTGCTAAAGTGCATTTTTTTTATTTAAAGCTGCAGTGTGTAATTTTTAGAAGGATCTCTTGACAGAAATGCATAAAAATATACAAAGCTATACTTTCAGTGGTGTATAAAGACCTTTCATAAAGAACCGTTATGTTTTTATTACCTTAGAATGAGACGTTTTTATCTACATACACAGAGGGTCCCCTTACATGGAAGACGCCATTTTGTGCCGCCATGTTTCTACAGAAGCTCTTGACATGTTTGTCCTGTGTTGGCTACCGTAGCTTCTCTATGCGTTTCAAAAGCAATGGGTGAGCTGTGAACTGAGCTGTTGGTTGCGATTTGCAACCTCACCACTAGATGCCGCTAAAATGTACACACTGCACCTTTAAAATCAAACTTTCGTTAAGCTTTCTGTATACTTAAAAATTTACTTTTAGAAGAGTCTGGGAAAACAAAACCGAAATATTGATGACTCATTCTGCACTACCCAATTTTTTGACATTTTAAACATTTCTTTTAAACATAACAACCGTTATTAATGGTTGTGACGTTATTATAGCCTATTGGGTTCTGAATAAAATAGCCTGCCCTAAACTTCTTGTTTCAGTCGGAAATAACTCCGCACACCAATGAAAACTAGTCAGTCGATTTCATGGGGTTTATAAACGGTCACACAAATAGAAAAGGTCAATAATAGACTATAAAAGTAAAATCATTGTTTACTTTTACTTGTCCACGAGTCCATGATTGACATCCTCCTTTTCTACTCCTTGACCTCTCTCAATTGGGCACTGACCTTCAGACTTTACCAGCAAGTGCCTGCTGCTTTTCCCTCCCCATCTGAAAGCTATATGGTGAAGACCAGAGGGTCTAACTCCAGACCTCCATTGTTGGATCTGTGCTGTAGGCCTACAGGGCAGCTGGAATATCCACCCAAGAGCTGATCCAGCACAAAACCCCACCGAAGACCTGTCAAAGCTCACCATCTTCAGACCAGCTTGAGATGAGATCCCATCACGCTATGGCCCTCTCGCTCAATAAAGCAATGAGGAGTAAGACAGGGGGAATAGGGGGTGGACAGACGTCCGGGGTTTTGAAGTTGATTGCTGCTGCCTTTGTTGTCAAATGCTTCAATTTGAAAATCCGATCCCGAACAAAAGGCCATTTTTTTCGCTCTTCCTCCTCCCCCTGCTCTTTTCAAATGAATAGCCTCCCAGCTTTTGTAGATGCTTTCGCTGGCGGTGTTTGGGTGGAGGGGAGGAGAACGTCTGCGTGTGTGTTAAGAGGGTTTGTCTACCCTTGAGACCAAAGAAAGTGCAACGTCCCGTCGAATCGGTCACTTTGCTGTCCCAACAACAAACTTACCTGTATAGTCCAAAACCTGTTTGCTCAGGTCTTCTTACAACACAAAGTATATTAAAGGGGACATTTCACAAGACTTTTTAAAGAAATAAATCTTTGGTGTCCCCAGAGTACGTATATGAAGTTCTAGCTCAAAATATCATCTAGATAATTTATTATAAAATGTTAAAATTGCTACTTTGTAGGCGTGAGAAAAAAATAGCAGCTTTGGGTGCGTCCTTTTAAATGCAAATGAGCTGATCTTTGCACTAAATGGCAGTGTTGTGGTTGGATAGTGCAGATTAAGGGGTGGTATTATCCCCTTCTGACATCACAAGGGGAGCCAAATTTCAATGACTTTTTTCACGTGTTTGCAGAGAATGGTTTACCAAAACTAAGTTACTGGGTTGATATTTTTTGCATTTTCAAGGTTGATAGAAGCGCTGGGGACCCAATTATAGCACTTAAACATGAAAAAAGTCACATTTTCATGATATGTCCCCTTTAAAGATAAATGTGTAAGTTACATTACTATAACTAATGCAAACTGTAGCACTAAATGTGTTCATGCAGCTCAACAAAAGGTTGTAGGTTCGATTCCCAGGAAACATACTGATAAAAAATTATTTGTATGTCGCTTTGAATAAAAACATCTGCTGAATGCGGAAATAGTAGGGATGTCCCGATACCACTTTTTCATTTCCGATACGATTCCGATACCAGAATTCCGAATATCAGCTGTAAGGGATCTCAGGTTTCGGAAGGAGAACAACACTGCAATCGTTCCCCGGTTTCGGACACAATATGTCTGAGAGCGTTGCTAGAGTACGAATATATTGTATAGAAATATGGAGCGTTTAAGTGTTAACCTTAAAACAAAACTAAACAACAGATTTGTAAATGAAAAGGTTTAATTACAGTACTGACTTAAAGTTACAGTTGAAATGGTTACACTATAAATGCATGAAATGGTAAATAATACAAACAATTGACTGTTTCCAATGTATGTGAGATATTACCTGATAAGATAGAGAACAGAGAAAGAAAGTTTAGAAGAAAGAGATTCACACTTGAGAACTGAAATCTAGGCCTAATGGCCCGAACCCCAGAACTTAGGTGAAGAAAGAAAGGAAAGGGGAAAAGACCAATGCAAAGGCAAAAGCTAAAATGCAAAGGCCCAGAGCTCATAAAAACCTTAACCTTTATCCTCTATCTCTTGACCATGTGACTAAACCTAACTTGATACATTCAAATTGACCAATCAGAAGATCACCTTTAACCCCCACTGTACTTGACCAAACCCAACATAATACATTCAAACTGACCAATCAGAAGACCACCTTTAACCCCCACTGTAAAGTCTTTGATCACTATCAGCACAGGAGGTTTTGACAAGTTGTGACCAAGGAATAAGTTCCTTCAATTTTAATCTTACAATCCGCCCTTTTGGCAACATGGGCCACACGTAAGAAGATCCATGATGACACAGTTCATAAAATTATGCTTTCAGTTGTGTGCAGTGGTCATCTTCAGACTTATTGTCCAAACTGGTTGCTGGTTGATGAGACTTGAAGACGTCCTTCTCCTTTCAGCCCTGCATGAAAGGCTTCACCGAATGGAATTGCACCTTTCATAGTTATGCAGATTTCCATCGATACTTCACACCTTCACAAGAACAGGCCCTGAAGGGGACTTCACTTTTGTCCTTCTCTTTGAGACAACACCCAAGATGTGAAACAGCAGGACTCCTGTGATTCAAGCAAATGGCACAACAAACAGCAAAGCATATGGCATTTGTTACTCAAGTTTTAAATGGTCAGATTGGTCTTCATCCTACAATCCCTGTCAAATACATTAAAAACGAGGGGTAAGCAGTAGACTGAGTCGTTGGTTGCAATTCACAACCTCACCACTAGATGCCTTTAAATTTACACACTGCACCTTTAAGTACGCTAAATATTTTTTTCTTAATTGCGTAAAACTGTCACAGTAAAAAAGCTTTAGTGTGCAGATGGTTATTTTGGGAATTATGCACTTAAACCAGACCTTTTATGCACATTCCGGGTGCAGAATTGATACGCCTAAATCATCCAGTACCCTACACTTATGGGCTTCCTGGGCACAGAATTGATGCCCTTGAATCATCTTCTTATGAGAATCCTCGCACCGCAATGGAAAGTTCATAACTGTTGAAACACAAAGAGAATAGATGCGTCAGACTTTGAATATAGTGCATAAAACGTTTATGGTGCTTTTATAATACTTTGTCCTTTTAATAGCTTGGCAGTAAAAACCACGGCTAACGCAAAGTATTGGAATTGGATCGGTCATGTTGTCGGTAGAGGTCTTCTCGGGTCCAAAGAAATGTACTCGAAATGACCCAAATCACTTTATACCCGAACCCGACATGCATACATTTTTTTTAATAAAAGGAAGACCCGACCCAAGACAAACCCGAGAAAATTTGACCTGAGTCCGACTTTTTTTTAACCCGAATGTAAACGGCACCGACCGCAGCAGTCAGACAGAAAGAAACCCAGCTGGTCTCACAACCAACTCAATTTGTTTTACTTTGTTATCTGACGACGACACCAAGGTAAACGCTAAAATGTACATTTAAAAATGACTGACATGTCTGTCTCAACGAAAATGAACACACAATGTCGCAGGCGCTGGCAAACAGAGGAGATGTTGGAAAAGGACACACGCAAGAGAGTTCAGGTCTTTGGGTCCGTTCGGCAAAAAAACATTCATTTTAAATCACCCGAGACTCGATGCCGCTATTATTATACCCGACCCATGTCCGAGGCACACGTGAAACTTTTAGACCCGAACCCGATCGGGTCTCGGGTCGGACTTCGGGTTTTCGGATCTAATTGGACCCGTGAAGACCCCATATCCGATTCAGCCCCGATTCGGCCCCCGATACCGATCAAGAATATCTGATCGGGACATCGTTAGTAAATAGTATAGTTTTAGAACAATTTACTTTATGAAACATTTTTTTCTATCAAGGGATTTCCCCAGACGTCCCAAAAGAGAGGTTTTGTCAAATTTACCGAACTTCTGGGGACGATTTTATCCTCAAAGTGCCTGCTAAGTAAACCCACACGGCGAGGCGTGCGACCGCAATTCCTCTGCACTAACAGCACTAAGTAAATAGAATAGATTGAAACATTTCGCTAATGTACTTTGTGCCCAGCAACTTGAAAGGTAAAGCGGTAAAGATCAGAGAGAGAGAGAGAGAACAGAAGGGGAAAGAGAGAGAGAGCGAGATCAATGCCGGCCTGATAGCCACAGGCTTCATTTGGAATCCTCCAAGCGAAAGCATTTGATAAAGCCTTTAAGAGGTAGAGACTGCGGATTACCTTTATGATTGATTTCCATTCCAGTCAGACAGACTGCAGTGTGGTCATTTTTCTACCCAAACTGCAGCAGCAGGGACGGCCTCTCTCTCTCTTTCTCTCTCTCTTTCTCTCTCTCTCTCTCTCTCTCTCTGTGTGTGTGTGTGTGTATTGAGGGCCGGTTGAGTTACTGCAGCCCGGTGCCCAGGTTAGCTCTCACACAAATTACTTCAGATCCCTCTATTAGCCATGCAAATGCAGCCGGCTTTACTGCTCCTCGTAAATAATCCGCCACTTCTATTAGAGGGGAGGAACGCCCACCCCCCTTTCCCCCAAAAAAAGTTACCATAAAGAGATGACTCAGAAATTATAGCACTTCCTCTCACTTCCTACGTGGCCAACTTTTCCAGGTTCTCTCTCTCTCTCTCTCTCTCTCTCTCTCTCTCTCTCTCTCTCTCACTTGGTCCAACTTGCCCCTTTAGCCGTGTCCTCTTCCAATGTTAATTAGGCAGCCCATTACCGTGTCTATCACAGTCTTCACACCGTCGTCCGCCCGATCACCCCCCCACCACGCGCATCTCTCTCGGACCGGGCCCGCTCTATTAAGTATGCAGGACCAGAGTTGCGCTCTTGCACATTCATGCTGTCCTCATCAAAAAATAGTGGTCTCAGTCACCATGAATATAAAGAGGCATCACGGCTTTATGTACTATATGACAAAGGCATTTGATAGAGAGCGATGCTCACCAATGACCTACAGAAGGTGGGGGGAGGTTTGACGATCGTGGAGGCTCGCTTTGGGGAACGTATAGCGAATCTTTAAAAAAAAGATGAGTCAGTGTGTGTTCACGTCTCTTGTTGACATGTGTAGTAGAGAAACTTGGTGCGGATAGAGAACGGAAAACGGGAAAAGTGCTCGTGTGGTAAAGGATTATGTTAAGAGCACTAAGGTTATCAATTTGATCACAAGGGAACATATACACCTCGTGATGTCACTTTGTATAAAAGCGTCGACCAAATGCATAAATGTAAATATGGAATGTATATGCTATAAATCGGGTTGTTTGAATGTAAGTGTTAGCCTCAAGGTCACAAGTGTTACTAGAGATGGTGACCCTGAGATTTGTCCATGTCTGTGAAATCCAGGTCAAAGATTTGGAGCATTAAAGTTTGATTTCAGTCATTGGCATGATCTTACTTAGTTAATATTAAAGATATTAAGGTTATATTTTCACAAAATATTCTTTACATTATGTAGGATGATTTTGTGTAGAAAATCATAAATCACAAAAAATCACTTAAAGGGGACATATCATGAAAATCTGATTTTTTACATGTTTAAAGGATTAGTCCATTTTCTTTAAAAAAAAGTCCAGATAATTTACTCACCACCATGTCATACAAAATGTTGATGTGTTTCTTTGTTCAGTCGAGAAGAAATTTAGTTTTTTTGAGGAAAACATTTCAGGATTTTTCTCATTTAATGGACTTTAATGGACCCCAACACTTATTAGTTTTAATGCAGTTTAAAATTGCAGTTTCAAAGGACTCTAAACGATCCCAAATGAGGCATAAGGGTCTTGTCTGGCGAAACGATTGTCATTTTTTGCAAGAGAGGTGGAAAGTATGCACTTTTAAACCACAACTTCTCTTCTTCCTCCGGCTGTGTGACGCGCCAGCACGACCTCACGTAATTCTGTAATGCCGTGGAAAGGTCACGTGTTACATATATGAAACGCACATTTGCAGACTATTTTAAACAATAAACTGACACAAAGACATTAATTAGTATCATTCCACATACAACAACGTCGTAACCGTCCTCTTTCTCCACACTTGTAAACACTGGGGCGTAGTTTCGCATACTTCATCCGTGACCTCTTGACCTGATGACGCAAATATGTGAGGTCGCGCTGCCGTGTCACATGACCGGAGATAGACGAGAAGTTGTGGTTTGAGATCGTTTAGAGTCTGCAATTTTAAACTGCATTAAAAATGATAAGTGTTGGGGTCCATTAAAGTCCATTAAAATGAGAAAAATCCTAGAATGTTTTTCTCAAAAAACATAATTTCTTCTCGACTGAACAAAGAAAGTCATCAACATTTTGGATGACATGGTGGTGAGTAAATGATCTGGATTTTTTTTAAGAAAATTGACTAATCCTTTAAATGCTATAATTGGGTCCCCAGTGCTTTTATCAACCTGGAAAATGTGGGGAAAAAAACAGTAGCTTAGTTTTGGTAAACCATTCTCTGCAAGAATGTGAAAAAATATGTAATTGAAATTTGTCTCCCCTTGTGATGTCATCAGGGGATAATACCGCCCCTTAATCTGCACTATCCAACCACGCCACTGGCATTTAGTGCAGAAAGAGAGAGTGAGAGAAATAATTGACCGCACAATTATGTTTCAATTTCAACAAACTAACATTATGGTGATCAGTGTTTGCATTATCAGCTCATTTGCTCACCTGCTCCCGACGAGCTGGATGGCGCCTTGCATGGCTGACACCGCCGTCGGTGTATGGATGTGTGAGTGAATGGGTGAATGTGAGGCAACTTGTAAAGCGCTTTGGATGGCCATTGGTCTATAAAAGCGCTATATAAATGCAGTCCATTTACCATTTACCATTTGCGTTTTAAAGGACACTCCCCAAAAGGCAAATTTTTTGCTCATATCTACAAGGTGGCAATTTGGACATGTTGTAATGGGTTGTCTGTATGGTGTTTTGAGCTTGAACTTCAAGTGCGTACTCTGGAGACACCAAAGATTTCTTTGACATGTTAAAAAAAAGTCTTTAAGCTGGGTTTTCACAGACAGCTATATGTCAATCAATAAATGTCAATTTGGTTAAAGTTTAGATGCGTTTTTGTCTGTTATGCATTAAAATTGTGTTTTTGTGTGCATGGCAGCCCCTATCGCGGCAGGAACCGGACCCAACTTCTCGTTGGCGGACTTGGACAGCTCTTCTTACTACAGTATGAGCCCCGGGGCTATGAGGCGCCCCCTACCCAGCACTTCTTCTAGCAGGTACACACACAGACACCCTCTCTCTTTCACTCTGAGTCTTAATTAATCAGCCGAGGCAGAGATTGATGTGTTGGCCGCGTATTCGAAGAGGCTGCAGGAGTCTGAGCAACACAAGCTTCCAACATATGTGTGTCCACCTGGAACCTCCTCCTCCTGCCACCCGCTCAGCCTAAGGGCCAGTGTCTGTCTCACACACACACACATACACACTACTCCCCAATGCAAGATTTCACCACGTGGCACCCCTCACATGAAGATGTGTGTGCGTTTTGGTCACGTGTGTGTGTGCACAGCTGAAACGCAGCGTATAAACGGTCCCTGTGATTTCACAGATGGGGCGAATTTCACTGTCAGTTTTACATAACGCAGAACACCGACACACGATCATAAATGTATACAAACGTATGCGCTTATATTTATGTATGTGCGTCCTCAAAGTGTTGAATTTCAAGAAAACGCTTTCGGCTGTACCCGTTCTAAAAATGTGGCGTGCTGCCTACCCAAACTGCATTTTTGGGTGTCACAGCGTCTTTGATGCTTAAGTAGGCACCTCGTTCGATATAGAGACGCGCAGCACATGTGTGCGTGCTCACGTACATCTGCGTGTGTGTGTCTGCCCACATGCTTCAGTGGCCTCTTCAGCCAGGCCTGCCAAAGCAAACATCTGGAATAAGGACCCTGTGTGTGGCTGCATGCTAGAAACTAATTAAGCGATTATGAGTGAAAAACACCAGTAGGCCTTACATTAACAAATAAATGTCAGAGCTCAGCTTTCAGCAGATAACTCACACACATACACACAACCGCCGGCCTCTAAAGACTCTTCACCTCCTGATAGTGCGGTATTGTGCGTATCTGAAGGAGGTCTATAATACATAGAGAAAGCCAGTTGTTCACGTTCTCATTAATCTTATTTGGCTTGTAGTTTTTTTGCACATGTGTACTTACAACATCTACCAGAAGAGGCTAACTGGACCCTGCTAACCAGCCAAACCTGGACACCTTGGTGTTAATGAGCTCGCACACGTGTCTTTGCCATCTACTTTTTGGCTTTACATTATCCACCTTTAAACTTACTTTCTATTTTCTGCTCCTGTATAGCTCAATGGTAGAGCATTGCATTAGCAGCACAAAAGGTCATTGAGAATACACATGTTGATAAAAATATGTATACCTTGTAATGTAAGTCTCTTTGGATAAAAGTGTCCACCCAATACATAAATGTAACCTAGGTTGTGTAGTATCCAATTACATCCCATAGGATTAAATCAAGTCTTGCCTCCCACCGAATATTCTGTTTACTTCATAAGTGTCACTTTATGACTTTTCCACTGATGTAAAAATCTAGCATCTATCTGCATAGGCCAGGGGTCTCCAATGAGGTCTGTGAGGTGCCCGCCAAAGCACATTCTATTAATAGTCTCAATTGTAATATTTATTTATTACATATTTTTTATATTAGCTTGGCTTCTTTTATGTACGTTAACATTTTAAACAATACTAAAACATATCATCAAGTAAAATAAAATAAAACTAAAAAATTTTGAGTAGCCTTTATCAAAAAGTAGCCCTCCAGATTGATTTATCCATTGTGGTAACCCTTGCTCACAAAAAGGTTGGAGACCCTTGGTATAGCTGAAGTTTGGGGGGCAAGGGGGGCACTGCCCCCCACTAAGACCAGAGTCATTAATGATTTTGTCTGAGAAATTCATGAAAAAAAAGAATTTATATTTAATTTGTCTAATCTTAATATTTTATTAGGTTGACTGAGTAAATTAAAGGGACACTCCACTTTATAAAAAAAATATGGCTGCAATCGCGCTAAAAAATAGCCAAAAAGTTTCAATAGTTTTCAGATTAAAACTTGACTCTTCTGTAGTTACATCGTGTACTAAGACCGATATCTGCCTAGAAAATCGCAATTTTAAATTTTCCGTCGGTCTTAGTACACAATGTAACTACAGAAGAGTCAAAGTTTTAAATAGGAAAAATATTGAAACTCTTTGGTTATTTTTTAGCACGATGCTAATGGTCTAATCAGATTCAATGGATTATGCTAAGCTATGCTAAAAGTAGTACAGCTAGAACCGGAATTCATCTGAATGGATTCCAAAACTGTAAAAATCAAATGTTTAACTCCAGGGGAGCTGGGAAATGAGCAATTTTTTAAAGTGGTGTGTCCCTTTAATGTAAAATAGTTTTAATTCATACACCTGATTCTTAATACTGTAAGATCTTACAAATCAATTAAAATGTTTATGTTTTGTGATTTTTGTTTATGGGTTTCTTGTTTAAACTGCTTGCTAGTCTTCAGAAAAATCTTATTTGCTTTGCAGCATCTTCTGCATATTTGAACCTTCTCTCTATATCTCCTGAAATATTAGTTCAAATACAAGCTGGAGAGTAATACTTTGTCCTATTAAGCCATATTTAAAAAACGATCTCGTTAATCTCAGTCAGCTAATCTCAATCTAAGTCTTGCTGTACCCTTGTTTGTTGGTAGGTGCCCCCCCACGCACAAATGTGAAACTTTGCTTATGTCTATCTGACTGCACAGCGTTCTGGGACATTTGAGAACCTCTCTGCAAAATACAGACAAACACACTTGCTCTTAAAACTAAAATTATGTATTTTTTCAGTGCATTTTCATGTCTTCTCCTGTCACGCAGTTCTGCAAAGCGTATCAAATGCATGGAGGACGAGGTGGACAGCCCAGGAGAGGAATCCTACTACCCGGGTCAGGGACGCTCACCTGGCAGTGGAAGCCAGGCCAGCAGCTGGCATGAAGTAGAGCCAGGTAACCATCCACCCTCAGACACAGCCTCCTCCAGCGAGCGTCTGCACACAAACACACCCATTTTCACATACACGGGTTACGGATGCAAGTGATCGGATCTGGTGTGTTTGTTGCATCATGTGGTGCATAGCAGTATTGGGTCAGCTGGAATTATTTCTGTTTCTTGATCTTTATGGGGGAAGCATCAGCATTTCTGATACGTCTCTGCCCTTGCAACATTTAGGGATTGGTGGAATACCGGAAAGTGTTTCTTTTTTCAGACATTCTGTTACTCAGTCAGCCCTTTCATTTTCTTAATACCTTCATTAGATGTTAACCAAAGAACGCTTGTAGATATAAACCTTATCATTTTACCTTCATACCCATGTGTGTACTAATGATGCTAACAACGTGCCGCACGAAAGGGTCTCATGAGATAGCGGTGAATGTAGTGTGTGTGTTTGTGTGTGCCCGGTTTGCTGTTCGCCACATTGCCAAAGAGAGTCTGAAGTGTCTTGAGTTGGGGTGCCTCTCTAATTTAATATTAGAAATAGGGATGCATAACGATTAGGGGCGTCACGATTCTCCAAATCCTCAATTCGATGACATTTTTGATTCTAAGGTCACGATTCAATTCGATTCTCGATTTTTACATTTTTTTAAAGACAAAAAGCCATTATTGAGTTGTAGCAATTCGAAGTTCGAGGTTGTGACTTAATTTCGATCGATTTCGATTTAAAATCGAAATCGTGACACACTTAATAACGATTAATCGCGATTAATCTATGCAGAATAAAAGTTTTTGTTTACATCATATGTGTGTGTGAACCATCTATAATAACTTTGTGTAGATAAATGCACACACATGCATAATTATATATACATAATTATTATACACAGTCGATTCTCACACACACATATGATTTAAACAAAAACTTTTATTCTGCTATAGATTAATCGCGATTAATCGTAATGCATCCCTAAAATAGACACAGCATAGTGCACAAAGCAGAAATATATGTCTCACATTATAGCCGGATTCAGGACAGAATTATCGAAGGACATGATTTTATTAGTGAGATAACACAATAAGCCGATCTTACTATTGTATAAGCCCACATCACAATTCAGGAAACTTGTTACGAATTGATAAAAGAATAATTGAACGTCAAGTTAGATCCGTCTGTAAACTATTTTTACTATTATTGAACACCTCAAGAGTTGACCAAGATTTCTGATTCTCCATCAATTGCATTTTCTAATTCACATTCACTTTGGTAGAGGTTCAGATCTTTCTCGACAAAGCCGAGGGACACGGCAGCTAAAACCCGTCCCCCGCCTCCCATTGTGACATCATAGCGGTAATAGCCCCGGTCACAGAATGTTTTCTTTGTCCGTCGATGAAGGCAGAAACGCGGTTTCGGTTACAAATCCCAACCTGCGGATGAATGCCAACTTCAGTCCGAACAAAAAGACGCAGAGCAAGTCGAATGCTTAAAACCCACCTGAAGGCTTAACTAGACGAAGTCAGGAAGTTCATGAGAAGAAAATCCTCATTAAAAAATCAGAAAATGTCCGTGTACTGGTTTGCCCATCCATAGCAGAGCCAAATGTCCTCACAAATATAGTAATAAAACATTTGAGGTGAATTAAAAAATAAATAGTAATAAATTGGCCAAATTACGTTCTGCTTTAAATCAAATAAAGTCAACAGGTTTGTTTGAGGTTAAGAGGTAGGGCATAGGAAATGTCATTAGCCTGGTATGAAAACAGTGGAAGTCTGCGAGATGTCTTTACTAATAAAGTGAAATGAAACCGGTGTGTGTTTGTGTGTGTGTGTGTGTGTGTGTGTGTGTGTGTGTGTAACCTGAGCGTGTGGTCGTCCGGCAGGCTGCAGACACATCAGGGAATAACATGACATGAATGGTTGCATTGCTGAGGAATTGCACATTTGCTTCTACACCTCTTAATCACCCTGCCTTCTTTCTTTCTTTTGTCCCTCCTTTATTTCTTTCTCCTTCCTTGTCTTTCAAAGCTGGATATAAACTGCGTGGCTCGCTAGCTAGTTCGTTCATCTCCAGACAAGGTAAAACTTACATCACTGACGTAACCCTTTCACAACTCACCCCCCTCCCCTTCCCATCCGAAAACAGGAGCTTGTCCATTGTGCCGTCCAGTTTTGTTGTTGTTGTTGTTTTGTGTCTCTGTTGTGGTTGTTTTTAGTTCAGGTGATTATTTTCCCACCCTCCCAAATGCCAGTTTTTGAAACGCCATGCACTTCCTGTCCCATGAGATTCCTGTGATTTGTATGTGCGCATGACATCATTCCCATCCATTAACGGTGCATCTGGAAATGTTTGCGTTGCAAGTGACTTGACTTTGACTGTTTCACGAAATGTCAGAAGAAGCTGTGATACTTTAGCTTTCATGATTTTTAAGGGTTTCCAAAAAAACATATTTAAAATCCAATAGCTGGTGGGCTGTCTTAAACTATATTATATTATATTATATTATATTATATTATATTATATTATATTATATTATATTATATTATATTATATTATATTATATTATATTATATTATATTATATTATATTAAAGCAACACTAAAGAACTCTGGCTCTTTGCTCCCCCTACAGGTTAGAAGCGTAATTGTTCATTACCACTGTCGTAAATACTGCAGCATAGCTGGCTCTGATTGGATTGTAGGTCTGCCGTAAAGCAAGTTTTTGTAGTTTTCACTCGAACTACAGGACCGCTACCCGACGGTTGGAAACTTCTTTAGTGCGGTTTTGGCCGATAGAGGGCTGCAAAGCGAATGTGAAAGTGCCATTCACCCTGTTTTGTGTGGATGAACCACTGAAACTTTTTTGGAAACGTTATTTTAAGGTAAAAAAACCTCTTTGGTGTTGCTTTAATATATTATTATTATTATATACATTTATTATAATATAAAAAATAATATTAATAATATAATATAGATTAAGACATTATATTATATTATATTATATTATATTATATTATATTATATTATATTATAATGTATTACATATATTATAATATAATAATAATAATAATAATAATAATATATAAATAATATAATATAGATTAAGACATTATATTATATTTTATTATATGGCTTGAACAGCCGAATTGTGTCTTAAAGGTGCAGTGTGTAAATTTTAGTGGCATCTAGTGGTGAGGTTGCAAAATGCAACCAACGGCTTAATCCACTGCTCACCCCTTGCTTTTGAAACATAGAGAAGTTACGGTAGCCACCACCAGACAAATATGGCATCGTCGGAGACAACTTAGTAAAAAAATGTGTCCGTTAAGGGCTTCGGTAGAAAAATGGTGGCACAAAATGGCGACTTCCATGTAAGGGGACCCCCAGTGTATGTAGATAAAAAGGTCTCGTAAAAGGTAATAAACACATAATGGTTCATTATGAAAGGTCTTTATACACCCCTGATAATATATAGTTTTGTATATTATTTTGCATTTCTGTCAAGAGATCCTTCTAAAAAATTACACACTGCACCTTTAATTTGTCTCTTTTCAAGCTATGCACCTGCTAAACTCAATAGTTGATATACAGTAACTAACCATCTAGTAAGCAACTGGACTAGCTGACTTATCTCCAGTATAGTTATAATATATTGCTTTGTTTTAAACCTGTGTCTCACTATTAAGAGGTTTTCACAATAGCACAGACACCAAGCGCGAGTCTGTTTATCATGTGTTTGCTAGAATGTGAGAGAGAATGTGTGAGCAAACCAAGAGGGTGAGAGAGTGAGCCTTGACCTCCAGATCGCTCGCTCGCCCATGACAAGTTCACATGTCCCCTGTGATCTGCGACTTCCGTCCATTTCTCAGCCAAGGTGTCGAACGTCAAAACAATCGTGACATCTCGAGCGCTTGTTACGGCCGCCATCTGTTTGATTTGTGTCCCTTTCCACAAATTTAACCCTAGAGTTTGTGGAAGTGTGTTTGAGTGTTGGCCTCTCCTATCTCTATTTGGTAGCAGAGCCCTTTGCTATGTGTTTAAAATTAGCTAGCAGTGTGCCTGTCATTGCTCAGGTAGCGGGTGTTAGGTGATAGGCCAGTGTTGGGGCTACGACAGTAACGTCTGCCCATCATTCTGGTAGAGTCACAGAGAGTCAGCAGAGATTTCTAAAAAATTAAAAGCGCAAAATAGTTTTTTTTGTGCTTTTAGGACCACCTTGAAAAAATTAGATGTTACCTTTATCTTAAAGGATTACTCCATTTTCTTAAAAAAATTTAGATCATTTACTCACCCCCATGTCATCCAAAATGTTTATGTCTTTCATTTGTTCAGTCGAGAAGAAATTAAGTTTTTTTTTAAGGAAAACATTCCAGGATTTTCCTCATTTTAATAGACTTTTTTGGACCCCAACACTTTACAGTTTCAATACAGTTTAAAACTGCAAAAACTCAAAATTGTTTCAACGCAGTTTCAAACGATCCCAAACGCGGCAAAAGGGTCATAAGAAAAATTAAAAACATACACTTTTAAACCACAAATTATCGTCATCTACCGATAAGCGCGACCTCACGTAATTGCGTAAGCACGCCGAAAGGTCACGTGTATGAAACGCACATTTGCAGACCATTTTAAACAATAAACTGACACAAAAACATTAATTATTATCATTCAACATACAACAACTTCTGAATGGTCCTCTTCTCCACACTTGTAAACACTGGGGTGGTAGTTTTGCATACGTCATCCGTGACCTTCTGCCGCGATGACATATTACGTGAGGTCACGCTAGAGTGTTGAAATGAGAAAAATTAGTTTTTAGTGACTTTTAGGTGTCAGTTATTTTCTTCTTGATAGTTTTTTTTCTTTTTTTAACTACTAAATTGACTCAAGAGACTTATCCACATGATAAAGGAGGTCTTTAAGATATATCAATAACCAAATTCGACCAAAAACTAAGTTACTGCCTTTTGTATGACAGTATTAATATATAACATAATAATAGGACAATTAATAACTTTTAAATAAAAACATTTATTTAGTATATATTTATTAGTAATAGTCTGGTCCACATGAAGAAACATACACTTTAATCACAGTTTTGTTTGTGTTAATAATTGTAGATGAAAATTTGCTTAGTTATTATTTTATTATAATTTTTTTAAAGCTATTATAAATGTAATAAATATTTAACGAATAAATTATAAGGATAAACAAAAAAAATTAACATGTACATTTTTGAGAAGGAAAGTTTAAATTCTTTTCTACATTTTGCATCAGAAAAATTCTGCATGCGTATATTCTTCATCAAAAACGAATCAACTCGTTGTTATTGTAGAGGCACAAAGACATTATTTTTGTACGTTATAAGGCCATTTAGATATGTAAGGTATAATTGTCGACGGGCCGTTAAATTATTCGAAAATAATGCACACCCAAGGTGTTAATGCGGCACGACGTGTAGTGGAGTTACACCGCAGATGTGCATTATTTTCAAATAATTAAAAGGACCGGAGTCAATTATTTTGCTTATACCACGGTTACCACAAACATTGCTCTTGTGGTTATTTTAAGACATTTGACAGGTTAGGTGTGTGTTTTACAGAAAAATAACCAACACATATGGAACATTTCTCAACCAATCAGAATAAAGCATTCAACAGCCACGTGGTATAAATAATAATAGTTGTAAACAAAGAAAGGTTGTAAATGAAAAATGCATGTGTATGAATACTTAAAGGGATAGTTCACCCAAAAATGAAAACTTAACCTCATGTTGTTACAAACCTGGAGAATTTTTTGTTGTTGTGCTGAACACAAAGGAAGATAATTTGAGCAATGTTTGCAACCAAACCATTTTTGAGCACCATTGACTTCCATAGTAGTATTTTTCCTACTATGGAAGTAAATGGTGCTTCTGATTCCTGCTTCATTGCAAATGTCTTACTTTTTGTTCAGCAGACAACATGAGGGTTAGTAAATCATGACAGAATGTTCATTTTTGGGTGAACTATCCCTTTAAGTCATCTAAAATATACCAAAGATACTGAAGATATCAGTAATCGTTTCTGTATTGTAAATAATCAATAGCACATCTGTAAATAGAAGCGTGTGGAGTCTAGTTTGAGTAGATTGACGGCCTGATGCAAGTCAGGCCATCACTGATTGATGTACCGAAGGGGACGCCGTGCGTTACAGGATGAGAGCGATGGAGAGCAACAGCCAGACGCACTCAATACAGAATTGCCTCCTCGCCCGTCTGGGTCCCGTCAATTTGTCAGCCACTAGGAAGGAGAAAGGGAGGGAAGAAGAGAAGAGGAACAGGCCAAGACCAAAGCCCATGGTGTAATAACGCCTCGGAAAGGGAAAGTGCTGACTACGGTCGGTCTTTGATTCCAACTGACAGAACCTTTTCAAGTACTCATTACTCACTGTAAGACATCAGGCCCCGTTCACCACAAACACTTGCATGGGCATTCACACAAATACAAAGGGAACTGTCCAACGACCCACAGGTTTCGTTTTGTATACCTTTCACTCTACGTGCACTGGCCCGTTCCCTTTAAAAGGGATGTTCATTATTTGTCATCCAGCTGGTAGACCTGGTTTTGGCCTTGGATCATCTTGGTCAAGCCGGTTTGCACTGGCAGACCACCAACATGTTCGAAAAGCCACCTCGACCGCCTTAAAGAAAATATTCAACCCGAAAACGAAACATTTCTGTCATTATTTAGCCACACTCATGTCGTTCCAAAACCACAGTGTTGTTTTTTCTGTGCAACACAAAAGTAGATTTAGTTTAAAAAGTCAGCTCTCGACATAAAGACCAGGAGATGTCAAGCTCCAAAAAAACCAAAAAGTGCCCCTGGTGTGGAAAGAAGCGTCACTTAAAGGTGGGGCGCATGATCTCTGAAAGCCAGTGTTGACATTTGAAATCACTTAAACAAACATGCCCCTCCCCCATAGTATCTGGACCTTCTTTTGATAGATCCGCCCCACACATACGCAACCCAGGCAATGATGTCGGTTAGTAGCATAGACTGTAAAAAAAGATGGACGACGCCTGTTCGCTCTCTTCAATTGGTGAAAAGTGAAGCCGCCAGTGTCTCGATACGGCGTTGACATCTTGGGTCTTGAGTCAGTAGCAATTTCGGGACCAGTCCTGCGCAGTAGTCAGCAGGAAGTAAAGCGTGAAATCAAGACCCCGCCCTCGCTGTTGCAGAATAGAGACAGAGCGCAGTTATGCAAATTTGAAAACCACACCCACCGGGGGGGAACGCAATCCAACCGTCTCCATTGACTTTGTATTGCGAGAAGCCGCCTCCTTGTCATTTCTGGCTTATAACAAAAAACTGAATAATGCCTAAAAGCTGCTGTGTGACAATGTACAGCTAACAAGCCAAAGAACCCAGAAATAAGTTTTTATAAGCTGTCGAGCCGTAAAACCCAGTCTTTAAGGAGAATAAAGTCGATCGCCGACTACGTTTACCCCTAGTGGACGCAGTTCTACTAATAGAAGTACTATGAAAAGTTGCCTGTATCCATTTTTGTGTCTTTTAACGCTCGTTTTTTGGGGTCGACAGCTTATAAAAACTTATTTACAGATTAAACTTTAAAACAGAATAATACCTAAAAGCTGCTGTGTGACAAGGTGTACATCTAACACGCCAACAAACAAAAAACATACGTTTTTATAAGCTGTCGACTTCAAAAAACGAGCGTTTAAAGACACAGAAATGGAAACAGGCAACTTTTCATAGTACTCCTATTAGTAAAACTGCATCCACTAGGGACAAACGTAGTTAGCGATCCACTTTATTCTCCTTAAAAACTGGGTTTTACAGCTCGACAGCTTTTAAAAACTTATTTCTGGGTTCTTTGGCTTGTTAGCTGTACATATTGTCACACAGCAGCTTTTAGGCATTATTCAGTTTTTTGTTATAAGCCAGAAACGACAAGGAGGCGGCTTCTCGCAATACAAAGTCAATGGAGACGGTTGGATTGGGCGTGGTTTTCAGGTTATGACGCGCTGCATAACTAACTAAAAACAAACTTATTTTAAAAACAAACATTTGAATTTACATCAGCGTGATAAAAACTACACTAAATAACAGAAACCAGCTTCGGAAAAAAGATAATTTAAGTGTAATTACATTTTTAAGTTGGTCTCAAGTCCCATTGAATAACACAGGGAGGCGGGGTTTATGACCTATACTGAGACGTTTCGGCTTCACTTTTCAGGGCTTGTGCGGCACGCTTTGTGAGTAGACACGCCCCTTGCTGCTAATTGGCTACAAGTGTGTTTTGGTCCTCAGTCCAACTCTCTTTTCCACAAAGTGTTTTTCAAAAATCATGCACCCCGCCTTTAACGCCCATGCTTATGTTCCATGGATAAACATAACAGGCAGCATTGGGTTGGAACAACATGAGGAAAAAACGCAGGATTATTTATGAAATTTGATGAAATTTAACCTATGCTGGGTTGGTTTAACCCATTGTTGGGTCAAATATAAAAAAATCTGGGTTTGTCCCCTAATGACCCAGCATTTTGTAGAGTGTACCTGTTTTTCGTTTCACTATGTTCTTTTGAGCCATATGATGTCACTTGTGTGTATACGTTAAAGATCTTGGTCATGGTCTTGGTTAAATTATATATAAATGATGCTGTGTGCGTGTGTGCGTGTGTATGTGTGTGTGTTTGGTCGCTTTTCCACGATCTGTCTTCCACGACTGTCAGCATAATCATTGAAATTGATCTTGTGGAGCCGCTCCTCTGGAAGCATTGAATATGTGGATGTAAAAGAGAATAGCTGACCAAGGAATTTGTTTTTGTACAGTGTATGTGTGATGTACAATGGCTGAAAAATATATTGACTACCCTACTAAAAGACCAGTGTTTGTTTTTGAAACTGGTGACTGTGTACCCCCCCAGTCATCTTACTAAAGACTTGTAGCTTTGCTCAAATTGCTTCGTTGTTCAACTGTAAAGTTAAACTCATGAAATTAGTTTAGGAAACCACGGTGGTCTTTTCAGCAGGATAATACAATGCTAAACATGCTTATTATATGCATATTGACATTCAAGTCACCTCTTTCCGGTTTCATTGACCTCTCAGATAACCTTTCTATGCCATAATAAACCAAGTCAAGGTATCATAGCTTATCTGTAATGGTCAGTGATGCTGGCAAAAGATGTTCTTCCTATCTTTCTATCTTGTTCTCTTTCTTTCTTGTGCCTGAAAGGGGAAGGAGTCTGCCATGGCTGGAGAAACCAACATCGACTTCTGATCACACACCTGCACATTTCACATATCTAACATCTTGATTTATAAACAAATAAAAACGAAAGTTTGGCGCGGGATGATTGCTATACTGATATGCCCACGTTTCTGAGGCCAAGCAAGGGATGTGTGGACAGCGAGAGAATGGCAAGGGATGCGGGCTAAAACCATTAATAGAGTTTTAGCCACAGATGATTGAATTGCGCTAGCTAAAGTCATTTGCTAGCATCTGGATAAACTCATTCCTCAGTGTTGGAGGGGTGGATGGCTCTCGAGGAGTGCTTATACCCTGTCCCAGTGCAGAAGAAAAGACTTAAATGCTTTGACCGGTTGACAAATGGGCCAGCGGTGCCTCCTAATTGCCCCCTCTATTTGCAGTTCATTCTTATCAATTTGCATTCCTAACCTCAAGCATTAAATTGGCAATGGGTTTTCCTCACGCCTGTCTATTTTTAGAGTAAGAGACTGAAACAATGCATTATGGGATGCAAGGGTGGGGGGGTTGAACTAATGTGACAGAGCATGCACTAACAGAAATACAGTCATTCTTAGTTAGCTCATGTTAGCCTGTGCATGTAAACTGTTAACCCCTGCCAAAGCAAAGCCAGACTGTGAATGTGAATTTTGTGTGCTTTGCATCCCTAATGTTTTTCCCTTCCATGACTGTTCTACTTTTTTCTACTCTGTTTTGCTCATCTTTACCCACCTTTAATGCCATTTCATTCTGCTAGCCCACGGGTATGGTACAAACGATACCTTAGATTTGGCCTGCTCATTGACATTTTTTCTTAAGTTGGTTTTTACATTTCGCAGATGCATTTTTACCATTAACTACTAACATTACACTCATAATATCAGAAATACCATCAATGCTAGTTTGACCCAAAGATTGATGAACTGATGCTGTTAGTTTAGTAAATCAAAAGTATTTGTCCTTAAAAGCACTTTCGAAATGTGCTTTTTAAATACTATTTAACGAGTTTGTTTACATGCACAATTTTGCGCCAACTTTTAAAAAAAATGGAAAGTAATAAATAGTTTCACTAAAACTTGATCGAAACACCTCAACATTCTGTGTATTTATTTTATTTTATGTTGTTTTTTAAGCGTGTTCATTTCTTGTGTGCACAACTTTACAGCAAAACTCACTCTTTCTTGTGTTGTTAAAAATGTATACATCAATTTTTTTTGTCGTTATCAGTAGTTTTGTTGTGCATGTGAATGCATTTTGAAATGGTACATTTCCTAAAATATTTTTGTTTAACATTTTTACGAGAATTTTTATCATTATCAGTAGTTTGTTGTGCATGTAAATGCACTTTGAAATAGTACATTTCCTAAAATTGTATTGTCACATTTTTTTTACGTTGATTTTTTATTGTTATGAGTGGCTTGTTGTGCGCGTAAATGTACTTTGAAATAGTAGTTTTTTTATAAATTTTTATGGTAAACATTTTTACGTCTATGTTTTTATCGTTATCAGTGGCTTGTTGTGTGCGTAAATGCACTTTGAAATAGTAAATTTTTATACATTTTTATGGTAAAAATGTTAACGTCGTTTTTTATCGTTATCAGTTGTTTGTTGCATGTAAATGCACTTTGAAATAGTAAATTTTCTAAAATGTTATTGTTAAACATTTTTACGTAGATTTTTTTTATTGTTATCAGTGGTTTGTTGTGCGTGTAAATGCACTTTGAAATAGTAAATTTCCAAAAATTATATTGTTAAACATTTTTACGTCTTTTTTTTTATCGTTATCAGTAGTTTGTTGTGCATGTAAATGCACTTTGAAATAGTACATTTCTTAAAATTTTACATTTAAAAATTATATGTCATTTTTTTATCATTACCAGTGGTTTGTTGTGCATGTAAATGCACATTGAAATAGTAAATTTTCTAAAATGTTATTGTTAAACATTTTTACGTATATTTTTTATTGTTATCAGTGGTTTGTTGTGCGTGTAAATGCACTTTGAAATAGTAAATTTCCGAAAATTATATTGTTAAACATTTTTACGTCATTTTTTTATCGTTATCAGTACTTTGTTGTGCATGTAAATGCACTTTGAAATAGTTCATTTCCTAAAACTTTTTTCAAAATTATATGTCGATTTTTTTATCATTACCAGTGGTTTGTTGTGCATGTAAATTCACTTTGAAATAGTAAATTTCCTAAAATTCAATTTTTTGGAAACCTAGAGGAAGCTCATTTTAGTATGACATTTGGTCCTCTTAACCTCTGTCCACATTTCATCTTTAACAGAACAAACTTTATATTGACATGACCTTGCATTTTACTGGGACAGGTTTAACATTAAGCCTTGGCCTCCTACACCACCACTTGATTGGCTACGTCGTTTGGTATCCTGTGCCACACCCCACTGGGCCGTGCAGAAATCTCCCTTGCTATCTTGCCCCCATCCACCAAACCCACCCAACCTCTTTATCCACTCTCTCTCCTTTGCGCCAGCCTGTGTCTCCATGACCTTGCGTTATTAAATAGCTCTTATCAATCATTCTTGCCAGGGATGCCATCGCCTACCACATTAAAGAAGTCAGAGAAGTCTGGTTTCAGCAGCCCTGTGCCTACGCAGACCTCTTCCCCTCGAACGGCATTCACACACCATCATCGACCTGTCATTACAGGACCCAGAGGTGAGGTCCCTAACCCCCTCCCCTTTAAACTGCACCACAGCTTACCCCTTTTAAAGCCCCTAACCTCAGTCGAATAAAAGTCACTGTCCCTCAAACCCCTACTTCTCCACACCCCGTCCCTTTTCAGACAATGGGGTCTGATTTATTCGATGTAGAGGTGGCTAAATGCCATTGTAACTTGTTAAAATCATGATGCTGAAGTGTGGTCAAATGAGTGCACATCTCTCAGTATCTCTTCTAGTCCAGCTACTTAATTTACATCTGTTTAATGTAAACCCTCAACCAGATCCCCGAGCATGACTTAGACGCAGGTTTGCGTGTAATCTAACAGTGGCTTTATCTGAGGATAGACTGGATCAGGTTATCACTGGCTATTGTTGCTGGCTTTGAATGGTTCTGTCGGGAAGGAAAGATCGTTTTTAATCAAACACTCACTCGTAAAGTCATACAAATGCACAGCTGCTACAAATTCTCATATTTGCGCGGCTATGAGTTATAGCGAGAAAAATAAACTCACTCTTCTGTCTTGACTTATAGCTTTTACAAATTCGAAACACATTGTCCGGTATTCTCTGACTTCTATGCAAACGTCAGGGTTTGTTTTATGAATAGTTACGAAACGTTTTAAAAAGTTTGTAATGTACGAACATTTATTATTGCTTTTTTAATTATTTAAGAACACTTTGTATGGAAAAGTCCTCAGGCTATTGGTTACAAAGTGAACCTCTATTTTAGTAATATTTTTTATTTACTGTATATAACTGTGCCAAAGGGCTCATTTCCAACTTGAATTACTTAATATTCATTTATATGTTAAAATGGAAACCACGCAGCTTAATTTCTGGGCTATTAGTATTAAATCTTGTTTGGAAGCCGAATAGCTGAATAACGTATTTTATGCCCACGTGGATGCAAGGAGAAAAAAATGGAGTACGATTAAATACGTGCTGCCTTTCTTTGGGTCTGCGATTGATCTAAAGTAGCTGAGGCTTGCCTCCCTCTCCTTAAAAATGTTAGTGGATCTGGTAAGGTTTAGGGGAGAAGGGCTGGGCAGTCGAAAAAACTTATTTCTAAAGAATATTTAAGTCTATCCTTCCTTTTAGTTGACTGTGTGACTTTCTAACACAGCTCTTCCCTCCCTCTTTAATGTTGTTCAGACACCCTGAAGGCTGAAGTGGGGACCTGTTGCTGATTGGGCCTTTTATTATCACCTTAGTTATTGTTTTGATAATCCACCATTCAAGGAAAGTTAGCAACAGTGGGGAAAAAAGAGGGGAAAAGGATCAGTGAACCAACACGATTTGCAAAGTGGAACTAATCCCAAGCCTTTTCTATTAATCGCGTAGCCCTCGCACGGGGGGCGGCACAATAGCGACGGCAGAGCCACGTACAACCAGCTGCTGGGGTCTGCCTCCTTTTTCTTGCAGTATTATCATTTCCAGCTTTGCTTTGGGAGCTAGACCTCCCTCAGACTAACTTCAAGGCCACCCACTACCTCTGAGACCTCATCTTCTGGTTTGACAACCGTCAGCAAGACTGCTTTGGTTCCAACTTTTGGACCAACAAGTCCAGGTTCCATTATTTGATGCAGTTTGGTCTCGAACGCAGTGGCGCCAGTCTTACGAGAAGCAGCCCGCTGGTTAATAAAGCACAAAGACGAGTAATTTCTAAGGATCAGACGCTTCTCTTGGGGCTTCCGTGCTCTCCCGCTGTCTGTAGTTAAGCGCTTGTCTCCGAGCCTCTATTCTCCCTTTTGCACAGTTGTGTGTTCTGGTATTAGTCTCATCTCCACCCTTTTCAATTCATGAGCTCTTGCATGTCTCATTCAGCGCATTAATGCGGTTTTCCCCACGCTCTACATGAATATTAAGGGATGTGAGACAGTGTCTCCATTTAGCGGCGCGTCTTAGCGTAGGAGGAATTACGGCATCCCACAGCCTTGCCAACGCAAAACATGGCCGAACTTTGTTTACTTGCAATTTTCCATCCAAATAACCACCATTAAATGAAAAAGTACATGAGCAAGAGCAAGCCATTTAGGTAATTGGCTATCGTTTCACAACAGTTAGATTCTGTCAGTGAGTAAAGAGAAAAAACTAGTGAGCTAATTGAGTTGAACCTAATGGGAAGTTTCCTAAACCACTCCTCTGGAGTTGACTTGGGCTGGTTAAGACCCCATAGCAACGGTCATGGTTGAAGAGAACCAACGACTCCAAAATGATTTGAGAATCAAACAGGTAGACGCCTGGCCTTTCGGAGGTATATGCTTGACAAATAGTTAAAAATAGTTTTATTTGGCCAAGAGAGAATTCAAGAAACTGGTCCAACCTTAACATGTTGCCTCCAGATTAACAAAGTGGTGCCAATTGGATCCACTTCTTAGAACAACTCCGCAGGAACCATATGCTCCTCAAGTGTTTCATTAAATCAGTCCTTGGATTATGGATAGCGCCCATGAATTTCATCGAAGACGCCATTTAATGCCGTCTCTGGGCCGGTGGCTTTCCAAGTTCTGCTCCGGTTACGTTGTTTGATGTGCTACACATACTGTGTCCTAGTATTATGCATTGATCTGTGTGTTTATGGGTGTAAGCAGAAGCATCATACACCTCAAACAGATGTGGTGTATGTGGACGTCCAAGGGTAGGATACACAGTGTACTGTTCTGAAAGGGCGTGTCTTAGTGAGGGTCAGTCGCTGCGGCAGAGCCTCTGCACACAGGGCTAATCCGGCAGGAGTGGTACGGTAAGATACGGCATGCGTACGCTACCCGTCCTCGTAAAAGTTGCATCCCACCCCTAACGAAAAGAAGATCCAGGGCATGAAAAGACGACGTCAGGAGAGGAAAGACAGTGAACGACATCAAAAAGAAGGGCAGGAGAGAGTCATCCATTCCATTATTACTGTAAATACAATGGCTACATCGCAGTCCCAGCGTCCAGAGTTTCCAGTCACCCTCTATTGACAGAGCCATAAATCAAGGGCCGAGCTAAGTGAATTACTGCAGCAGGGGGCTGTGGTTTTAACAATGTTTATGTAGTATCAGCTTACCATCTCTCCTCAAAGAGAGGGAGAGAGAGAGATTGGAGAGGGTGAGTGCGGAGTCTTATTAACTGCGCTGCGATACATCACTGGCTTAAAGACCCTGAGCTGCCGCACATCTCGGGCATTATACTAATAACCAATAACCGAATATTACCTCTATTAAGAGCCGCCTAATTAGATTGTGCCGGTTACAATTAAATACTTGATAAGGTTCGATCTATTAAAGGACTGTCATTCTCGGGGATCTGCGAAGGCCCGCCAGCAAGGTGCGGGAGAGGGGCCGATACATCAGCGACAAGACGACTTTGTCTTTTATTGCTTGTATCAAACATGGTGCCACTGGATGTAAAAAGGCAAAATTAGGTTTTGGCAGGACGGTCCACGTTTATTGAATCTGGATGGCATGGCGCTAGTTTTCAAGTGGAGGGTAGCAACGCGCCTGGAGTTTAATCGGCCTGTGGATCTTTCAAGTGTTGTTAACTGCACATCTGGCTCTTACAGGGCCTTTCCATTGTTTCGAACAGGTGCATGCTATCATAGGCCTCATTCAGAGTACATGCAGAGTCGATTTAATTTGACGTGCAAACAAGGCTGTGAGTCTATCGCAGTCTGTATTTACAATAAGTGCAAATGGCAGAATTGTATTATTATTTCCTTTATCCCACCATATGAGTGTTTGCAGAAATAAACTTGGCATGTCCCTACTGGTTATGAGAGTTGAACTATACGAACAAATGAGATTTGAGAGATACAGAAAAAAAGTCTATTTTGAGGTCAGATCAAGTTGATAGCTGAACAATTGGCAGGCAGGTCAAACAGTTTGACATATTGAACAACATGCTTCAATTTCTCATAGCCTCATACCAAAGTTTATTGACACCCTCTACATCACCTCGTATGAGAGTGTGCGTGTGAATATTTTGAACCAGTGAACCTGCAATAAAAGCTCTGTGTCTACATCCCCATCTGCATGAGCAATCCCACCAAGCACCATTTCTCCCCCAAATGCCCAGATTTTTCTTCTCAGCCGTCTGCTTTCTCAATACTTCTAATTCATTTATTTTTCTCTTTCCAGCGAGTCCTCACGCCACGCCGTCAAGTCTTCATTTCCCGACGTCGCCGATCATCCAACAACCCGGCTCGTACTTCCCCCACCACGCCATCCGCTACCACCCCCAGGAGACGCTGAAGGAGTTTGTCCAACTTGTTTGCCCCGACAGTGGTCAGCAAGCTGGACAGGTGGGCTTCCTTAATGTAAGAAGGAGCATACACACATTCCCTTACCTTTTACTTACAGTATGTGTATATAATTAGTTTACATTATTCATGTTGTAGACACTTACCAAAGCGATTCAAAGTGCATTCAAGCTATACATTTTATTAGCATTATGTGCGTATCCTGGGGATCGAACTTACCTTTGCGTTGCTAACACAGTACTCTGCCAGTTGAGCTACACGAAGACTTAATAAGAGCACACCCGTAAAGCAAAAATTTACAGCGCTACCCATAATTCATAGCTGCATCTTAAGAAACAACTGCCTTACCTTGCGTTTATTTGCCTGCTTTTTATTAGCCTCAAGCCCCCACCCCGTGTAGCCCACACCATATAAACAATTTTCACATACGTGTCTCATAAATGACAATTAAAGCAATCAAGTCCGTAAAACTAAATGTTACATTATGGTATACATTGAAACTCTTGTTAAATGTACCCATATTCTACCTCATTCAGACTCGGTTTTCTCTGGGGAATAGGGTAATAAATCCGATCCCTGTGAGAGAGCGACCGGACTCTGGGATGGGGACGAACCGACGTGGTCATGACGGCCACGGGAGAGACAGGCGCTGTTTGGGTCATAGATTATGAACGGTGAAGTGCGCAGAGCAGCAGAATTTTTTATGACTGGGAGCAGCAAGAAATTGCTGAGCACCACCACACCGATCCTTCCGATGTGCACGTGTGCTTGAAACAATCTGTATGTGTGTGCAAAGTCAGTGGGGTGTTTATACTGTAGTTTGTTGGGGCTGCTGGTCATATGAAGGGGGATGGTGTATGCATTTGTTTCTAGTGGACTAATCTGTAGACGTGATGCCGTGTATAAACATTTGTTGAGATTGTCTCAACATGAAAAGTTTACGGCAAATGTTGTAACAGCAAACACGTAATGCATTTTATTGTGTATGGCTGTATGGGTGGTGCAATAGAAGATGGCTTTAAAGGGATAGTTCACCCAAAAATGAAAAATTGAACATGAAATGCATTTTCATGTTTTTTATTTCCTTCCTTCTACTTTCCAGCCCAACGGGAGCAGTCAAGGGAAGGTGCACAATCCGTTCCTGCCCACCCCCATGCTGCCCCCACCTCCACCACCCCCTATGGCGCGACCCGTGCCCCTGCCCGTGTCGGACTCCAAACCTCCCTCGACCTCCACCGAGGGAGGGGGCAACTCCCCCACCTCGCCAAGTGAGTCCCCAGAGTATTTCATTTCGGGTTTCCCAAGCGTGTGTAAGTCTATCCAAAGTGTTTTTCGTAATGAATAGCATTTCCCATCCGTCTATGTCAAACTTCAGCTAGCAAGCCATTTTCTCAACAGTTGCATTGATATAATATTGATATTGGGCTTGTGTTTGTGTGTAATTGTCCCCACAGCCTACTCCACACCGAGCACGTCTCCCGCTCAGCGCTTTGTCAGCGTGGGCCCAAGAGACCCCAGCTTTGTAAATATCCCTCAGCAGCCTCAGGTGAGTACACACACAGATCGAAAATCCCTAAAAGTCCATCAAGAGTCCTTGAGATCCATCATAAGGGGCTTTTTGGGCCGTTATGTCGGCTCTTAGTATTTTAACGCGAGAGCTCGTAGCTGATTTATCGCATTCGTAATTGGCATGTTCTTACTCGGGTTCTGCTGTACGGCAGTCGTAGTCCTGATTTATGCCCCTCACACACACCCCTTCACTCGCATACGACATACTGTGTAGGTTGTCATATGGTACGGTTAACTTAAATAAAGCCGTTACAGACAGACGATTAATCGGATATTTGGGCGTTTTGCAAACCTAATCCTATTAACAATGTTGCTGTTAGTAAATAATGCTGTTTACTGAATTTCAAAAATGTACCACATTAAAGTGTACGTAGTCGATAGCTTTTTTCTTTAGCTTTTATTGTTATTTAAATCATAACCTTTTAAAGATCTCCAGACGTTACTTTTATTTTTATTTGTTGTGTATCTCATGTATGTAAATCATTTATATTTAAAGGACTTTGTGTATGAAACGTGCTACATAAATAAATTTGCCTTATATAGAATGACAACAGCATTAAACAAAAAGTTTAATTTTAGAAAGTTTAAATGACATAACAATAGATTTATCGTTTAGCATTTAGCCTACTCTTTCCATTAGCTTAAAGATGTACGCCGTGGAGAGAACAATTGGTTTGAACTAATGCAATGAAATTTCTATAGCGTATGTGTGGCTAATGGTAGTCTTAATACGCTTCAGCTATATGGGTCAACCACTGTTAAATACATTTATAAACATCAAGACCGCTCCGTTGATGTACATAAACTTGTTCTTGTATTGCATTCGTAATGGTAATGTTTCCGAAATGCCTTTGCAACCTTTAACTTTAGTCCTCACCCACACACATAATCTCATCTCGGAGGACAAATGCAGTTTGTACCGCCACCTGCACTATCCCAAAGAGGTCCGTTTTTAATACTGCAAAGATGATACTGCACTCATAGAGCAAATGCTAAGGAAGAGATTGGAGCTGTGTGTGCGTGTGTGTGCGTGTGTGTGTGTGTGTGCGTGTGTGTGTGTGCGTGTGTGTGTGCGTGTGTGTGCGTGTGTGTGCGTGTGTGTCCAAAGCCCTGCAGCAGCCTTCCATCGATTTATTGACTGTGTCGCAGGCCGCAAGACACGCATCTCCCAGTAGAGTGGAGGCAGGTGTTTGTCAGGCCGGCTGGATGGAGAGGAGGGTGGATGTGTGGGGTTGTTATTATTTATTGTTTGTATTTATTTATTACTCCTTCCCACCTCTCTCTCTCTCTCTCTCTCTCTCTCTCTCTCTCTCTCTCTCTCTCTCTCTCTCTCTCTCTCTCTCTCTCTCTCTCAAATTTACTAGCTTACAGATCAACTTTAACCTGTGTTGCTGTGCCTGTTTGACATTGGGGTTACATTTAGAGAAATGTAGATGTTTGTGTTTTGGTTTAGTTTTGTGTGAATTGTCTATAAATTGTTAAATGTGTTGCATATTAATGCAAACTGATCGGTTGTTGTCTATGTTGATCAAACTTCCTGTCTAACGGACCATTCACACGGGGCGAAAGCGTTAACGCTTCTCATTTACTTTTAATGGGTGGCGTCATGCGTTGCCGGACGGAATTGTGGATCCGTCAACGTTGAGTCACTGCCGATGCTCGCAGCAAAAGTTGAACATTTCTCAACTTTGCAAGCGTCCGTCAGCCAATCAGATAAGTTTATGCAAGACCGGGGCATGTGTTGGGGCCACTGTGATTGGCTGTTGGCCACGCTTCGGACAAGGCTTCCGCCAAGCGTTAGGTTGATTCTCACAAAATCCAGATTTAGAATGTGTCCAGCATCAGATTTTTTAAAAAAGCCATTAAAGCCAAATTTTTTTTGCACATATAAGATTAAGGTCTGAATTTACTACAACCATTATTTTTAGAGGATTATTTAAATTTTTTAGATTATCATTATAAAAATTATCATTACCGCAACATGATATTACATTAAATATATGCATTTATAAACTTATGTTTCGGTAATGAGAACTAAAACTTGTCTAGGTACTATGACAAACAAAATTTCAACTTTTATCTGGAGAAAAAAAATAAGAACTGCTTACCTGGTAGCCATCTTGAGTGTTACAGTCAATTATATCCCTTCCAACAATTTTATTTCATTGAGGGCTTAAACAATGATTGAAAATTGTTGCGGAGGATGAGAAAATGTTTCTTGGACACATTTATATTCCTTATTATCGTCTCTACATTTATCAATGATCACCAAATAACACATGTTTCTTTACCGTAAATGTTTATAGTATAACATGCACTGAAGTTTTTTATTTTTTAGATTTTTTTATTATAAATATTTCCATGTCGAAGAGCCCAAATCCAGTCATGGACACGTTGCTGTAATGCATATTTTCCCCTTAAATGTGGAAAAAACAACAAAATTGGTTTGTATGATGTCATTTGAAATCATGTGCAAAATAATACATGAAGAGATGTTTATAACTGTATGCTTCTTATTTTGATACTCTTACTTTGCATTTACTTCTTTTATCAAAATGTTTCATGACACCTGAAAAGTCTAATTTCGCGAGAATCACCCGTTAGCGGTACATTCACACAGGGTGTAAGCGTTAACACTTCCCATACACTTTTAATGGGCGACGCCATGCATTGCCGAACTGAATTGTGGATCCGTCGGTGTGGTTGCTCACTGTAGAAGTTGAACATTTCTCAACTTTTCAAGCGGCAACGAGTGTGTCAGCCAATCAAATCGCCTTATACAAATAACCTTGTACAAGCCAGCCAATTACGTTTATGCAAGACCGGAGCATGTGTTGCGGTCACTGTGATTGGCTGTTGGCCACGCTCTCAAACAAACCTTCCATAAATCGTTAGAGCTTTCGCCCCATGAATGTACCGTAAGGAGCCAATCACATCAAATGCGTTTATGGCAGTTGCAGGCGCTTTTTTTGAATGATTTTCTATGAGCAGTGAGCGTTATGCGCACTGTTTATGCACGGCGAACGCCTAGCGCTTTTTTGCCGTCTGACGCGGCACGCATTTTTGAAGTAGTGCAGAGAGCGGAAAAGCGCTCAATGTCATTTGCGTCTTTCCATTATCCAATTGAATGAGGGGAGAGGCGGGCCTTCCATTGTGGCGAAGGTGCACCTCTCACCCTCGATTAAGGTCAGAGCAAGGCGTCCCCTTTTTAAAGTTTCTGCTAATATGACAGTTAACAGCAAAAGAGTGCTCACGCTTCAATATTTGATTGACAGGACAGCTGCCTCGGTGGTTGCCAAGCAATATAAAAAGGTGCTATTTTAAGTGTCCAAAAAAGGCATTGCGGTTCGTTAAGCGTTTTTACACGTTTAAAGCGCGTTTGGTGTAATCAGACACTTTTTTTTTTACCAAAACCAAATATTTTTGACACTGAAAGTCAAAAGTCTGTATTTTGTTACAGCTTAAATGAAACCATAAAAATTGCTAATTCGCTTCATTTTATTTTTTAAATGTGACCTTGTTTGTAAAATCCAGGTTAAAGTCTCATAATCTAATTATGAGGAGAATCAAAGTTTGGTTTCACATTCATTTCAATCTTTGACACGATCTTACCCACTCAATATTAAAGATACCAAGATTATATTTTAACACAATGTTCTTTGATGATTTTATGTAGTAAATCACAAAAAATGACTTCTGCTCGATTTTCAGACTGGGTCTCGGTTCTCAGATCAGCTCTGTAAGAAGTCTGCCGAGTGCCGTCACCCACCGTGTCAGTAAACCGTAAGGCTCTGTTTAGCCAGACAGCGACTAGACCGTGATGTTATATTAAAGCACTGTATGGCCATATTGAAAAGCCTGTGACCCCACGGCGGGGTTCGGTCGCACGATTTCATCCGTCTCATAAGCTGGTGCAGACCACCCCAAGGCGGGGAGGACAAAAGTAGCCCACGGAGGGCGGCGTGTTATAAAAGAAACCGAGAGTGACGTGCAGACGAAAACGATGTGACCCTAACAGTAAACATTCCTGCCGGTCTAGTCATGGTAACCAGGAGGAGAAAGCAAGATGGGACAGTATGATGGAGGGCCTGTCATGGGAGGAGGGGTGGGCATTGAAAGGGAAGGGTGGGAGGGTGGTAGTGCCCTCAGGGGTTGGCAGCCATGGGAGCTGTGCCCTCTAAAATGGTGAGGTTGGCACCACATGCAGGGATATAGCGGGGCGGGTTGGGATGGTACCCTGGGAAGGGGCATTTCTCACACATTTACGCACATGTTCAATAATAGCCACCATCTGCATGTGTTACATGTGCCAGAATTAATTGCGTTGAGATTGGAAAGATTAACTTCGGGGGAATAATACGAAATTGTGTGACCCAGTCTGTGCAAACTAAAATGATTTTTTTTATTTACAATTTTTTACATAATCTCATAATAGGGGCAATTCTGGTGTGATAAAGTGATATCCTCATACAGTAGTTGCCTTTTGACCAATCTTGAAATAAATGTCCTCAAGCTCGAGACAAGACAAAGACCTTTAAAAATAGTCTTGAGTACTACAATACGTGTGCAGGCCTGTAATCTGCGTTTAATTGCGCAGTGTGCGGAGACTGCGGCCTGACCCCGGTCCCAAAGCGGTGCTGATATGGCAATGATTCATAAACAGCGTTTTTAATCAAAACTCTCCGGGAGGAACTCGGCGTGTGATGGGAAGCACAGATAGGCAGCGCAGTGTGACTCACACACACACACAGGCTGTAAATCGGCCCTGTTGAGACTAGGACGAAAACTCCAACACCCTCGGCTTTTATTCCCCTCCTATAAACGTTAGCATGCGGGAGAGATAACATCCGTAATTGACTCTTGTCCTCTGTGTCTATTTGGCGTTGTTAAGCATCCGCGGAGATGTTCTCACAAAACGGGCCTAATGATTATTACCCGAATTCCTAATAAATTTTCATTTGAAACCCAAAAAAAGATTGCGGGAGGAGCGGCGCATCCCTAATAGCGTTGTTAAAAGCGAATTCTAACTCGGAATGGAATGGTGAGCGTTTTGCAATCGATGTCTGAGCAATTCACGCAGTATGGTGTGCATTTCCTCTACGTGCCAGAAGAGGGCAGACTGCCGGACACACAAATTAATTATCCAAGATTGATTTCAGCTCTGTGCTCCGTGTCACACCACCAGAAAATCACAAGCTCCCATTTCTGTCGGAGCTCATATAGGCTTCCACAAAACTGGCTGATTTCAGGAGAGAGAGAGAGAGAGATAATGTTTCATTTATGTGTACTACACTGTCTGTATACTATTATTAAAGGAAAACACCACCATTTTTCAATAGTTTACTATGTTCTTACCTCAACTTTGATGAATTAATACATATCTATCTTTTTTCAATGCGTGCACTTAATCTTTGTACAGCGCGTCGTGAATGTGTAAGCATTTAGCCTAGCCCCATTCGTTCCTTAGGATCCAGACAGGGATGAGTTTGGGGGCCACCGGGCACTTCCATGTTTTTCCTATTTAAAGACTGTTACATGAGTAGTTACACAAGTAAGTATGGTGGCACAAAATAAAACGTGGCGATTTTTTTAGCGCATAAAAAATGAGAACTGTATGGCGGAAGAGCACTTAGGGATGATGTTAATGCGGCAGAGGTCGAAGTGCTCCAAACTAAGTGCTCTTCCGCCATACAATATAGTTCTCATTTTATATTTGCCACGTTTTATGTGTTTGATGGCTTCTAAATTCATCCCTGTCTGGATCCCAAGGAACGAACGGGGCCAGGCCAAACGCCAACACATCCACAACGCGCTGTGCAAAGATGAAGTGCACGCATTGAAAAAAGATAGGTATGTATTAATTCGTCTAAGTTGAGGTAAGAGCATAGTAAAATATTGAAAAATGGTGGTGTTTTCCTTTAACTATTCAGTTCAAATTATTAAAATATCAAATAAGTTTTAATTGCCGCTGACTTTAAATTTTATTGAATTTTATAGTAACAAACTTCTCCGATTGTTTTATATGTGTATATCCCGTTTACAGTAACGGTGGAAATAATCGTCAAAAATCTGCATTTTTCTCGTAATCGTTCGGCCCCGCGAATACGTTTATATCCCACAGGTGTGAGCTGTTTGTTTGGGGTCGTCTAATGGACCGCCGAGCTCCGTTTCCTTTTTTCACAGCGTCTGATGGCGAAATGTAAATAAATAATGTAGTAAACGTCTGCAGGCTCCCGCGGGAAGCTGTAATACGTGGCTGGGCGGTTTGGGTTGGAGATGGCTTTTATAAGCACTGCTCTCCAGACCCGGGCTGGTTTGCATTACATGAGGCTGAATTCCTCCGAGATGACACTCATCCTCAGGCACTTTAGCGTGGCCGCTGACTCAGCACTCCTGCTAGCTGATGAGATTACTCCTGCCATTGACAGGGAGTTAAAGGACCAGACGAAGATTCCCAGCCCCGTCCCTCTATCACTCTCTCTCTCTCACAGATTGTTCACTACTACAATCTCCTCTGATCTCTCTATTTTTCGGACTCTCCTCCACCTAGCTTTTCACATTCTCGATTTCATTCTGGTGGTGATACACTCCATTTCAGTTTGTCTCTCTATCCGTTTGTTGCATTCCCTGATGCTCTTTTCTTTTTTTATGTATTTGTGTGTATAAGGCATGTACTGTATATGAATTATCTTGTATTGCTCTAGCAGATGTGCCGTAATGTGCTTGTATTTGCATGAGGTAATCTCCCCTCCGCCCCATCCTTTCGCTACATTAAAACAGCTTTCACCTTGGAGGCTTTCAAACGGGACACTTAAGCTATTGATGGGTGGAGAGTACAGCGATCTATCCGTCAATTATAACTGCTGACGTACGTCCTTTAAAACCAACCCTACCCACGTCGAGAGGTCCGATTCATTTTAGTGAATGGGGTGCCGGGACACTTCATTTCAATGAGCTGGTCAACTTTGTGAGAGTCATCAATCTATCGTGTTTCTAGAAGTCATGGTGTTGTTATAAAGCTTACTTAAAGTACTTGAAGCTTTTATTGCTAAATTTGAATTGTATTTAACTATACACATTGCATTATTACACATACTCATAAATGCAGAGATTTGTTTGCTAACTAGTTATTTTGACCACTCGCATGTCGATCTAGTTGTAGGCATTTAAATGACTTAAAGGGTACCTATTTCATTGCTCAAAAAACGTTTGTGTATTTTGTGTATTTGGTATAATACAATGTGTTCGCGTAGTTTATGGTAAAAAAAAACTGTACATTTTTGTAGCTCCAGATATTCCTGTCTTCCTGAAACGCACTGATTCATGTACAAAACTCATCGATTTGAAAGCGCTGTGTCTCTGATTGGCCAGCTAATCTGTACGTTGTGATTGGCCTGAATACCTCTGACGTCAGCCGGAAACGTGACGCTCCTTACCATGTTTGAAAGATTCGCTTACAATGCAATGCTAACAGGAGTTAACTTACAGGAAGTAAACTGTTGCCTACAATCCGTGTGTTTGTTGTAGTCCAAAAAAAGAGATTTACGTTGGAGACGATAACTCGCGTCATCGTTAACTTTGGGGTTTTTCCATTTTGCATATCATGTACATGTACTAACTAGGGGTGGCACAGTTCACAAAACCCTCGGTTCGGTTCGTATCACGGTTTTATGTTCTCGGTTCAGTACGGTTCTTGTTGTTATTTTTTCTTTTAATTTTTAACACTCCAGAAATCTTATTAATGTATTCATTATCCATAATTTAGGATACAGTATTAAAAAAGTTATATCATGTAAGCATGCACAAACTGAATTTGACTTGAAGCACATTATTGGGACCATCTCTGAGGAAAGCGAGGTGAGATTTTGATACAGCAAGAGGGAAGACATTGATGATTTCAACATGCTTTTCATTTATTTGGCAAAAAAGAGAATGTGTATTGCCATCTACATGAACTTTATGTGCATTTTTAGCACACAAAGATAACTTGCATTTATCAAAATGCCAACTTCAGTGTAGCTTTAAGATTTATCACTGAGAGGGTGCTTAAATACTGCAAAGTATATGTAGACGAGAGAGAAACATAACGTTTACACCTGTAATATTTAAATCCGTCTCTTTTGTTTACTTTTGACTACTTCTGTCCTGATTACTTTGAGGGGCAATTTATGAAATAAGATCGCGCAACTTTCACACGCTAGCAAAATGAAACTACGCGGAAATCAGCCGCTTTCGTTTTATCAATAAAAGGCCAAAAATAGCGCGGAATACGAAAGACGTAAAACATTGTGTTCAGTACCTCAGATTAGATAAATGGGCGGAGAGAAGTTGGTCTCCTGTGGCTGTTCGAACACATTCAAACCATAGACTGCAGTTCTATCTATCGTTTAATTTCCGTTGTCATCATAGGTAACATGAAATAAAAAATATTTCCACACACCAAAC
The DNA here is from genome assembly GCF_027580225.2 of Misgurnus anguillicaudatus. Lineage (NCBI taxonomy): Eukaryota > Metazoa > Chordata > Actinopteri > Cypriniformes > Cobitidae > Misgurnus > Misgurnus anguillicaudatus. Next base: position 20,948,225 of record NC_073359.2, read on the forward strand.
TTATACGACGCTGGCGCATCCTCCAACTCCAAGAAAAGGGCAGACTTCCTTTTCTTTCCCACTTGCCATTTCTACACGTAACATGACCTGCAGTACTTACACTCCAAACCAGTCACCTCTTCTTTCGCGCGAAAGGCAAACACGCTCTCTGAGGTCACATACATTGCATGAGGCTACATTGCGCATGCCATGAACCGTTGAACCGTGCGACGGACACGCGCTCCGAACCGAGAAAAGCAAACCGAACGGTTCGGATTTTTTTCATGAACCGTGCCACCCCTAGTACTAACACACACTTAATATAAAATCGTGAATTGGACCATTGGTGCTCTTTAACTCTACACATAACCTTCCTGCAAAAATGAACCACACCATGTGTGGTGACTGCATGGGTGGCCCTAACTTTTAGAACAAGGCAATGCTCCATTAAGCGAAGACTTGGAGATGTTTATGTGCTCAGCGCGTCGTCGTTTGAACAGACGGATGTATCGTCCGTCTCGTGTCTCTCTCAGCACGACTCGCAGCTCATGAGACGTCTGGCTCTCTGGGTTTAGTTTTTGTTTGCCATCTCTTGTTCTCTCTTTACGTTCCCCACTCTCAACCTTTCACTTCGCTTTTCTTGGGCCCGCAGCGCAATTCGGTCCCCCGAGTAAGTTCGAGAGCAAAGGGAGGTTCAATCCCACAATTCCACTCTTCCTGCACACCCCGCAGCTGCACACCAAGGCCTTGACCCTTCATGTGTTTACCCTTCCTCACGGTATAGACCACCCCAAGAACCAGCGGACCCACCCAAACAGAGCCTCGCCTGAGGAGAAATACGGTCTTGGGTTCGGAAAAGGTGGCGAAGAGAAAACCGAGCAAGCACTCGAATAGACGGCTGCAGGCCAGGGAGTGTGGTTGTGGAGTGAGGGGGAACGAGGGTGTAATCATCCAACCACACAAAAGCACCATGTACTGCTCTTTACTGTCTATGGAAACACCAGGCGAGGGAAAGGAGGTTTTTGTGGTTTGCACCTCACTCCCTCATTCTTGGCAATGATGAGCAAACAGCCACTAGAAGGGGATGTGTCAAGCACTGGCCGTTTTTAAGCTTTGTGGTCGCCCCATACCAATTTATTTCACATCACGTGGCCAAAAGAAAATATCGCTTTTCGTTTTGGTGTAGCTCAGGCCGGGCTCCTCAGCAATGGGTCTCTTGTTTTTTGTTACGAGTTTGGTGTCAACCCTCTCCTTACACTGTTTTAAAGTTTGCCAGTACTGTTGGAAAAAGTGATCGTCGTTTTACTCTGGGTACATTTTAATACCGATCTGGGATCTGTCACCCCTAATTAAATCTTAACGTCATTAGTAGAGAGTCTATAAAACTGATGCGAAACCACTTTCATTTCTCTGGCTCAATAATTGCGCATCAATGCAAAGGACTTTTTTCAGTGAAAAGATATATTGAAAGTACTTATTATGCGTCATACTGACCGTGAAAGTATTTTTGTTTTAATGCTCCTTGCGTTGTTTTCACAGTAGTTACGAAACACCGCCCTTGTGGAAAACGTAAGAATGACAGGTTGTAATTTCACACCTCCGTCTGTCTCGCTGTCCTCCACCATCCTGCTTACCATGTATCTGCAGACTAAATCACGACTGTCAGCACACGCCTCTGTGTTGTAACATTACCCCACCGTCCACAAAGTTACGGGAATATCGAAGACCGCTCTCTGTGCAGAGAAAGTCTCGTCAGGACAGGGGGCGGGGGGAGGAAAAGTTTCAGAGCGGTCGAGCCGATAGACAAAGACACGAGGAAGCTGCACTGCACCGAAGCGCAGAAGTCCAGAGTCAGCAACTTCTATTGATTAAAAACTAACCTTCCAGTTTCTCCGCTGCGCTTGCGGTGAGCAATAGAATTTAAACGAGCCGTACGCCCGAGTCCACCATGTGAACGTCTGGGACATTTCCAACCTGACTGAATCCACTCCATCTGACAACTGAGAATGATTGATCTAATTGTTTTCAACTATATCAAGTCATTTACCATAGTAGCCCTAATACATTTCTGTGAAGCATGGGCTGGATATGAATGCTTTGTAAAGCTATGCCTTACAATACGGTACACATTGAGACCTGTTATATCTTTTCATAAATCATTATTATCACAGTGATAGTACTCAACGATATAGATTCATATTTGTATACATATTTATTAGGTTTTTCATTTTTAGTTAAAAGCTTGAATTTATTATTATGCAGCTATATAAAGTTTACCTATTGTCCCCGAGTGAAATATTTGCAAGTCAGCAGAATATTTGCAACCCTAACATTACCCATAGCTTTGTTTTTCGAGTATTTGTGTATATATCACCAACATTTTAATATACATTAAGGTTTCTGCACTTGGCAGACTTGCATAAGCAATGTACAGTGCATTCAAGCTATACATTTTTATTAGTATGTGTGTTCCCTGGTATCGAACCTATGACCTTTATGTTGGTAACGCTATGCTCTACTAAGTGAGGTACAAGACCAAACACATATTTAAGACATAAAATAACCTTAGTTATTAAGAAATAATTATTAATGATTATAAAGTAATAATAATATTAATTCATAATAGTTAAGTAAGGAATAATTGATGACGGGCCGTTGAATTATAAGAAAATAATGCACACCCAAGGTGCTGTTACAACGCGGATGAGCATTATTTTTAAATCATTCAAAGGACCGGTGTCAATTATTCCGCTTATACCACGGTTACCAAAAATAGTGCTCTGGTGCCTATTTTTAAGACATTTTGACACCCATTGAACATTTCTCAACCAATCAGAATACAGTATTCAACAGCCATGTGGTATAATTAATAATAAATATGTGTAAATAATTATTAATAAATTCATATTTATTATTAATAACAATAATTATTAATAATATTGAGTGCCGCAGGGATGACTTATTTTTGTAGGCCAACCCGGAAGTTATTGGGACGCTTCCAGAGACACTTACACATTTTGTCCAACAAATTCATCTTCATGGATAAATACAAATATGATACATTTTAAAGTGTAAATGCGTTTACTAGAAATACAAAAAGCCACATTTTGACTTAAATTTTTTAAATTTTGACTAAAATTTTTACAATTTTATAAAAGTTAATCTGTGAAAACTAACTTCTTGGACAAAACGTGTAAGCGTCATAAACTTTTGTTAAACACAGAGCTTTTTTTTGCAATAATCTTTATTTTTTGCTTTTTTGCGAGGGAACCAGCTAACTTCATTTCTGCAATTTATTTTTCAATTATTTTTGAAGAAAATGTTTATTTAATTAATAAAAAGAATAAATTATTAAATATGATTATTAATAAAACATTACTTAAATATTAAATATTTTATTAATAAAACATATTAAACTAATTTAAATATAATTATAAATTAATTTAATAATAATTATGGTTACTTTATGTATAAAATATGTACCAATATTTTTACTAATTTCAACTTAAAATGTGGACTTTAGCTCTTTTTTCTGATTGGCTGAAGACCTTGTAGGCTTAATTAATCGTGGCTGTTTATTGGTGGAGAGTGTGTTTGTATACACATGAGCTGGACTGTAGGAGGAGTATGAATCACTGCATGCATTGCACGCCTGTATGTTTGTAGCAGGGACTAAACGGAGCGAATCACTCGAACAGAACCACCATCAGGACAGAGAAAAGCGAGAATGGAGCCAGAGATGTTGAAGGAGAGAAGGAAAGAGAGACGAGCCGAGATGCTTGCTAATGATAGTCACGTATACTACTGTCTGGTTGTCCCAGGCAACCAGACATGATGTAACACCAGCATGAACTTGAACTCGGTAGGAGGAGGGAAGTTGGAAAGGGGAGGAGAGAATAGAGTCAGAGAGGGAGTGGAAAAGCGAAGGGGGGGCGAACGACACTTGCTCACTTGCTGGAACCGCGAACAATGGAGTGAAGCGATCAATAAGCCCATTTCAATGAAAGATTACAGGGGTGCAGTGGGCTAACCTCAGCACTCGAGCCCACCGACGGCATGTCTTTGGAAAGCTCTGAAGTGACAGAGAGAGAGAGGGAGCAGATGGGTAGGAAGTAGAAAAGGAACAATGTTAGCCGAGCTGCGAAAGGTCGGGCAATGTGATGGAGGCCACTACAGAGTCAAGCACCATTTTACCATGTTTTACCACACTGACAGAAGAGCAGATAAGAAAAGAGACATTTTCTTTATTTAAATATTTGTTGGGGGATCATATCCCCTTTAATTTTTTGGCATGATATTACTTATGCATAGGTTCAAGGTGTTTGTGCACCATTTTGGTTGCATTTGACAAACCTTAAAGGAACACACCGACTTTTAGCTTATTCACCGTATCCCCCAGAGTTAGATTAGTGCATAATATACCCTTTAACCTCCGTGCGTCCCGCAACTCTGACCGACGCACCCACAGCCAGCCTAGCCCAGCACAAAGACCTGAAGTAAATGGCTCCAGCTAGCATAATGCTCCCAATAAGTGACAAAATAACAAAGACATTTTCCCATTTATATGTTGTGATTTGTATAGTCACAGCGTGTACAAATAACAAGGTCATATGAGACACAGCCATCTTTTACCGTATACATACTGGGAACTATATTCTCAGAAGACGAAGCACTGCTACTTGGGCGGAGTAGCAGTAGCAGTGCCCAAGTAGCATTGCTTCACTTTCTGAGAATATAGTTCCCGGTATGTATACGGTTAAAAGATGGCTGTGTCTCAAATGACCTTGTTATTTGTACACACTGATACTATACAAATCACAACTTATAAATAGGAAAATTTGGGCATTATTTTGTCACTTATTGGGAGCAGTATGCTAGCTGGAGCCATTTATTTCCAGTCTTTGTGCTAAGCTAGGCTAGCGGTGGGTGCGTCAGACACGAGTTACGGCACGCATGGAGATGAAAAAGGTATGTATGGACTTATCTAACTCTGGGGAATATGATGAATAAGCTAAAATCCCAAAAAGTCGCCATGTTCCTTTAAAAAAAAAAAATGCACCTACTTTTGACTCTTAATCCACATCATGAAATTTCTGGTTATTTTACGTACTTATCTTTAGGTGTGTTGAAGTCAAATGACGTCAAACTAACATTTCCAGCAAAATCGTACCTGACAGCGCAAATTATAAATAATTTTTATAAGCTTACTGTTGTGAATCCCGGACAGTTATGAACATTCCACTTTTTTTGAAAATATGCCAATTTTCCAGCTCTCCTAGAGTTAAACATTTGATTTTTACTGTTTTGGAATCCATTCAGCTGATCTCCGGGTCTGGTGGTCCCACTTTTAGCACAATCCATTGAATCTGATTTGACCATTTAGCATTGCTCTCAAAAATGACCAAAGAGTTTTGAGATTTTTTCTATTTAAAACTTGACTCTTCTGTAGTTACATCGTGTACTAAGACCGACGTGCTCGGAAATAGTCCCCTGCTATTGACTATGGGGACTATTTTTGGTTGCTGCATAATATCATTGCGTCCGCTGCAGCCATGTTACGGCAGCAAAGTCCTTAATTATTACGCCAGAATGAGAGTATAGTTCCTAGCCATATCACAACTTTTAATTTTCTGTTGGTCTTAGTTCACGATGTAACTACAGAAGAGTCAAGTTTTAAATAGGAAAAATATCGAAACTCTTTGGTTATTTTTGAGCGCAATGCTAATGGTCTAATTAGATTCAATGGGTTATGCTAAGCTATGATAAAAATGATACCGCCAGACCCGAAGATCAGCTGAATGGATTCCAAAACTGTAAAAATAAAATGTTTAACTCTAGAGGAGCTGAAAAATGAGCACATTTTTTAAAAAAGTGGAGTGTCCCTTTAAGACTCAGATTGTCCAAGGTGTACGCAGACGTTGAACAAAACTCACCACCTGTTTTCCTCTGTTTTGTTGTTACAGTGGTACCTGGGCTAAATACTTTTGACACGGACCGGCCGCTCCAGAGGTCACATGACCACCCCCACTGTCTCCCCTCAGTACGACCCGCAAAACATGTCCACCAGTCTGAACAGAGAGAAGCCACTTGCTGCCCCAGTACTGGACAGACCCACAGCATGGCTCCAGCAGAACCCCGCCCAAGCCCTGGAATCAAGAGGAATCAATTCAACTCGCTTACACCCACTTACTATATATCTATATAGTCCATATGTATTCTTCCATATGTATGGTTTATATGCCTATATTCATATATAGTATAGCTGACCAGCTCTTCTGAGGGTGGAGCTTGATAAAGAAGAGCTTTGTTTTGTCGGAAACATGCACGATTTTTGTTTTTCTTTTCGTTTGTTTCGTTCGTTCTGTTCGGTTCACCCTCACAAACAGACAAGGAAAACGCAACACGTCGCAAATCAAAGAGCTTCCCTCATCCGTGCCTGAGGCTGATGAAGACGAGGGGCAACGAGAGCCAAGCCTCTTCTGTCAATTCAAACTCAGCGCAGTCTATGGCCAAGGGTTCGGGCCCACAACCACCTCCAGGCCGGCAAGCTCTGCCTTCTCCTCAATTGTGTTTCAATGGATCTATCTGGTTTCACACCGGTGAACGTTGGCGGTTGGCGGGCACGGAGGTTTTACCTGGGTCAGATACCACCAGCTAAAATCTCATCCTTGACGACTTCTTTGCGTCTTCTGGCCAGGACCATTTCCTCCCCTTCCACCACCACCATCATCATCAACACCACCACCATCTTAAATCAAACTCAATGACTCAACAAGACCCTCACCCTCTCATTCTTTGTGTTGTTTTCTGTCATCTCGGGGCAGGCAATGAAGAGCTCATGAATAGTGATGTTTGATCATTCAGGTCATTTTACGGTATGCTAACGTTCGTAAATGTCTCTCCTCTCGGAGGCATCTTCACGTGTTTTTCGTACAAAACCATCGCGGTTATTTCTACAAAACCCCAGCATGCTGCAGAGAAAACAAAGGGTCGAGTGAAGGTTTGAGCTTCCATAAACTGATCGAGGTGAATATTGAATTGAGGAAAGTGCAATTTCGGTGGAGAGATGTTGGATTGTTAAATATCTTTGTAAGATAGATTGTTGAAGCGATTGTCGAAAAGTATATATAAATATATATATATATTTTTCTTCCTAGTCCGTTCACACCTCCGGGACTCTAAAATAACGGGGTACAAAAAAGAAAAACGTAAAACAGAACAAATAACCTTGTGAGAAATAAGGGGAGCTGTAATTGTTTTCATGTTGTTTTTTATGTGTTTGTTTATCTTGTAAATTTGTTAGTATCGTAGATCAAATATCCCTTTAAGAACTATCACCATTTAAACAATCATTTTTTAAAGATTTCTGGGAGCTTTGATAGTTTGTTTTCAAAACACTAAGGCAATTAACTTATTTTATTGAAGCACATAGAAACCAGAAACGTAAAACGAAAGTGAAAACGTAAAAATCAACTCCTTTCTTTCTGCCTCAAAGGTCGTCGGAGCATTTTCGACAGCTGTCGCGATGAAGCACTTCACGTTTATAGTTGTCAATACTATGAGTGAAATTTCGAACGTACTGAAAGGACGTCTCTCCAACACTTCTGAAAGTGTTAAATAAAAATGTGAAGATCAAAACCGCTAAGCGAACACATCCATACAACAAAGCTTTTCATTTCCCTGGCATGCAATTTTTGATATATTTTGTTGCTCTATTTTTTATTTTACGTTTAAAATTTACCGTTCGTTTCCTATACAAAGCATAAATATATACATATATATATATATACACTTACAGCCGACTCATCCACTGTCGATCAAAGCTCAGTAAAGTTTAAAAAATAAAATAACCTGCATGTTCTAGTGTTAGTGATAAATTTTTACATAGATTATGTAGAATTAAAGTAGTGTGGAAAAATATCGTAATCCCAACATCAGGCACTTGCCGATAAAGTATTCGTTTGATCCCTTCAAAAGGGAATTTTTACTGCTGTTCTCACAATCAGCCAGCTAAACATCTCTCTGACTCTTCTCAGCTTGTCGTCATTTCTTTATTCCCGTCAGAACAATCATTTTCATGTCTCGAGCGTTGTACGAATTTCATTTCCGAAACAATTCCACATCAATGTGCCTTGAGCGATGGTTTAGTTCAGAGGTGTTGCACAAGCTGCAGTGTGGAGATTATCTTCTTACCCGGTCACCCCACCTTTCATTGCGAGTAACTAAGAGCGGCCCTCGAAAAAAGAGCGAATTTGTCGTAAATTCGTCGTACACACCAAACGCGAGTTCAACGTTTTGCGCAAGATTACATACAAAGTAAATGCAAAGATGCGATTAGAAGCGTCCTTGCGCAGGGCGATGCGAATTAAGCGATATAGGCAGCGCGTCTTCATCCAAGTTGAAAATATTCAACTCAAGCGAAAAATTTGCATGACACGAAGCTAAATCCCGCAATTAATCTAGAGCGAGTAACACGATGCCCCGCATTTGGTGTGTACGTAGCATTAGAATTTGAAATCGCGCAATGGATTTGTGAACGATTCGAGAAGAGATTCGCACTTATGAACACTAATGATAATATTTAATGTTACTTTGTGAGATTTATTATTGGTCCCTTGTCGTCGGTGTATTTGAACGAAGCACCCAATGCTGTACAAGACCTTAAATCTAATCAGTCGAAAGTCAATCATTTGCCCAAGTATTTGTATGAAATATGGGTAATACTGCGATTGTGTGTCAACATTACACTTACAACATCAATCCCATCCCCTCTCTCATCATATTGTTGATTTAACACTAATGTATCTATATTTATGGATGTTGCTGCAATTTCTAAATCGAGTCGACTACTTTTTCTTTTCAGTCTTCCTGTTTTTTGTTTTGTTTTGTTTCCGGGTGAAAAATGAGGAAAATAATTGATATGCAATACTTGCTTGCACTCATGTATACATTTCACTTTTTTATTACTTTATGTGAAAGACAGGTTTGAGTGTCTAAACATCATATCCACCATAAGTAAATGTGACATGGAAGATCGCCGTCAGCCTCACTTGGGTTTCTTTGCGTTTGACGTATAAAAGACTATCAGTGTTTTTTTTTCGAGAACCTTTCGAGTCTTTTTCCGGTCAGAAGCCTTAAACAAGGAAACGTCATTACAAGCATTTTTGACAAGAGCGAAAACGTCCAGGACAAGAATATGCCCACTTTTTGTGTACATTTTCCATGTTATATTCATTGTTTACCTGTTTTTATTTCTATTGCTTATATCGTTTTAAGAAAAAAATCGATGGGAACGACTTTCCCGGGAATCTGATGTGATTTGTAGTTACACTTGTATGGGTCTGTTTTTGTTTTCCAGCGTGACATTTTTTGTCATTGTTCTTGCCTACCCTATAGAAATGAGTTGGGCATTACTTAATTGTCTGCACTAAATATAAAATAATGACAAAAAAGAAAAATCACACGAAAAAGCTTCCAGGGCTTAAAAGAGCGAAGGGAAACATGATCGCACGGATACTTTTATCTCACGAAAGCCGAGCAACGAATCAACGAAATTGGCTGTGTGTGTGTGTGTGTGTGTGTGTGTAAGATAATGACAAAATTGCACCCTTTTTCAAGAAAGACAAAAAAGAGAAAAAGAATTTAAAAGCAATAGTTTGGGCAGTCTGTTTTGTTTTCGTGTTGTGCGTGTAATTTAGTTTTTTGGTACAAAGTGGAGATGATGTGCGAGATCTGAACAAACGCAAACGATAGATAAGAGAGTCAGGGTGAGCGCACCCCGAGTATGGGAGCTTTGATGTTTGTATATTGTATAGTTTTATTAATTACACTGATTTTAAAGCTGCCCTATTTTATAATGCAGGACTTTTGTAACATTGATTAAATGAGGAAAAACTAGTGTTGTGAATTTCCTGATTGTTTGTATTATGGCCACATGAATAGAACTGGTTTGTTTGTCCTCTGGGAAACTGGATTTAAGTTGAAAACTTCCTGTTTCCTATATATTGTTTTTGTTTTCTTTTCTTTATTTTTGCTTTTTGTATGTATTTAAAGACTTATTACTTTTGATGGTATAGAAGTATTCCTATACTTGAAAAGTGTAGGATGCCGAGGTGAAAACCCCCATTGTAAATGGATGTTACAAGTATGCTGTATGTTTTGAAGGTTCTTTGTTGCATCAGTGTTGATGAAGCTAAATCTAGATCATTCTGAGGATGCCGGTAAGAGAGCGTTTTTATGCATTTTAAAATTAGTTTTAGGCAGAAGGTATTGACATAGACCGCCAAAGGATGCCCCTATTATAAATGCATCTAGGCATCTTTTTGTGTTTACCATTCCATGCAGGAAAATAAACCGCTTGATATGCAACATGATTCTTTTTCTTTTCAACTTATTCATTCATCTTTCACCGTCAACCAGTAACAACGCATGAACCTCAGATGGCTGAACAGCATTCTGAAACACATACACACCTATGGTAAATTACAAGAAAAGGTCAGTAACTATAGATCATCTATAGATTTTCAACCCAGCATTCGGTCAACAATGGGTTAAAACAACCCTATAGTTGACCCAACGCCGAGTTGAAAATAACCCATATGTACATGTAAAGATTTAGCATTAACTTCATGTGGTGAAAATTTCTCACTCACTTTTTTGAACTCTCTGGCAGTTTTATGCACATGTGAGGCCATCAAGTCCAAACATGCAGCACAACTCATGCGATGATCATTATTGCTGGTTTGAATGCTATACAAGCAAGCGCACGTCACACACGATGTGGGTGATGTTCAGGTATGAGGTCCACACATTTCAATCCTGCAAACTAACTGAAGCATTCATTACCACCACTCAAATGCATTTCTTGAATTTTTCATCCCATTTTGTTACATGGGACAATCTGCAGGTCTTTCACCGTGCTTCTGCTCAGCATTTTGTCTAGCTAATCTTGAGTCACAGATTATAAAATAATAATAATTTGTGACAAGCGGTTTATCAAATTCTCATCATAACACTGTAAATAGTAAAAGTTGGATTAAGTTTTAAAATTACTTCAATTGACAGCACTTAAACAAATTCAGTTATATCAACTTAAATGTTCTCACTTTAAGTTGAAAAAGTTTTTTTTCACTTTAAGTGAAATATTTTAATTTGAGAAAGCTTTAATTTTCTCAGTTTAACTGAAAATTTTAAGTTTAGAAAAAGTCTTAATTTTCTCACTTTAAGTGAGAATTTTTAGTTGAAAAAGCTTTACTTTTCTCACTTTAAGTGAAAATTTTAAGTTAAAAAAGCTTTAATTTTCTCAGTTTAAGTGAAAATTTTCATTTGAAAAAGCTTTAATTTTCTCACTTTAAGTGAAAATTTTAAGTTTAAAAAATCTTTAATTTGAAAAATTTAATTTGAAAAAGCTTTAATCTTCTCACTTGAAGTGAAAATTTTAAGTTTAAAAAAATCTTTACTTTTTTCAGTTTGAGTTAACATTTTAAGTTGAAAAAGCTTAATTTTCTCAGTTTAAGTGAAAATTTAAGTTAAAAAAATTCTTTAATTTGAAAATTTTAATTTGAAAAAGCTTTAATTTTCTCACTTTAAGTAAAAATTTTAAGTTTAATAAAGCTTTAATTTTCTCACTTGAAGTGAAAAATAAGTTTAAAAAATCTTTACTTTTCTCACTTTAAGTGGAAATTTTAAGTTTAAAAAAATCTTTAATTTAAACATTTTAATTTGAAAAAGCTTTAATTTTCTCACTTGAAGTGAACATTTTAAGTTTAAAAAAATCTTTACTTTTCTCAGTTTAAGTTAAAATTTTAAGTTGAAAAAGCTTAATTTTCTCAGTTTAAGTGAAAATTTAAGTTAAAAAATTCTTAATTTGAAAATTTTAATTTGAAAAAGCTTTAATTTTCTCACTTTAAGTAAAAATGTTAAGTTTAATAAAGCTTTAATTTTCTCACTTGAAGTGAAAATTTTAAATTTAAAAAAGTCTTTAATTTTCTCACTTTAAGTGAAAATTTTAAGTTTAAAAAAATCTTTAATTTGAACATTTTAATTTGAAAAAGCTTTAATTTTCTCACTTTAAGTAAAAATGTTAAGTTAAAAAAGCTTTCATTTACTCAGTTTAAGTGAAAAATTTTAGTTTTAAAAAACGTTCATTTTCTGACTTTAAGTGAAAATTTTAAGTTGAAAAAAAGCTTTAATTTTATAACTTTAAAGTTTAAAAAGGTTACATTTTTAGGTGTTACCAATTGAATTAAAACATTAACCTTAGATTTTTTCACTTAAAGTCAATAAAACTAAATTTTTGTGAGTGTTATCAATTGAAGTAAAAATTTAAGTTGATCCAACTTTCACTTTTTTACAGTGAACGGAAAAATATCCTGAATTTTTTAACGTACACCTTATACGATATGGTTTCCCTTTACGAAAAAGATGGTATACGTTTTCACAATCATTGGGCCTTTTAATGCTATCAGTATGAGATGACCAAATCATTCAAAAATGCAGATTATCTTATACGAGAGGAAATACTACGTATCTTTCATTAATATTAACCCCTAAAAAATAAATGTAATATTTTTCATAAGAAGTGAAGTTCTGCTTGTCCTAAAACAGGGTTGAATAAAGGTCCTGCAAATGTAGGCCTTTAGCATTTTTATGTCCCCATTTTTGTGGGCATTGTATTGATACCTTTTTAATTAGTTTGAAAAGAGAAAGAATTGAATGATTAAAAGGGGGCAGAATTATGGCTTTTCATCAGGGTAATATTTTTTCAAAACAATTCAAGCCAAAACCAAAATCTAGATGCGTCCTTTTGGAAAACTTGTCTACATGTTTAACTAGGGGTAGACCATATTTATTTCTGACGTGACCCATATTTTGCTCTGATTTGTTTATACCTCTCTGTATTTTTGCGTGATACAGGCGAGTGACAGGTTGGCACAACAAACAGCATGCCGTGTTAACACATGTCAGCTGGATCTAAAAAGTAGAAACATCTACGCTAACAGAAAAATGGTCCCAGCTGTCACTAGGACAGAACCTTTTATTTTTTTGAAAAGTACACATTTGCACCCAAAGAGCTCATAATAAAACCTTAAAAAATGTATACATATCTGAGCCTAAACCTTTAAAGGGTACTGCCCCATTGACAGCTTGGGACCATTTTTATGCCTCCCCATTTTACACAACCAACATCCGTCATGCATAACCCCAGCATGTTTCAATCGCAGTCAGCCAGCATTGCTCAATTTTGGCGAATCATACAAGGTGCTAAGTCTTGCTGATAAAGTGGAGGCAAACAGGAAATGAAGAGCGTTACGAGTGACCCCGCTTTCGGATAGCATAGCAGTCTAATCTGCATGAGAACTATGCACTGATCACACGCTAATAATCTATTCAGAGTTTGGTATCTATTTCCAACCTGCGCCTTTGCCTTCCAGTTTTTTTAATACGACTTATATCGATGGAAAAACGAAAACAAACGCAAACCAGCATTTTACCTGATATATTGAAAAAGATCAAATGTAGTGCCTGTGAAAACCTGTATTATATTGCTCTTCTGAATATCGAACTCCAGTTAATAGTTTGTAATCGATTTTCTCAACACCGGTAGCCTTTGCTGTCTCTCAGACCCTTCTGATAATAACTGTCAATAACCACACACTATAACTTGCATGCACTTCCATAATCACCTAGTTAACTGTTATGAACATGACTAAAGATGATTTACTGTATACGAAAACCTAGCAAAGCAACTTTAGTCTTTTATAAATCCTCCAAAAGTCTCTCTTTCTCTTGGTTGTTTACTACAGTAACTGTTTACTTTCCTCTACAAGGTTTACTGCTATACATTTACAGTAATATTACAATCCATGCTGGAAAATCGGACTTAAAACCACATTAAGCTTATGCAACCAACTCGTTCAAGATGGTCTACCATGACCTAACTTTGAACCACCAAGAAATCAGTTATCATATTTCAAAACATGACAGCCTGGTTTCACAGACAAGGCTTAGATTAAGCCAAGATTAGTCCTTAGTTAAATTATGACATTTAAATGCAGAAATGCAATATATTATACATAACAATATTATCAGTGGTGTATAAAGACCTTACATAATGAACTGTATTGTTTTTATTACTTTAGAATGAGCCGATTTTATCTTCACACACCATGGGTCACCTTACAAGGAAGTCGCGCTATGTTTCTACAGTAGCCCTAAATGGACAAACGGTTCTATGTAGAGCGAGTTTTGTCTCTACGTTGTCTCAGACGATGACGTGATTGTCCTGTGGCGGCTACCGTAGCTCCTCTATGCGTTTCGAAAGGGAGGGGTGAGCTGTGGACTGAGCCGTTGGTTGCAATTCGCAATCTCACCACTAGATGCCGCTAAAATCTACACATAGCGCCTTTAAGTAGCTTCTATAAATGTAATTTAGAAAAAAACATTACTGACATGCATCTTGAGACAACAATGGCGCTGATATATTTTAAGACATGTATGCTTACCCGGCAAGCACTGTTGCACTTAAAATACGTCTTACCGTACGTTCACACTGGCAAAAGTGTCAATAAACGCTCTGGCTGCCCTGTCATCGACGCTTATAAAAATAAAGCAGTGGACGCTCGGATGCAATTCTCTGGAATCCTTTTCCGATTTCCAGTGGTGCCGCCGAACCACGTCATAGCTCATTACCATAAAGTTGACCTGATTTCAACTTTCATCGACGCTCACACCGTCCAAGACACGCCGCTGTTCGCCGGAGCTCACCGGCTTTCATTGAAAATGAATGACACCTTGGCGTTCTTGCCGGTGGCGGTGTGAACGCACAGTAATAGACATCAAAACACAGCCCAAATGTCTAAGCTAAAATTTGTCTGTCCAACGCTATCTCATGGCAATTCGTACATATTTTACGTTAATTAATTCATATTAATTTGTACGACCACATTCATAACTTTTTTTAATGATTTGCTTTGACCCCATGCGAATAAATAAATAAATGAAACCAATCACATTGTAATCGCCGTTGACTTTGCTTACATGATTGAAAATCATTTCGCAAGTTATTTCGGACAAAATGTTACCACATTCAAGTTTATTTTGTCTAGAAGTGGGTTATTCATTGCTGGACTATATCGAGTCTATAGTTAACCCGATGGCTATTGGTATTCATTTGTATGACCACATTCATTTTTTAAATAATTTGCCTTGGCCCCTGTGACGTTGGGGTTAGGGGTAGGGTTTCTTTATTGTTTTTAATTTTTTATGATAATCGTATGTTTTTGCACAATTAAATTTGTACAAATTCATACGAATTAGCCAACTCGTAAAATATGTATGAATTCTCTTGAGATCACGCTGGGCTGTCAGTAAACATTTAGTCTAAACGTACCCACTAAAATAAATGCAAATAAATGAATGAAAACAATCACATTATAAGCGCCGTTGACTTTGCTTACATGATTGAAAATCATTTCGCAAGTTATTTTGGACAAAATGTTACCACATTCAAGTTAATTTTGTCTAGAAGTGGGTTACTCATAGTCGGACTATATTGAGTCTATATAATCGTATGTTTTTGCACGATTAACTTCGTACTAATTCATACGAGTTAGCCAACTCGTAAAATATGTACGAATTCTCTTGAGATCGCGCTGGGCTGTCAATAAACATTTAGTCTAAACGTAGCCACTAAAATTAATGCAAATAAATAAATAAATGAAAGCAATCACATTGTAATCGCCGTTGACTTTGCTTACATGATGGAATATCTTGTCGCAAGTTATTTCGGCAAAGATGTAACCAAATTCAAGTGGGTTACTCATAGCTGGACTATATCGAGTCTATAGTTAACCCGATGGCTATTGCTTGCTGAGAAGCCTTGTCTGCTAAACCAGTCCAATAGTTTTAACTTTAAGATCGAATTCACCAGCAGTGATGACGATATTTTACGAGGTGTCTAATTCGTATTCATTTGTACGACTACATTCGTAATTTTTTTTTATGATTTGCCTTGACCCCTGTGACGTTGGGGTTAGGGGCAGGGTTTCGTTATTGTTTTTTATTTTTTATGATAATCGTATGTTTTTGCACAATTAAATTCGTACAAATTCATACGAATTAGCCAACTCGTAAAATATGTATGAATTCTCGTGAGATCACGCTGGGCTGTCAGTAAACATTTAGTCTAAACGTAGCCACTAAAATTAATGCAAGTAAATAAATAAATGAAAGCAATCACATTGTAATCGCCGTTGACTTTGCTTACATGATTGAATATCATTTCGCAAGTTATTTCGGCAAAAATTTTACCAAATTCAAGTTTATTTATTTTAGAAGTGGGTTACTCATAGCCGGACCATATCAAGTCTGTAGTTAACCCGATGGCTATTGCTTGCTGTGGGAAGCCTTGTCTGCGAAACCAGGCCAATAGGTTTAACTTTAAGACCGAATTTACCAGCAGGGATGATGAAGCGGGGTTTAAAAGACAAATCGGTAGTTTGTAAATGTGTTTTTTTTGTGGACTATAACAAGACGCCATCCACTCAAGATCTCAGTATCTCCACTTCCAACAACTATCCGTAATGTTTCTCAATATCAGACTATTTTTTTCTCGATTTCAGTCCATACGTTCCCACACTCACAATACAGCCTATATTGAGAGGAGGTTTGAACTTGCTGTAGGTGCAATTTACGATTGAGTCTTGAATGAAACTAAACCATCCATGTTTCTTCAAAGCGGTTCATCTCAACAGAATACGACTCAACGGTGATTATATTAATGCTGTATTCAGCACTATTTTGTACCGAGGCTTTGGGAAGTGTGAGAAAATGCCTGGGAAGCTTGTAGCTCCCCGGACGATTCTTCAAACGAGACGTTGAAATCCAAAGTAACCTCTAAAGCTGAGCTGAATCTGCTTATCTAAAGCATCCAGGGCCATCAAATAGAAGTCGCAACCCAATAGAAGTGTAAAGTTAATCTCTTTTGAACGGAAATGTACAGTGAATGCATAGGGACCGAAGTTTAGACCCTTGCAAACTAGTCTGTTGGCCCCGTCGTTGCCCTTAATCTTAAAAAAAGACAATCCCACTAATAACTAAAGGGTGAAAGATGTTTCAAGCCCTTCAACCAGCTCTACCGCTCCAAATATCTTCATTTCCATCATCATCATTTTATATTCCTCCTGCACCCGAACTGAAATATCACCATACTTATATTTTAAATACAATTTTAAAAAACTAAAACCTTGTGCCTCTAATACATTTACTGAAGAGAAGATGATCATTTGACACACTTGGTGTTGGTACCAGCTGCAGTATTTAAGCTGTGAACGACTTTCCTTTCTGTTCTTTTGTGAACTTTTTGAAGTATTTTCAACACCTTTGTCATTTCTGTGTAGCGTCATGCCCTTTTCTTCTGGAACCATTAGTGTTCGCCACCACCATCGAATCAATTACTAAAAGCAAGATGTGCATTTCCTATGCAACGACAAATACAAGAAAAGAAAACCGAAATAAAGACGCTAATGCTGTAAAACTGCCTTTGTGTCATTGCTTTGGGTTCCTGTAGCTCGGTTGGTCAAAGTTTGCATGCACTGGAAGTCGCTTTGGATAACTACAA
Source organism: Misgurnus anguillicaudatus (assembly GCF_027580225.2). Classification (NCBI taxonomy): domain Eukaryota; kingdom Metazoa; phylum Chordata; class Actinopteri; order Cypriniformes; family Cobitidae; genus Misgurnus; species Misgurnus anguillicaudatus. The sequence continues at coordinate 20,965,824 of NC_073359.2, forward strand.
TCTGATGATTTGATGACTACAAAGTGTGTTGGGTATCTTTAGATGTTGTGAGTAATCCAGGCACTTTGTGTTTAGTTTGCTCATGCCAGCTGTCTGAGCGCAGATGGAGGCCTGAGCCTCACTGTCGGTGTTCGTCTTCATATGCTGGTGTCTTATGTGCATGCCTCGTTTGATGTTGAAGTGCCCCGTGGTTTCCTCTGAAGACGTAGTTATGGGTCAGGGATGTGAAATTTACATTTATGCATTTTATCCAAAGCGACTAAGAGTGCATCCGGTTTACTCTGGTTCAGACCCATGAACTTTGAGTTGCTAACACAGTGAGCTACAGGAACACTATTTTGAGATGTTGGACAAAAATAACACTTTCCTGGAGGTTAACAGGTAATGATGTACAGTAAATGTGTACAACAAATACATTAGGAAAATTAAAGGGGACATTTCACATGACTTTTTTAGGATGTCAAATAAATCTTTGGTGTCTCCAGAGTATGTATGTAAAGTTTAAGCTCAAAATACCATATAGATAATTTATTATAACACGTTAAAATTGTCACTTTGTAGGTGTGAGCAAAAAGGTGCCATTTTTGTGTGTGTCCTTTAACATGCAAATGAGCCGATCTCTGCACAAAATGGCAGTGCTGTGGTTGGATAGTGCAGATTAAAGGGATATATTATCCCATTCTGACATCACAAGGGGAGCAAAATTTCAATGACCAATTTTTTCACATGCTTGCAGAGAATGGTTTACCAAAACTAAGCCACCGGGTTGATCTTTTTCACATTTTCTAGGTTGATAGAAGCACAGAGGACCCAATTATAGCACTTAAACATGGAAAAAGATAGATTTTCATGATATGTCCCCTTTAACTAAAAGACTGCAATTTACTAAAATAACTAGTTTTACATTTAGGTACACACCTATGGTTAGAAAAATATGGACAAACCAAACTGTTGGGTTAAATTTACCTATGTTAGATAATATTTGACCCAAACGTGTTTAATTCAGAGTGTTGACTATAGCAGTGCAAACTTCTGGGAATTTTGGAGACTTTCCATGGAAATTACAATATAGAATATATGGGAATTGTGGCACATAGATAAAAAAGAGTCAGATGTCAAGGTAGATAAAGATTTGGACGTGATTTTGTATAAATTACCAAAAATGTACAAATAATTTTTTTATTCCTTAAATTTGTTTCCAAAATTCCCAAGCTTTGCAACCCCAGTGTTGACAGTAGACTTTTGTATTGCATGACTTTGCAAAATGCTACCAAGTGTATCTTTACACCTGACTTGTAGCATTTTGCAAGCAATGACATATGGGTGATTCTCGTGAAATTAGACTTATGAGGTGTCATGAAACATTTTGATAAAAAAGTAAATGCAAAGTAAGAGTATCAAAATAAGAAGCATACAGTTACAAACATCTCTTCACGTACTATTTTGCACATGATTTCAAATGACGTCATACAAATCAATTTTGTTGTTTTTTTCCACATTAAAGGGGAAAATTTTCATTACCGCAACGTGTCCATGACTGGATTTGGGTTCTTTGACATGGAAATATTTATAATTAAAAAATTTAAAAAAATAAAAAGCTTCAGTGTATGTTATACTATAAACATTTACTGTAAAGAAACATGTGGTATTTGGTGATCATTGGTAAATGTAGAGACAATAATAAGGAATATAAATGTGTCCAAGACCAATTTTCTCATCCTCCGCAACAATTTTCAATCATTGTTTAAGCCCTCAATGAACTAACATTTCAAAAAAAAATGGTTGGAAGGGACATAATTGACTCTGAGACTCAAGATGGCTACCAGGTTAGCAGTTCTTATTTTTTCTCTCCAGATAAAAGTTACAATTTTTAGTTCTCATTACCGAAACATGAGTTTGTAAATGCATTATTTAATGTAATATCATGTTGCGGTAATGATAATTTTCGATAATGATTACCTAAAAAATGTAAATAATTCTATAGGAAATATTTTTAAATCCTCTAAAAAAATGCTTAAAGTAAGTTCAGACCTTAATCTTATATGTGCACAAAAAATGGCTTCAATTGCTTTTTAAAAAATCTGATGCTGGACACCTTCTAAATCTGGATTTCGTGAGATCATGTAACCAATCTGTGGCCTTGTATGACTAGTCTAAACTAAGGCTGATCTCATTTCAGTCCAAAAAGTAAGACGGATTAGCCCTAACTAATTGCTTAATTTGTTCTTAAGAGACAGTCTTAACTTACCAGCTTTGTTTATGCACCCGCCCCTGTGTATATTCTGTACTTTAGTTACCATAGTAATGACTCATGGTCAGCGTGAGAGATAAAAAAAAATGACTTAAAATACAATCTGACTGTTTAAAACACATGTCCAAAAAATCTAGATTATGATGTGGATTTGGTGTATAAAAAATGGCAAACAAAACCAGAACATTGATATTCAAGTCCCTGTATTCCTCAGGTCTTTCCTGTAATGTATGTCTACTTTATCAACACTTCTGTCATTAAAAAGCTTCACACTGTGATATTATTCATGTCTGTAATCTGTAAAACAGTTACACAACAAACATTATTAATGACCAACGTCATAACATTTGTGCATCTGGCAGACACTTTTATCCAAAGTGACTTACAGTGCATTCAAGCTATAGATTTAATCAATATTTGTGTTCCCGGAATCAAACCCATGCTTACGCAATGATCTACCAAGTCTCGCTAACCTGGTCAGTCACCACGAATTATAATAGGCTACGAGCATTGTATTGAGTGCAGACCCCATCAGATTTCTACCTGAGCAAAGCTGCTGAGTTTGACCCCTCCCTCACTTTCACTGAGAAGTAGTGTGACAGTGAACTTGGATTCTCTCGGGGGATCGCTGCTACAGTAAGATTGGGTTTCGGGCCGAGAGACAATCCTAAAACCAAACCGCAAGAGGCCCTGTGAATAATGCACAAGCAACACGGGGCTTCGGGTTACCGTCTGGACCCCTCCTACATGCCGCGATCGAGTCGGAGGTGGGAATATCCCAGTTTGAATGTCTGACCTCGACGCGTTCCAGTCAATCAAACGTCACACACGTTAAAATTATATTTATTGTTTGAATGATTAAACTGAGTTTATATCATTTTGTGCTGTAAAAATACTTAAACATTTGGTTTAAAGGATTACTCCACTTTATAAAAAAAAAATCCAGATAATTTACTCACCACCATGTCATCCAAAATGTTGATGTCTTTCTTTGTTCAGTCGAGAAGACATTCTTTTTTTCTTTTTTTTTTGAGGAAAACATTCCAGGATTTTTCTTAATTTAATAGACTTTATTGGAGCCCAACAGTTTACAGTTTAAATCTAGTTTAAATTGCATTTCAATGCAGCTTAAAAGGGCTCTAAATGATCCCAAACGAGGCATAAGGGTCTTATCTAGGAAAACGATTGCCATTTTTGGCAAAAAAAAAAATATATATATATATATATCCGTGATCTTCCAACAGGCTTACGCATTATGTGAGGTCAGCTGGCACGTCACACAGCTACTGCGACGAGAAGTTGTGGTTTAAAAGTACATATTTTTTATTTTTCTTGGCCAAAATAACAATGGTTTTGCTCGATAAGACCCTTATGCCACGTTTGGGATCGTTTAGAGTCCTTTGAATCTGCGTTTAAACTGCAATTTTAAACTGCATTGAAACTGTGAACTGTTGGGGTCCATTAAAGTCCATTAAAATGAGAAAAATCTGGAATGTTTTCCTCAAAAAATCTAATTACTTCTTGACTGAACAAAGAAAGACATCAACATTTTGGATGACACGGGAGTGTGTAAATGATTTTCATGATTTTCACAAATGTTTAATGCCTTCCAGAAGATTTTTGTCTTTAAATATATAAACATACAATATATCAAATGAAAGAACAGACCCTCTGCTAACATGGGTAGGTTTCTTCAAAAACACCAAATTTTGAGCAAAAAGTTGAGATAATTCAATTTTTGTGAAGGACTTTTGGTAGTTAACTCACGTCAATAGTGGCGAAAGAGTTAAGAAAGTGGAGTAATCCTTTAACATTTCACATACCGATAATCTCAATAAAGAATACTTTAGGTGTGACGTCAAATGACGTGGCTGGTAAAAATTGAAATTTCCATAAACCTGGGGGGACGAAGAGTCAGGTAGTCACGATTTAAGTAAAAAAAAACTTCAGGTGAACACCACATCTTTCTAGCAAGCTTTTTTCTGCTCTTTTCTCACTGGTTTTGCTTCCAGTGTTTTATTAAAACCATAGATCATAAATTGAACACTGACTTACAGCGGCTAATCTGGGATTTAGGAGCCATTCAGTGAAAAAAGATAATTAATTTTACTCACATTCGCCGACCACATACTGACGAAGAGCTTAGCGGGGATGCACATGAATTAGAGTAAGTCTTTAGAAAGTTTGAGGTAATCCCATGCAGAATGACTCGGGAGTGCTGTCGTTGATATGGTTGGCTGAGGCCTCGAGCACGAGCGGTTCACTCGGTAATGTTGCGGATGAACGGGAGACGGGACATTGAAAAATAACAATCCGGTGCTCCGCGGAAATATTGAACTACACACGTAGAAAAACACACAGATTATAAAATTAATAACAACAATGAAACGAATGTGATGGAAAGGGTGACAATGGCATCATCGAAAAATCCAGCTAAAACCAGCATAAGCTGGTAGCTGGCTTAAGATGGTCCTCCCAGCCTGGCAAAGCTGGTCAAGCTGGTGAGTCAGCTCGTAGACCAGTGGCAGGTTGCATAAGACTAGTCTTAAAAGTTAGTCATGAATTTTTTTCTTCAAGACTGATCATACTTGTTTATATTTTTACTTTAATATTGATTGTAATATATTTTACATGCAGTACGTACTGAAAAATCCAGTTTAGACCAGCATAAGCTAGTCTAGCTTTGTTTTGGTCAATTTTTAAGCTAGTCTAGCTGTGTTTTGGTCACTTTTTAAGCTAGTCTAGCTTTGTTTTGGTCAATTTTTAAGCTAGTCTAGCTGTGTTTTGGTCACTTTTTAAGCTAGTCTAGCTGTGTTTTGGTCACTTTAAGCTGGTCTATCTGTGTTTTGGTCAATTGTTAAGCTAGTCTAGCTGTGTTTTGGTCCCTTTTTAAGCTAGTCTAGCTGTGTTTTGGTCCCTTTTTAAGCCAGTCTAGCTGTGTTTTGGTCCCTTTTTAAGCTAGTCTAGCTGTGTTTTGGTCCCTTTTTAAGCTAGTCTAGCTGTGTTTTGGTCCCTTTTTAAGCTAGTCTAGCTGTTTTTGGTCCCTTTTTAAGCTGGTCTAGCTGTGTTTTGGTCCCTTTTTAAGCTAGTCTAGCTGTTTTTGGTCCCTTTTTAAGCTGGTCTAGCTGTGTTTTGGTCCCTTTTTAAGCTAGTCTAGCTGTGTTTTGGTCACTTTTTAAGCTAGTCTAGCTGTTTTTGGTCCCTTTTTAAGCTAGTCTAGCTGTGTTTTGGTCCCTTTTTAAGCTAGTCTAGCTGTGTTTTGGTCACTTTTTAAGCTAGTCTAGCTGTGTTTTGGTCAATTTTTAAGCTAGTCTAGCTGTGTTTTGGTCCCTTTTTAAGCTAGTCTAGCTGTGTTTTGGTCCCTTTTCAAGCTAGTCTAGCTGTGTTTTGGTCCCTTTTTAAGCTAGTCTAGCTGTGTTTTGGTCCCTTTTTAAGCTAGTCTAGCTGTTTTTGGTCCCTTTTTAAGCTAGTCTAGCTGTGTTTTGGTCCCTTTTTAAGCTAGTCTAGCTGTGTTTTGGTCACTTTTTAAGCTAGTCTAGCTGTGTTTTGGTCACTTTTTAAGCTAGTCTAGCTGTGTTTTGGTCCCTTTTTAAGCTAGTCTAGCTGTGTTTTGGTCCCTTTCAAGCTAGTCTAGCTGTGTTTTGGTCCCTTTTTAAGCTAGTCTAGCTGTGTTCTGGTCAATTTTTAAGCTAGTCTAGCTGTGTTTTGGTCACTTTTTAAGCTAGTCTAGCTGTGTTTTGGTCCCTTTTTAAGCTGGTCTAGCTGTGATTTGGTAACTTTTTAAGCTAGTCTAGCTGTGTTTTGGTCCCTTTTTAAGCTGGTCTAGCTGTGTTCTGGTCAATTTTTAAGCTGGTCTAGCTGTGTTCTGGTCAATTTTTAAGCTGGTCTAGCTGTGTTTTGGTCACTTTAAGCTGGTCTATCTGTGTTTTGGTCAATTTTTATGCTAGTCTAGCTGTGTTTTGGTCCCTTTTTAAGCTAGTCTAGCTGTGTTTTGGTCCCTTTTTAAGCTGGTCTAGCTGTGATTTGGTAACTTTTTAAGCTAGTCTAGCTGTGTTTTGGTCCCTTTTTAAGCTAGTCTAGCTGTGTTTTGGTCCCTTTTTAAGCCAGTCTAGCTGTGTTTTGGTCCCTTTTTAAGCTAGTCTAGCTGTGTTTGGTCCCTTTTTAAGCTGGTCTAGCTGTGTTTTGGTCCCTTTTTAAGCTAGTCTAGCTGTGTTTTGGTCCCTTTTTAAGCTAGTCTAGCTGTTTTTGGTCCCTTTTTAAGCTGGTCTAGCTGTGTTTTGGTCCCTTTTTAAGCTAGTCTAGCTGTGTTTTGGTCCCTTTTTAAGCTAGTCTAGCTGTTTTTGGTCCCTTTTTAAGCTAGTCTAGCTGTGTTTTGGTCCCTTTTTAAGCTAGTCTAGCTGTGTTTTGGTCACTTTTTAAGCTAGTCTAGCTGTGTTTTGGTCACTTTTTAAGCTAGTCTAGCTGTGTTTTGGTCCCTTTTTAAGCTAGTCTAGCTGTGTTTTGGTCCCTTTTCAAGCTAGTCTAGCTGTGTTTTGGTCCCTTTTTAAGCTAGTCTAGCTGTGTTTTGGTCCCTTTTTAAGCTAGTCTAGCTGTGTTTTGGTCCCTTTTTAAGCTAGTCTAGCTGTGTTTTGGTCACTTTTTAAGCTAGTCTAGCTGTGTTTTGGTCACTTTTTAAGCTAGTCTAGCTGTGTTTTGGTCCCTTTTCAAGCTAGTCTAGCTGTGTTTTGGTCCCTTTTTAAGCTAGTCTAGCTGTGTTTTGGTCACTTTTTAAGCTAGTCTAGCTGTGTTTTGGTCACTTTTTAAGCTAGTCTAGCTGTGTTTTGGTCCCTTTTTAAGCTGGTCTAGCTGTGATTTGGTAACTTTTTAAGCTAGTCTAGCTGTGTTTTGGTCCCTTTTTAAGCTGGTCTAGCTGTGTTCTGGTCAATTTTTAAGCTGGTCTAGCTGTGTTCTGGTCAATTTTTAAGCTGGTCTAGCTGTGTTCTGGTCCATTTTTAAGCTGGTCTAGCTGTGTTCTGGTCAATTTTTAAGCTAATCTAGCTGTGTTTTGGTCACTTTAAGCTGGTCTATCTGTGTTTTGGTCAATTTTTATGCTAGTCTAGCTGTGTTTTGGTCACTTTTTAAGCGGGTCTAGCTGTGTTCTGGTCAATTTTTAAGCTGGTCTAGCTGTGTTCTGGTCAATTTTTAAGCTAGTCTAGCTGTGTTTTGGTCCCTTTTAAGCTAGTCTAGCTGTGTTTTGGTCACTTTTTAAGCTGGTCTAGCTGTGTTTTGGTCACTTTTTAAGCTGGTCTAGCTGTGTTTTGGTCCCTTTTAAGCTAGTCTAGCTGTGTTTTGGTCACTTTAAGCTGGTCTATCTGTGTTTTGGTCAATTTTTATGCTAGTCTAGCTGTGTTTTGGTCACTTTTTAAGCGGGTCTACCTGTGTTCTGGTCAATTTTTAAGCTGGTCTAGCTGTGTTCTGGTCAATTTTTAAGCTGGTCTAGCTGTGTTCTGGTCAATTTTAAGCTGGTCTAGCTGTGTTCTGGTCAATTTTTAAGCTGGTCTAGCTGTGTTCTGGTCAATTGTTAAGCTAGTCTAGCTGTGTTTTGGTCCCTTTTTAAGCTAGTCTAGCTGTGTTTTGGTCAATTGTTAAGCTATAAGTCTAGCTGTGTTTTGGTCACTTTTTAAGCTAGTCTAGCTGTGTTTTGGTCCCTTTTTAAGCTAGTCTAGCTGTGTTTTGGTCCCTTTTTAAGCTAGTCTAGCTGTGTTTTGGTCACTTTTTAAGCTAGTCTAGCTGTGTTTTGGTCACTTTTTAAGCTAGTCTAGCTGTGTTTTGGTCCCTTTTTAAGCTAGTCTAGCTGTGTTTTGGTCCCTTTTCAAGCTAGTCTAGCTGTGTTTTGGTCCCTTTTTAAGCTAGTCTAGCTGTGTTTTGGTCCCTTTTTAAGCTAGTCTAGCTGTGTTTTGGTCACTTTTTAAGCTAGTCTAGCTGTGTTTTGGTCCCTTTTTAAGCTGGTCTAGCTGTGATTTGGTAACTTTTTAAGCTAGTCTAGCTGTGTTTTGGTCCCTTTTTAAGCTGGTCTAGCTGTGTTCTGGTCAATTTTTAAGCTGGTCTAGCTGTGTTCTGGTCAATTTTTAAGCTGGTCTAGCTGTGTTCTGGTCCATTTTTAAGCTGGTCTAGCTGTGTTCTGGTCAATTTTTAAGCTAATCTAGCTGTGTTTTGGTCACTTTAAGCTGGTCTATCTGTGTTTTGGTCAATTTTTATGCTAGTCTAGCTGTGTTTTGGTCACTTTTTAAGCGGGTCTAGCTGTGTTCTGGTCAATTTTTAAGCTGGTCTAGCTGTGTTTTGGTCCCTTTTAAGCTAGTCTAGCTGTGTTTTGGTCACTTTTTAAGCTGGTCTAGCTGTGTTTTGGTCACTTTTTAAGCTGGTCTAGCTGTGTTTTGGTCCCTTTTAAGCTAGTCTAGCTGTGTTTTGGTCACTTTAAGCTGGTCTATCTGTGTTTTGGTCAATTTTTATGCTAGTCTAGCTGTGTTTTGGTCACTTTTTAAGCGGGTCTACCTGTGTTCTGGTCAATTTTTAAGCTGGTCTAGCTGTGTTCTGGTCAATTTTTAAGCTGGTCTAGCTGTGTTCTGGTCAATTTTAAGCTGGTCTAGCTGTGTTCTGGTCAATTTTTAAGCTGGTCTAGCTGTGTTCTGGTCAATTGTTAAGCTAGTCTAGCTGTGTTTTGGTCCCTTTTTAAGCTAGTCTAGCTGTGTTTTGGTCACTTTTTAAGCTAGTCTAGCTGTGTTTTGGTCACTTTTTAAGCTAGTCTAGCTGTGTTTTGGTCACTTTTAAGCTGGTCTAGCTGTGTTTGGTCCCTTTTTAAGCTAGTCTAGCTGTGTTTTGGTCCCTTTTTAAGCTGGTCTAGCTGTGTTTTGGTCACTTTTTAAGCTAGTCTAGCTGTGTTTTGGTCACTTTTTAAACTGGTCTAGCTGTGCTTGGTCACTTTTTAAGCTAGTCTAGCTGTGTTTTGGTCACTTTTTAAACTGGTCTAGCTGTGCTTGGTCACTTTTTAAGCTAGTCTAGCTGTGTTTTGGTCATTTTTTAAGCTGGTCTAGCTGTGTTTTGGTCACTTTTTAAGCTGGTCTAGCTGTGCTTGGTCACTTTTTAAGCTAGTCTAGCTGTGTTTTGGTCATTTTTGAAGCTGGTCTAGCTGTGTTTTGGTCACTTTTGAAGCTGGTCTAGCTGTGTTTTGGTCACTTTTTAAGCTGGTCTAGCTGTGTTTTGGTCCATTTTTAAGCTGGTCTAGCTGTGTTTTAGACACTTTTTAAGCTGGTCTAGTTGTGTTTTGGTCACTTTTTAAGCTAGTCTATCTGTGTTTTGGTCACTTTTTAAGCTAGTCTAGCTGTGTTTTGGTCAATTTCAAAGCTGGTCTATCTGTGTTTTGGTCCATTTTAAAGCTGGTCTAGTTGTGTTTTGGTCACTTTTAAAACTGGTCTAGCTGTGTTTTGGTCCATTTTTAAGCTGGTCTAGCTGTGCTTGGTCACTTTTTAAGCTGGTCTACCTGTGTTTTGGTCACTTTTTAAGCTGGTCTAGCTGTGTTTTGGTAACTTTTTAAGCTGGTCTAGCTGTGTTTTGGTCACTTTTTAAGCTGGTCTAGCTGTGTTTTGGTAACTTTTTAAGCTGGTCTAGCTGTGTTTTGGTCACTTTTTAAGCTAGTCTAGCTGTGTTTTGGTCAATTTCAAAGCTGGTCTATCTGTGTTTTGGTCCATTTTAAAGCTGGTCTAGTTGTGTTTTGGTCACTTTTAAAGCTGGTCTAGCTGTGTTTTGGACACTTTTTAAGCTGGTCTAGCTGTGTTTTGGTCCCTTTTTAAGCTAGTCTAGCTGTGTTTTGGTCACTTTTTAAGCTAGTCTAGCTGTGTTTTGGTCACTTTTTAAGCTAGTCTAGCTGTGTTTTGGTCACTTTTAAGCTGGTCTAGCTGTGTTTGGTCCCTTTTTAAGCTAGTCTAGCTGTGTTTTGGTCCCTTTTTAAGCTGGTCTAGCTGTGTTTTGGTCACTTTTTAAGCTGGTCTAGCTGTGCTTGGTCACTTTTTAAGCTAGTCTAGCTGTGTTTTGGTCACTTTTTAAGCTGGTCTAGCTGTGCTTGGTCACTTTTTAAGCTGGTCTAGCTGTGTTTTGGTCACTTTTTAAGCTGGTCTAGCTGTGCTTGGTCACTTTTTAAGCTGGTCTAGCTGTGTTTTGGTCACTTTTTAAGCTGGTCTAGCTGTGCTTGGTCTCTTTTTAAGCTGGTCTAGCTGTGTTTTGGTCACTTTTTAAGCTGGTCTAGCTGTGCTTGGTCACTTTTTAAGCTGGTCTAGCTGTGTTTTGGTCATTTTTTAAGCTGGTCTAGCTGTGTTTTGGTCACTTTTTAAGCTGGTCTAGCTGTGTTTTGGTCCCTTTTAAGCTAGTCTAGCTGTGTTTTGGTCACTTTAAGCTGGTCTATCTGTGTTTTGGTCAATTTTTATGCTAGTCTAGCTGTGTTTTGGTCACTTTTTAAGCGGGTCTACCTGTGTTCTGGTCAATTTTTAAGCTGGTCTAGCTGTGTTCTGGTCAATTTTTAAGCTGGTCTAGCTGTGTTCTGGTCAATTTTAAGCTGGTCTAGCTGTGTTCTGGTCAATTTTTAAGCTGGTCTAGCTGTGTTCTGGTCAATTGTTAAGCTAGTCTAGCTGTGTTTTGGTCCCTTTTTAAGCTAGTCTAGCTGTGTTTTGGTCACTTTTTAAGCTAGTCTAGCTGTGTTTTGGTCACTTTTTAAGCTAGTCTAGCTGTGTTTTGGTCACTTTTAAGCTGGTCTAGCTGTGTTTGGTCCCTTTTTAAGCTAGTCTAGCTGTGTTTTGGTCCCTTTTTAAGCTGGTCTAGCTGTGTTTTGGTCACTTTTTAAGCTAGTCTAGCTGTGTTTTGGTCACTTTTTAAACTGGTCTAGCTGTGCTTGGTCACTTTTTAAGCTAGTCTAGCTGTGTTTTGGTCACTTTTTAAACTGGTCTAGCTGTGCTTGGTCACTTTTTAAGCTAGTCTAGCTGTGTTTTGGTCATTTTTTAAGCTGGTCTAGCTGTGTTTTGGTCACTTTTTAAGCTGGTCTAGCTGTGCTTGGTCACTTTTTAAGCTAGTCTAGCTGTGTTTTGGTCATTTTTGAAGCTGGTCTAGCTGTATTTTGGTCACTTTTGAAGCTGGTCTAGCTGTGTTTTGGTCACTTTTTAAGCTGGTCTAGCTGTGTTTTGGTCCATTTTTAAGCTGGTCTAGCTGTGTTTTAGACACTTTTTAAGCTGGTCTAGTTGTGTTTTGGTCACTTTTTAAGCTAGTCTATCTGTGTTTTGGTCACTTTTTAAGCTAGTCTAGCTGTGTTTTGGTCAATTTCAAAGCTGGTCTATCTGTGTTTTGGTCCATTTTAAAGCTGGTCTAGTTGTGTTTTGGTCACTTTTAAAACTGGTCTAGCTGTGTTTTGGTCCATTTTTAAGCTGGTCTAGCTGTGCTTGGTCACTTTTTAAGCTGGTCTACCTGTGTTTTGGTCACTTTTTAAGCTGGTCTAGCTGTGTTTTGGTAACTTTTTAAGCTGGTCTAGCTGTGTTTTGGTCACTTTTTAAGCTGGTCTAGCTGTGTTTTGGTAACTTTTTAAGCTGGTCTAGCTGTGTTTTGGTCACTTTTTAAGCTAGTCTAGCTGTGTTTTGGTCAATTTCAAAGCTGGTCTATCTGTGTTTTGGTCCATTTTAAAGCTGGTCTAGTTGTGTTTTGGTCACTTTTAAAGCTGGTCTAGCTGTGTTTTGGACACTTTTTAAGCTGGTCTAGCTGTGTTTTGGTCCCTTTTTAAGCTAGTCTAGCTGTGTTTTGGTCACTTTTTAAGCTAGTCTAGCTGTGTTTTGGTCACTTTTTAAGCTAGTCTAGCTGTGTTTTGGTCACTTTTAAGCTGGTCTAGCTGTGTTTGGTCCCTTTTTAAGCTAGTCTAGCTGTGTTTTGGTCCCTTTTTAAGCTGGTCTAGCTGTGTTTTGGTCACTTTTTAAGCTGGTCTAGCTGTGCTTGGTCACTTTTTAAGCTAGTCTAGCTGTGTTTTGGTCACTTTTTAAGCTGGTCTAGCTGTGCTTGGTCACTTTTTAAGCTGGTCTAGCTGTGTTTTGGTCACTTTTTAAGCTGGTCTAGCTGTGCTTGGTCACTTTTTAAGCTGGTCTAGCTGTGTTTTGGTCACTTTTTAAGCTGGTCTAGCTGTGCTTGGTCACTTTTTAAGCTGGTCTAGCTGTGTTTTGGTCACTTTTTAAGCTGGTCTAGCTGTGCTTGGTCTCTTTTTAAGCTGGTCTAGCTGTGTTTTGGTCACTTTTTAAGCTGGTCTAGCTGTGCTTGGTCACTTTTTAAGCTGGTCTAGCTGTGTTTTGGTCATTTTTTAAGCTGGTCTAGCTGTGTTTTGGTCACTTTTTAAGCTGGTCTAGCTGTGTTTTGGTATGTTTTTAAGATGGTCTAGCTGTGCTTGGTCACTTTTTAAGCTAGTCTAGCTGTGTTTTGGTCATTTTTTAAGCTGGTCTAGCTGTGTTTTGGTCAATTGTTAAGCTAGTCTAGCTGTGTTTTGGTCACTTTCTAAGCTAGTCTAGCTGTGTTTTGGTCACTTTTTAAGCTAGTCTAGCTGTGTTTTGGTATGTTTTTAAGATGGTCTAGCTGTGCTTTGGTCACTTTTTAAGCTGGTCTAGCTGTGCTTGGTCACTTTTTAAGCTGGTCTAGCTGTGTTTTGGTCACTTTTTAAGCTGGTCTAGCTGTGTTTTTGTCTCTTTTTAAGCTGGTCTAGCTGTGTTTTGGTCACTTTTTAAGCTAGTCTAGCTGTGTTTTGGTCACTTTTTAAGCTGGTCTAGCTGTGTTTTGGTCACTTTCTAAGCTAGTCTAGCTGTGTTTTGGTCAATTTTTAAGCTAGTCTAGCGGTGTTTTGGTATGTTTTTAAGATGGTCTAGCTGTGCTTTGGTCACTTTTTAAGCTGGTCTAGCTGTGCTTGGTCACTTTTTAAGCTGGTCTAGCTGTGTTTTGGTCAATTTTTAAGCTAGTCTAGCTGTGTTTTGGTCACTTTTTAAGCTGGTCTACCTGTGTTTTTGTCTCTTTTTAAGCTGGTCTAGCTGTGTTTTGGTCACTTTTTAAGCTAGTCTAGCTGTGTTTTGGTCACTTTTTAAGCTGGTCTAGCTGTGTTTTGGTCACTTTCTAAGCTAGTCTAGCTGTGTTTTGGTCAATTTTTAAGCTAGTCTAGCGGTGTTTTGGTATGTTTTTAAGATGGTCTAGCTGTGCTTTGGTCACTTTTTAAGCTGGTCTAGCTGTGCTTTGGTCACTTTTTAAGCTGGTCTAGCTGTGCTTGGTCACTTTTTAAGCTGGTCTAGCTGTGTTTTGGTCACTTTTTAAGCTGGTCTAGCTGTGTTTTTGTCTCTTTTTAAGCTGGTCTAGCTGTGTTTTGGTCACTTTTTAAGCTAGTCTAGCTGTGTTTTGGTCACTTTTTAAGCTGGTCTAGCTGTGTTTTGGTCACTTTCTAAGCTAGTCTAGCTGTGTTTTGGTCAATTTTTAAGCTAGTCTAGCGGTGTTTTGGTATGTTTTTAAGATGGTCTAGCTGTGCTTTGGTCACTTTTTAAGCTGGTCTAGCTGTGCTTGGTCACTTTTTAAGCTGGTCTAGCTGTGTTTTGGTCACTTTTTAAGCTAGTCTAGCTGTGTTTTGGTCACTTTTTAAGCTGGTCTAGCTGTGTTTTGGTCACTTTCTAAGCTAGTCTAGCTGTGTTTTGGTCAATTTTTAAGCTAGTCTAGCGGTGTTTTGGTATGTTTTTAAGATGGTCTAGCTGTGCTTTGGTCACTTTTTAAGCTGGTCTAGCTGTGCTTGGTCACTTTTTAAGCTGGTCTAGCTGTGTTTTGGTCACTTTTTAAGCTGGTCTAGCTGTGTTTTTGTCTCTTTTTAAGCTGGTCTAGCTGTGTTTTGGTCACTTTTTAAGCTGGTCTAGCTGTGCTTGGTCACTTTTTAAGCTAGTCTAGCTGTGTTTTGGTCATTTTTTAAGCTGGTCTAGCTGTGCTTGGTCACTTTTTAAGCTGGTCTAGCTGTGTTTTGGTCATTTTTTAAGCTGGTCTAGCTGTGCTTGGTCACTTTTTAAGCTAGTCTAGCTGTGTTTTGGTCATTTTTTAAGCTGGTCTAGCTGTGTTTTGGTCACTTTTGAAGCTGGTCTAGCTGTGTTTTGGTCACTTTTTAAGCTAGTCTAGCTGGACTTAGCTTGTCAGGCTGTAAAACTAGCTCACCCAACAGCTTGACCAGCTTTGCCAGGCTGGGAGGACCATCTTAAACCAAAGCTTATGCTGGTCTTAGCTGGATTTTTCAGTAGAGGTGGCAAATCTGTTTTTAATATTCAATACACTTTTGACTCAAGTTAAAATCTGTTGTCATTAACAATGTGGCCACACCACAGTTCAGTCGTTTAAATACCGATCATGGATGTTCAAATTATGATTGAAAAAGTGATGTCATATGTAGGATAATCAGTAAGGGTTTCGACACTTGCTGTTTGCGTTTCCACAGAGCATCGGTATGAACTTCATCTTCTCAAATTTAAAACAGATGTCACCTTGTGACTGGATCAACTCGCTTTTTTGAGATAGCAACCAAAACATGTTGAAACAAGTGTAGATCTCATCGACAGAAGGTGGAGTTAATGAAGTCTGTCAGAATGGTGCAGTCGGAGTCAAGGGCATCTGAAGTTTAAACTAATACATCAGAAAAAAACTGAGTGTGTAAGCTTTGGCAAAAAAAAAACAAAGATGGGAAAATGAAACCAGTCAAAGAGCAATCGAGTTTATTTTTCCCTCTCACAGTTTATTTGTTTAAATGCAGTATGGTGCTATACAAAACAGTTAAGTTCTTTTTATATAATTGTGTAATAAGGGGGCGTCTTAAAAGTATTAGCTGTCGGCGTCCAAGCAACAATTACACCTGTTCGCTTTGTGTTTGCCACACGAGCGAAAGCTGGCGTCCCAAATCTGTGCTGGGTGTCCGGGGTTACCGTGGCTCATTTATCAAAGGGTTCCCGGCAGGACGGGGCAGGCCTCTCCACGGCAAAGAAAAGTTCGCCCTGGGTGATAGCAAACCTATTACCATATTATCACCTCAGGCACTGCTATTACTGAAAATTGCAGTTTTTTTTAAAAAAGGAACATTCGTGTGGCGATCAAAGGGACCACTTCAGGGCTCTCTTTCTCAATATTCATAACTGGATTTGGTCTGTTTCTCCACTTGAATTCATTGTTATGGTTTCTATTCCTGGTGCCTTTAATTTTCTTTAACTTTCTAATTTTCTTCATGTCAGTGTCTTTGGCTTGTGTCAGTTTTGTCAAATCGATAAAAATTAAATGTGCTCTCTGGCATAGCGTCGGGTCAGAAGTGCAGGCCAAATACAAGAGTGCCTATATCTTATATTACAATCTATCCAACTAACTCACATCTAATTAAAGGAAACCTTCAAATCATATAATAAATTTAAATAATATCTATTTATATCTATCTATCTATCTATCTATATTTATATCTGTATCTATCTATTTATATCTGTCTGTCTGTCTGTCTGTCTGTCTGTCTGTCTGTCTATATCGATCTATTTACATCTATTTATATCTATCTGTAGATCTCTATCTATCTATCTATCTATCTATCTATCTATCTATCTATCTATCTATCTATCTATCTATCTATCTATCTATCTATCTATCTATCTATCTATCTATCTATCTATCTATCTATCTATCTATCGATATCTATCTATTTTTATCTCTATATCTGTCTATATCTGTCTGTCTGTCTGTCTATTTATCTATATCTATCTATGTATATCTATATGTATCTATTTATAGCTGTACCTATCTATTTATATCCATCTATATGTATCTATCGATCTCCGTCTATCTATCTATCTATCTATCTATCTATCTATCTATCTATCTATCTATCTATCTATCTATCTATCTATCTATATTTATTTATTTATATCTATATCTATCTATTTATATCTATCTGTGTATCTGTCTGTCTGTCTGTCTATCTATATATATCTATATCTATCTATTTATATCTATCTATAGATCTCTATCTATCTATCTATATTTATTTATATCTATTCTGTCTGTCTGTCTGTCTTTCTGTTTGTCTGTCTGTCTGTCTGTCTATCTATATTTATATCTGTCTGTCTGTCTATATCTAACTATCTATCTATATCTATCTATTTACATCTATCTATCTCTATGTCTGTCTATCTGTGTGTCTGTCTGTCTGTCTATCTATCTATATATCGATCTCTATATCTATATCTGTCTATCTATCTATCTATCTATCTATCTATCTATCTATCTATCTATCTATCTATCTATCTATCTATCTATCTATCTATCTATCTATCTATCTATCTATCTATCTATCTATCTATCTATCTATCTATCTATCTATCTATCTATATCTGTCTGTCTGTCTATCTATCTATATCTATCTATCTATTTATATCTATATGTATCTATTTATATCTATATTTATCTATTTATATCTATATTTATCTATCTGTATCTATTTATTTACATCTATTTATATCTATCTATATGTATCTATCGATCTCTGTCTATATCTATCTATCTATATCTCTATTTATCTCTATCTATCTCTATTTATCTCTATCTATCTATCTTTATATGTATAAATATATATATGTATATATATATATATATATATATATATATATATATATATATATATATATATATATATATACACATGTATCTATATTTCTATCTATCTATCTATCTAATCGCAAAACTGACTGCTTACCGCATATTAGCTGCACGTTATTTAAAGGAACAGTTAACCCCCAAAATAAATATTTTTCATTATTTACTCTCATGCCTATCCAAACACGTATGCAGTTCTTTTTATACAGAGCACAAAAGGATCTTTCATAGTTTTTTATAGATAAAATAAAAGTCAGTGGGGCCCGAAACAATTTAATGAGAAAAACAACAGTTTTTGCACGGCTTCCCATGTCTCTGCTTCTGATTATTGATGCAGCCCATCGTGCATTACCATACCTCTTTGCAAATCGTTGGGCCTTTAGAGCTCCTCATTGGATAAATTACCCCGTGCCTGGTCAGTGTATCACAGATGACTTGAATAATACCCCTCAGAGGAGTCCGGTATCGGGTCCGACCCACTAATGTGATACATGAATGAGCACTGAGGCATCCACACCTCCCCTGGCCGTGGCTAAAGCAGAGGTAACAAAGCCCAGGGTGATGGAGGGCCCGAACCACGCCTGGCCCCGTAATGAGCGGGTAATTAGTGAGCGGGATTACAGCCATGCGTCCGCTGAGAAATTAGCATTAATCAAAGAGCCGGTCAGGAGAAGAGAAGTATTGGTCACACCGGGGTCTGATGGTCCTGTTGGACGCTGAATGGCAATGAGTCGCCTAAGGCACAAACTCAGCACGTGGCCGTTTAATTGCCACCAGTGTTTTAGAACCGGGGCGACAATCAATGGCATCCCATTGCTTAATGGTCCTGGGATGAAGAGTGGAGAATGTGAGCGCTGGCAGGTGCTGAGGCCCAAAGAAACACTTTTGTGAGAAACAAAACCTCACCCGGTTCTCAATCTGCTAAATGATGTTTTTAGATATAGCAGCCATCTCACCTGTTACGAGTCGAAGAGACCAAGACTGAAAGCTTTGAATGATTATTATTTTATTACACGCTTGCTTTTGGCACGTAGTGAAATCCATCTGTGTAAGTTATGCCGAACCTTAAGTGTCCTGTCGGTTTCCCAAGTGGTGATCTCCACAAAGGCGTGACGATTTCCTATTCAGCAGCCATCGCGTTTAAAGTAAACGCTATGTTTTTCCATCTGTGTTTTGAATCAACTCGACAATCAAGCTTTTGTAAAATGTTAAAAAGTGTTCAATTGCGTTATATATGTATATTAGTCACGCTACATCACAGCTGTCAACAACATTCGCGTATCCCACAGTTTAACTTGTTAACGAATGAGATCTAAATGTATTTGTTATTATCTAATTGTCTAGACAGCGATGAGATTAAATGGAGAATGAAGTATTTTGGTTCTCAGAAATTCCACATAATAGTTAATTCCACACGTGTGTCTTTCAGAAGAAAACTCGACAAAATGTTGTAAGTTCAAGGATAACAAAGTCTGTGATTGAAAGTTAGAATATTTGTAAACATTAGTTAATGCATTAGTTAACATGAACTAACACTGAACAATATCTACAGGCAGCATTTATTTATCTTAATTCATGTTAATTTTAGCATTTAAATAAGTCTTTTTTTAAATTTAAGCGAATTTGTGCTTAAAACAAGCAAAAAATCTTGAAATCAGTTTACTTTTTTCTTAAACACTTAATTTAGGTTAAATTTTCGGACCCCATTGGCAAGATCAGGGCCGGCCCGAGGCATAAGCGAACTAAGCGGCTGCTTGGGACCCCCAATCTTTTTTTTACAATGAAATAACATAAACAAGTAATATAAATGAATGTATGAATGAATATGAATGAATAAATGAATAATTCAAGACAAGAAAATTCTGATTTGCAGACAACTGCTGTGTCATGCGCAATTATAGACATCTTGCGTGCATTGACAATTCGCGCTGACCATTAATATTCATTTGAGGAATAGAGCACTGAAAAACAACGTAATGTTTTTATGCTGCGCCGTTTGTAATTCGTCCTCCGTTTGTGTGCGAGCGCGCATTTAAGCGCACTCAGTAGTGCACACATGGAGAGACGCGTTTTAGAAAGCAAGAGAACATAAAATTTCTGTTCTTGACAGGGCACATACAAACAAAATGATCTCCACAGTACTCTTTTTTCAATAAAACATTTGTTTATGTCTTAGGTTTATGTATAGTTTAGGCAGGTCTGTGCTTCTCTTAAAGAGACAGTAACCTCAATTAATCTACTTAAGTCTGTGTCATTAATGTTAACCAAACAATCCAAGACAAAGAGAAAATCACTTCTGTAGGTCTAAAAATAATAATTATATTTAATTTATACAATAAAGATAAAAATACAATAAAGTGTTATGATTTATTTGATTCGATTTCTGTACCTAATGCGAATTTTAGCCCTTACTTAATGTGCAACTTTGTTCTTTTTATAAATGTTTGTAATTTTTATATTTTTTAATAAAAAATTGGTGGGAGGGGGGAAACAAACAAATTCTGTTTATATCTGTGGCAGATATTTTTGCTTGTTTTGCGCACAAATTCACTTAATTTGTATATTTTTTGTCTAAAAACTGGACTTATTTTCTTAGGTCATTTTGCTCATCAAGAAATTAAATCCTGATTTAAGAAGTTTTAGATATTTCTACTGAAAACAAGACCAAAATACTAAGTAAGAAAGTCATTTTTTTGCATTGAATTAACTAACATTAATATTATTATATTGCTTATTGTTATTTCATGTTAGCTAATGCATGTACTAATGTTAACAAATACAACTAATGTTACTAATATTTTAATGTAAATCAAAACGTTCCCATCAAATTGTTTTCATCATGAGTGCAGTGCTCTTGTTTCTCATAAACTCTTTTTTAAGAAATTAAAAAGGTCTTAAAGGGCACCTATTACGCAAAATCCACTTTTACAAGGTGTTTGGATATAATGTGTGTTGGCACAACCACAACCACCCTAGGATGAAAAAATCCACCCGCTCCTTGTTTTTTAATCCCCGCTAAACCAAAGCATTCTCATTAGCCATGCTGTTTTGATTCTCATATCAATGTGAGGTCACATTGATAAAGCCCCGCCCACTTACAGTCCTGAATAGTTTCCACCCTCAACGAGTTGTTCTCTAGAAACTATTGTCTCAGACTGTATTAATCAGATCTATTTTAAATGAAAGTGCTCACTGTCTGTTTGTAATGAAGTGAGGAGCTGTAGCTCATTTGCATTTAAATCCAGATAATTTACTCACCACCATGTCATCTAAAATGTTGATGTCTTTCTTTGTTCAGTCGAGAAGAAATTATGTTTTTTGAGGAAAACATTCCAGGATTTTTCTCATTTTAATAGACTTTAATGGACCCTAACACTTAACAGTTTTAATGCAGTTTAAAATAGCAGTTTCAAAGGACTTTAAATGATTTTAAACGAGGCATAAGGGTCTTATCTAGCGAAAGATTGTCATTTTTGGACTTATACGTCATGTAAAAAGGCCATAATAGGTGCCCTTTAAAAACAAAGATGATCTCTAAATGAGATATAACTGATGAATGCACCCACCCTGCAAGCAATTTTGCGTTTAAAAGACGTCTAATAGCTGTCCAAACACAGTCCAGACGATCTTTATCTATCTATCTATCTATCTATCTATCTATCTATCTATCTATCTATCTATCTATCTATCTATCTATCTATCTATCTATCTATCTATCTATCTATCTATCTATCTATCTATCTATCTATCTATCTATCTATCTATCTATCTATCTATCTATCTATCTATCTATCCTCTAAATTTATTTATATCTATATCAGTCCAGACAAAACAGGGCAAAATTGAAAATTTAATAGATGTGTTACTATAGCCAAAAATAAATTCAATAAAATAAATAAACCTTTTAATCACTGTTGACTTTGCACAGTGTCACATCTTGTAAGTTATTTAGCTAAAAACAAATACAAAATTAGTATGTGAAATATAACATTATCTAAGTACTTAAAGAAAGTATTATCTTAAGTAACTTAATAAGTATTATTAAGTTTTATCTACGACTGCTAGTGAAGTACAAACTAAATTCTTCCAACAGAACTCTTCAGTAAACTCGTGTATGTGATGATTTGTGTACGTTTGTCTTGTTTTATAGATGCCTGACCCACAGAACATCACTTTCACTAAAACGGTATAGTTATGCGTGTGTTTAAATCCCAAAACCCAGCTGAGGGGTAATTATGTCCCGTTTGTGTGATATTATATGAGATGCATGCGATCCAACCTGTATTCAGTCTATTGTATACATAACAGAAGATGACAGAGACATCCCTCAATTCATCTTCCTCAATTGTGATATTTCTATTGCACAAGCAATGCCAAGGTCACAGGTTTGATGCACTCTATACGTTGCTTTGGATAAAAGCGTCTGCCAAATGCATAAATGTAAATGTCTATCTGGCCAGTATATATTACAGCGTGCATAAATCATCCATAATACTCATAGAATGACTGCTGACTCATTTTGCTAGTTGCTTTGGTTAAAAGCGTCCGCTAAAAGATTAAATCTAAATCACACCTGCCTTTGGAATCAGGGGGTGGGACTGGGACATGTTGTTAGCCAATCAAAAACTCTATCAGCCTGTCAATCATTTTGTGCTGAATTGATGATATCTGATCGGTTGACGTTTTTTAAATGATGGGGATTTAAAAACATTCAGATGTTGTTTAAATCACTTATAGCTACTTGAATTAATAGATTAGACCTGTTGTAGTGCATTGAATGTTTCTTTAAAAAAAGAATAGCCACAAGTTATAAAATGGTTATTTAAAGTCAGACGTTGTGAATTCTTACAATTTTGATTGTCATTAAATGGGATTTACACGAGAAAAGTGACCACAATTAAATGCACATGGCAGAAAACACTAACCTCAAGGGAAACTATAAACTGCTCAAATGGTCTGGATGCATTTAGTAGACAACATGTTGTTTGTTGTAACTATGAGTTGAACACGCATCAAATGCTGTATAGTTTTATTTTACTTCATAAAGAGCACATTCAATGCTCACTTTGCAACTGTGTGAGTCCAGTTTGGACCGCTTTTATCCAAAGTGACTTGCAGTGCATTTAAGCTATACATTTTATCAGTATGTGTGTTCCCTGGGGATCAAACCCGTGACTTTGCATGGCACAATGCTTTAACAATTGAGTAACAGTTAGTTGCTCCTTAAAAGTATTTGCATGAGTTTTCGACCCAATACTTCATCTAAACTTTTGTCTTTCCTAGTCTCTCAGGTCCTCATATCCAAGCCAAACGTGAGACATTGCTACCCAGCAACCCAACAAGGTTTAGCGATATACTCGATTCTGAAAAGTGCTGGACAGCAGGTATTTTTTGGTGTTTATTTGTGTGTGTCCACCTCTGGTCAAGCATCATTTACTCTCCCGGTGGCCTTGGCTCTTAACCGTCCCCCATGCCTGAGGCCTGGGACCTGACAGCGGGTGCAGGGTGTTGGACCGGGCCCTCGTGGCTTCTATGTGCCGTTCACGCTCCATTGATGCGCTTTGGCCTGACAAATGAGGGCCAGGGACCCACCCTCCATATCTCACCTTTATATATTCTGTTACACCACCAATAGGGAGAGTCACTGCTGTGTTCACATCATCATTCCAGTCGAACGTAGTGTGCTTGTCATTTAGCAAGTGCATCCTTGCAGTACGCAAACCTTTCCGTATTGTGCCCTTAATTGGTCAAATGGAGGATGTTGTTATATTAGGTGTATCATATATAATGAACGTGTCTTCATCACATCCCTCTATAAATCTCGTTTTGGTGTCATACTAACAGGACAGCTGGTACAAAGCAGGACTGTGGCCAAAAATAAACTCTTTAGAGTGTAGAAACACCACCTCCTATAGGTGATATGGGAAACAGCACTTTTAGATTCAAATGTTCAAGCATATTTAGATAAGATATTTGAGGAAAAATGGAAAGAAAAACACATCAAGATACATGTACTCTGAGTAGACTTCTTATTTATACATTTTCAGAAGAAACGGTATAGGTACAAAAGTTGATGGTGTAGTGGGCAGCACTCAGACATGTGGTGCTTTGGCAGTTTCGGCGACTCAAATTTGATCCCATACCCATCTTTCCTTCCTGTACTTTACTGTCATCTCATCATTCACTGTTTAATAAAGGCAAAATGGACAAAAAAAGGTACAAAAGTTGTCGGAGTCAATGGTGTAGCTGGGAGCAATCCGACATGTGGTGCTTTCGGTGACCCGAGTTTGATTACTGGCTCATGGTTATCTGCCGAACCCATACCCCTCTCTCCTCTCTGTACTTTCCTGTCCTCTCTTCATTCACTGTTAAATAAAGGTAAAATGGCCAAAAACAAGGTACAAAAGTTGCCAGAGCCGATGGTGTAGTGGGCTGCACTGAGACATGTTGTGTCACTTTCGGTGACTCGAGTTTGATTATTGGCTTGTGGTCATTTGCCGATCCCATACCCATCTCTCCCTGTACTTTCCTGTCCTCTCTTCATACACTGTTAAATAAAGGTAAAATGGACAAAAAAGTACAAAAGTTGTCGGAGCAGCACTCCGACATGTGGTGGTTTCGCACTTTCAGCGACTCGAGTTCGATTCCCGGCTCGTGTTCATTTTCCGAACCCGTACCCCTCTCTCCTCCCTGTACGTTCCTGTCATCTCTTTATTCACTGTTAAATAAAGGTAAAATGTCCAAAAAAGGGTACAAAAGTTCTCAGAGCCGATGGTGTACTGGGCAACACTCCGACATGTGGTGCTTTTGCATTTTCGGCAACCCAAGTTTGAATCTAGGCTTGTGGTCATTTGCCGATCCCATCTCTCCCTGTACTTTCCTGTCCTCTCTTCATACACTGTTAAATAAAGGCAAAATGTCCAAAAAAAAGTACAAAAGTTGTCGGAGCAGCACACCGACATGTGGTGCTTTCGCACTTTCGGCGACCCGAGTTCGAAACTCGGCTTGTGGTCATTTGCCGATCCCATACCCCTCTCTCCTCCCTTCTCCTCATTCACTGTTAAATAAAGGCAAAATGTCCAAAAAAAGTACAAAAGTTGTGGGAGCCAATGGTGTAGTGAGCAACACTCCGACATGTGGTGGTTTCGCACTTTCAGCGACTCGAGTTCGATTCCCAGCTCGTGGTTATTTGCTGATCCCATACCCCTCTCTCCTCCCTGTGCTTTTCTGTCTTCTCTTCATTCATTGTTAAATAAAGGCAAAATGTCCAAAAAAAGGGTACAAAAGTTCTCAGAGCCGATGATGTACTGGGCAACACTCCGACATGGGTCGCCAAAAATGCGAAAGCACCACGAGTTTGATTCCCGGCTCGTGGTCATTTGCCGAACCCGTACCCCTCTCTCCTCCCTGTACTTTTCTGTCTTCTCTTCATTCATTGTTAAATAAAGGCAAAATGTCCTACAAAAAGGTACAAAAGTTGTCAAAGCCAATGGTGTACTGGGCAGCACTCTGACATTTGGTGGTTTCGCACTTTAGGTGACTCGAGTTTGATTCCCGGCTTGTGGGCATTTGCCGATCCCATACCCCTCTCTCCTCCCTGTACTTTCCTTTCCTCTGTCTCTTCATTCACTGTTAAATAAAGGCAAAATGGCCAAAAAAAGGTACAAAAGTTGTCGGAGTCGATGGTGTAGCTGGCAGCACTCCGACATGTGGTGCTTTCGCACTTTCGGCGACCCGAGTTTGATTCCCGGCTCGTAGTCATAAAGGCAAAATGTCCTACAAAAAGGTACAAAAGTTCTCAGAGCCGATGGTGTAGTGGGCAGCACTCCGACATGTGGCGCTTTTGCATTTTCGCCAACCCAAGTTTGAATCTAGGCTTGTGGTCATTTGCCGATCCCATACCCATCTCTCCCTGTACTTTCCTGTCCTCTCTTCATACACTGTTAAATAAAGGCAAAATGGACAAAAAAAGTACAAAACTTGTCGGAGCAGCACAACAACTTTCGGTCGGCTTGTGGTCATTTGCCGATCCCATACCCCTCTCTCCTCACTGTACGTTCCTGTCCTCTCTTCATTCACTGTTAAATAAAGGCAAAACGTCCAAAAAAAGCACAAAAATTGTGGGAGCCGATGGTGTAGTAAACAGCATTCCGACATGTGGTGCTTTCCCACTTTCGGCGACTCGAGTTCGAATCCCGGCTTGTGGTAATTTGCCGAACCCGTACCCCTCTCTCCTCACTGTACGTTCCAGTCCTCTCTTCATTCACTGTTAAATTAAGGCAAAATGGCCAAAAAAAAGGGTACAAAGGTTCTCAGAGCCGATGGTGTACTGGGCAACACTCCGACATGTGGTGCTTTCGCATTTTTGGTGACTCGAGTTTGATTCCCGGCTTGTGGTCATTTGCCGATCCCATACCCCTCTCTCCTCCCTGTACTTTCCTTTCCTCTGTCTCCTCATTCACTGTTAAATAAAGGCAAAATGGCCAAAAAAAGGTACAAAAGTTCTCAGAGTCGATGGTGTAGCTGGCAGCACTCCGACATGTGGTGCCTTCACACTTTCGGCGACCCGAGTTTGATTCCCGGCTCGTGGTCATAAAGGCAAAATGTCCTACAAAAAGGTACAAAAGTTGTCAAAGCCGATGGTGTACTGGGCAGCACTCCGACATGTGGTGGTTTTGCACTTTCAGCGACTCGAGTTCGATTCCCGGCTCGTGGTCATTTGCCGATCCCATACCCCTAATCCTCCCTGTACTTTCCTGTCATCTCCTCATTCACTGTTTAATAAAGGCAACATGTCCAAAAAAGGTACAAACGTTCTGAGAGCCGATGGTGTAGTGGGCAGCACTCCGACATGTGGTGCTTTCGCACTTTCGGCGACTCGAGTTCGAATCCTGGCTTGTGGTAATTTGCCGAACCCGTGCCCCTCTCTCCTCCCTGTATGTTACAGTCCTCTCTTCATTCACTGTTAAATAAAGGCAAAATGGACAAAAAAAGTACAAAAGTTGTCGGAGCAGCACACCGACATGTGGTGCTTTCGCACTTTCAGCGACCCGAGTTCGAAACCCGGCTTGTGGTCATTTGCCGATCCCATACCCCTCTCTCTCCTCCCTTCTCCTCATTCACTGTTAAATAAAGGCAAAATGTCCAAAAAAGTACAAAAGTTGTGGGAGCCAATGGTGTAGTGAGCAACACTCCGACATGTGGTGCTTTCGCATTTTCGGCGACCCGAGTTTGATTCCTGGCTCGTGGTCATTTGCCGAACCTGTACCCCTCTCTCCTCCCTGTACTTTTCTGTCTTCTCTTCATTCATTGTTAAATAAAGGCAAAATGTCCTACAAAAAGGTACAAAAGTTGTCAAAGCTAATGGTGTACTGGGCAGCACTCCGACATGTGGTGGTTTCGCACTTTCGGTGACTCGAATTTGATTCCCAGCTTGTGGGCATTTGCCGAACCCGTACCCCTCTCTCCTCCCTGTACTTTCCTTTCCTCTGTCTCCTCATTCACTGTTAAATAAAAGCAAAATGGCCAAAAAAAGATAAAAAAGTTGTCGGATTCGATGGTGTAGCTGGCAGCACTCCGACATGTGGTGCTTTCGCACTTTCGGTGACCCAAGTTTGATTATTGGCTCATGGTCATTTGCCGATCCCATACCCATCTCTCCTCCCTGTACATTCCTGTCCTCTCTTCATTCACTGTAAAATGAAGGCAAAATGTCAGAGCCGATGGTGTACAGGGCAGCACTCCGACATGTGGTGCTTTCGCACTTTCGGCAACCCGAGTTCGATTCCAGGCTCGTGGTCATTTGCCGAACCCGTACCCCTCTCTCCTCCCTGTACTTTTCTGTCCTCTCTTCATTCATTGTTAAATAAAGGCAAAATGTCCAAAAAAAGGGTACAAAAGTTCTCAGAGCCGATGGTGTACTGGGCAACACTCCGACATGTGGTGCTTTCGCACTTTCGGTGACTCGAATTTGATTCCCAGCTTGTGGGCATTTGCCGAACCCGTACCCCTCTCTCCTCCCTGTACTTTCCTTTCCTCTGTCTCCTCATTCACTGTTAAATAAAAGCAAAATGGCCAAAAAAAGATAAAAAAGTTGTCGGATTCGATGGTGTAGCTGGCAGCACTCCGACATGTGGTGCTTTCGCACTTTCGGTGACCCAAGTTTGATTACTGGCTCATGGTCATTTGCCGATCCCATACCCATCTCTCCTCCCTGTACATTCCTGTCCTCTCTTCATTCACTGTAAAATGAAGGCAAAATGTCAGAGCTGATGGTGTACAGGGCAGCACTACAACATGTGGTGCTTTCGCACTTTCGGCAACCCGAGTTCGATTCCAGGCTCGTGGTCATTTGCCGAACCCATACCCCTCTCTCCTCCCTGTACTTTCCTGTCCTCTCCTCATTCGCTGTTAAATAAAGGCAAAATGGCCAAAAAAGGTACAAAAGTTCTCAGAGCCGATGGTGTATTGGGCAGCACTACGGCGTGATGCTTTGGCATCCTGACTCGTGGTCATTTGCCGAACCCATACCCCTTCCTCCTCCCTTCTCCTCATTCACTGTTAAATAAAGGCAAATGGCCAAAAATATAAATAAAGAAGGTACAAAAGTTGTCACTGGGGCGGTATCTTTTCAAAAAGTACACTTTTGTACCTAAAAGGTGCATATTGGTACCTTAAAGGTACATATCTGTACCAAAATGTTACATATTAGGACCATTTCTAAAGGTACTGTCCCATTGACAACTTTTGTACTTTTTATCTGAGAGTATCTATTTGGTGTTTGCGTCCTGTTGCTCAATAGCATTGCATTAGCAGTACAAAAGGTCATAGGTTTGATCCTAGGGAACACACATACTGCTAAAAAATGTATACCTTGTATTGCACTTTACGTCACATCTGCCAAATGCATAAATGTAGATGCTACAACATTGTGCCTCCAACACAAAGGTTGCAGGTTAGAATCCTGGTGAACACACATATACTGATTACACATATGACTGTATAGTTGACGAAATGCATAAATGTTTAATAATAATATTTTATCGCACCATAGCAATGCCAACCATCTGAATGCATTTAAAATAGCACACAACTCTCCAAGATAACTCCAAAGCACTAAATTCTATATCTAACTTCCTTGTCTCGCTTTTATTTTAAGTGGCCTCCAACAGTTTGGCACAAGCCACAAAAACCTCGCACCTTAAACGGCCGAGTAATCTTCAGTGCTCATGACGATCCTCCTGCGATACTAAAGAACATTCGCTCCGAGCACTTCATCATCTCTCTCATTAACAGAGGTCATTCACATCTCCTCAGACTCTTTCATTGTTTCTCCATTTCATTTAATCAGATGGATGCCAAATGCTTTAATGCATGAACCATTAGTGTTGCAATGGTCCTTGATGGTGACTCGTGGGTCTCCGTGTGGAGTTCAGGTGGAGTTGCATCTGTGAAGTGATGTCTGCTAGACATTTGGAGGTGAAGACACTACATGTGCACTGTTGTTGCAAGAGTGTTTGCTAGGTTGATGCTTGACAGAAAATTGGTCAAAAATTGCTATCACTGGGGCAGTATTCTTTAAAAATGTCCTAATATGTACCATGTAGGTACAGATATGTATCCATTTGGTATTTTGAGGTACTAATATGACCTTCTTAGGTGCAAATGTATACTTTTTTAAGGGGTACTGCCCCAGTGACACTCTAAGAAATGTTGGGTTTCGATTTAACTTATGCTGGGTTGTTTCAACCCATTGTTGGGTCAAATATCAACATTTTCTGGGTTAATTTAACCCAAAGGCTCGGTTTGTCCCTTTTTGACCCAATATTGAAAATAACCCAGTATGAAGGGATTCATTAAAGACACAATCCAAATTATAAAGGAAAAGTCCAAAAATGGACCCACACAGGCATTCACAACCCTTTGTCTCGAAACGCTCTATTGTAGAGGTTACACGCAAAGCTTTCATCTGCCAGGCCGTGCCGGTTTTCCCTGGCAGACGGGCAGACCGTCAGCTGAGAAACCCAAGACTGAGCCAGCGTGTGAATATGGGCTTATCGGGTGACACGCCAGCGGCAAACATGAAAATTAAAATAAAGGATTAGGAGAAGGGGGATCGAGGGGAGGTCTGGCCGTGATATTTATTTATTTCTCAATCACCGTTTTGTGAAGCCTGTCACCTTATCATTAATTCCTCTCGACACTTTTGGTTCCAACTGACACAACTGTAATTTCATGGGCTTGTGTAACCTGGGCAGGCGTGAGGGGGGTTTATTGGGAGACGGTAGGTGTGCAAGTGGGCTTTACTCCCACCTAAAATGTCACTTGTCCAACAGTAGTGGGTATATATCAAATCACTTAATGTCATTTTTCACGTTTTTTTTTTAGTCAAGATTATTTGTTGTGAGACATTTTATTGTATATTAACAAACAATCATATATACTCGCAACCAGTGGCGGCCGCTGACTTCTTTTTCGAGGGCGCACGATGCATAGCTCATAACATGTAGCAGTTTTAAAGGACTCGAAATTATCCCAAACGAGGCATAAGGGTCTTATCTAGCGAAACGATTGTTATTTTTGACAAGAAAACTTCTCGTCATCCTCCGGTCGTGTGACGAGCCAGCCCGCCCTCACGTAATACATCAAGAGGTCCCGGATGACGTATCGAAACTCCGCCCTAGTGTTTACAAGTGTGGAGAAAGAGGACCGTTCTGACGTTGTTGTATGTGGAATGATACTAATTAATGTCTTTGTGTCGGTTTATTGTTTAAAATGGTCCGCAAATGTGCATTTCATATATGTAACACGTGACCTTTCCACATTATTATGCAATTACGTGAGGTCGCGCTGGCGCATCACACAGCCAGAGGAAGAAGAGAAGATGTGGTTTAAAAGTGTATATTTTTTATTTTTCTTGCCAAAAATGACAATCGTTTCACCAGACAAAACCCTTATGCCTCGTTTGGGATCGTTTAGAGTCCTCTGAAGCTGCGTTGAAACTGCAATTTTAAACGGCATTAAAACTGTTAAGTGTTGGGGTCCATTAAAGTCCATTAAAATTAGAAAAATCCTGGAATGTTTTCCTCAAAAAACATAATTTCTTCTCTAATTTCTGACATGGTGGTGAGTAAATTATCTGGATTTTTTTTAAGAAAAAAGGACTAATCCACTAGCCTAGAAATCTAGACGCACCCTAGCGGCCGCAAAATATATTTGCTGCCAGGGTTTAGTCTAGGCACTCACAATACACTTAAAAGCTCCAAAAACCAAAATTTGGTCAGGCCAATCACATCGTGTGTAGCGTCTGTGGGGCGGGCTTAACATGATGACGACAGAGCTGCCTGCGACGGTTCCTACTTGAAAACAAAGAATGGCTGCTGCATCTCCAAAAATTCAAAACTTAGATGTGATCTAAACTTCTTGCCAATCATAGAGAAAACAAAAAAGAAATTTAATCAGTGGCTTCAGAGAGACTTAACTTTGAAAGGAAGGATTCTTCTTTCTAAGGCTGAAGGCATTTCTCGTCTGACTTATGCAGCTACTTCATTAGACCTTGACAAAACAATGTGTAAAAAGATTGATCAATTAATGTGTAATTTTGTATGGAAAAATAAACCACATTATATAAAAAAATCCGTTTTATCCAACAGCTACAATAATGGTGGACTTAATTATGTTGATTTTGCAACTTTGAATAACACCTTCAAAATTAATTGGGTCCGGAATTACTTGAAAAAACCATACAGTATTTGGAATATTATACCCGAGCATGTTTTTTCTCAATTGGGTGGTTTGAATTTTCTTTTACTCTGCAATTTCAGCATTGAAAAAATCCCTGCTGCTCTTTCTAATTTTCATAAACAAGCTTTATTAGCATGGTCTATGATCTACAAGCACAATTTTTCTCCGACCAATTACTTCATATGGAACAATAAGGATATCTGTTATAAGCATAAATCCATTTTTTTTTTGAAAATTGGTTCAAGAATGGTATCAATCGGGTTAGTCAATTATTTAATCAAGATGGTTTATTACTTACTTATCAAGAATTTCTCTCTTGTTATAATATTCCTGTTACTCCAAAACAGTATGCCATTGTTTTTGGTGCTATCCCTAGTGGTGTTGTTATGTTATTTAAGGGCAACAATAGTAATTTGACAAGTTCTGTAATACCTATTCCAGACCTGACTGACACTTTTGTAGGTAGAATATGTTTTAACTCCTCAATGAAAAATAACAGAAATGTTCACTCTCTTTATCTTAATGACTATGTTTCCACTCCTCACGCTGTCATAAAATGGAATAGATTAGTGAAAAATATTTTGTGGAAGAAGGTATGGACTCTTCCTAATAAGTATTTATTGACGAATAAGGTCAAGGAGATTTCTTTTAAGATTCTTCACCAGTATTATCCTGTTAAGACCTTTATTGTGTCAAAATTCAAACTAAATATAGATACAAACTGCACATTCTGTAATTCACAACCAGAAACTCTCATACATCTATTTTGGCAGTGTAACCTTATAAAAAAACTGTGGTTAGACATTTGCCAATTCATTGCTGATCACATATATAATGATTTTGAGTTGTGCTTTAAAGATGTCTTGTTTGGTTTTGTTAGTTTTGAGAAGCAATTTGAAAATACTTACTATCTATGTAATTTAATTATTTTGCTTGCAAAGTATTTTATACACAAATGCAAGACTATGAACATTCCCCCCTTTTTTGTCTCTTTAAAGAAGATGTCTTAATTTACACTAAATTATTATCATTATCTAGTAACAAAAAGGCTATAAAAACTCTAAATGTATGCACGCTTTTTGATGTTTTTATATAATCTTGTTTTGATTAGCTTTCTTTGAACCCCTGGATTTTCTTTGTCTTTTCCTTGGCTTTCTGTTTTATTTCTCTTCAATGTTGCATTATTGTTTTCACCTATGTTTTATAAATATGTTTATCATAATAAAAAAAGAAAAAAAAAGAAAAAAAAAAGAAAAAAAAAGAATGGCTGCTGCTGCTGGCGAACAGCTTTCTTTTGAAGCGGCTTTGGCCGCGACTCTGGAGGACTTAGACTTATGTTTTTCTTTGAGAGAAGAGCAAATAACCCTACTGAAGTCCTTTTTAAGCAAGAAAGATTTGTTTGGAGTTTTGCCGACTGGTTACGGTAAAAGTTTGATATACCAATTAGCTCCACTGGTGGGGAAACGCAGGGGATTCATACGTCACCTTCTTCGTTGCTCTGATTGGTCAAAGCGCTATCCTATTGCGTGCAGAGGCATTTTGAGGGACAACCTTATATCCCGCCCCTTGCATTGAATGTAATGCTCAGTTAACTAAAAAATAAACCAGGCTTGATGACATACGCAACCTCCAGAGGCTGCAGCCTTCCCTTTGAGAAACCGCCCACGCTTTACTAACTGAGCAACGGAATGAGTTAATTTAAAAAAAAATATGTAGAAAAATAAGTATTCTGACAAAAATATCACCAAAATAAACTCGAAACACACCAACCAGAAGGTCTGCAGGCCACAGTAGGCCTAATATGTTGTGACAGCATAACCGCAGCCTCACACATCTGACTTTACAATCGCTACGACCTTGACCCTGCGTCCCACCTGACTGACCTGTGATGTCAGAAGTGGGCGGAGAGATCGAGCGAATGAGAAAGAGCAGATAAGATGCGGATTACTCGTGTACCTCCAGCACAGGAAGTTATTTATCATAACATGCTAGAGAGATATTGACTCCATACTGAAGCAATTATGGCCTGGGGTTGTTTCATCATACTTCATAACCTGGACTGTGGGTTTTTGGAGCGTGGCGCTGCACAGTAATTGAATTTTGATGAAACACACATGATGCCTGACCCTGAATAAGTACGGCGAACGCTGGGCCTGAATTTGTGCGGGATCTCCCGGCCAAGAACTTGCCAAAAACAGGATATACTTCAGTTTAGAAGATGGGGGGGAAAGTTGGGGTGTATGTATGAGATGCTTATACAATCAGGGACAGCTGGCGAACAAAGATTCTTTGTTGTCTCTATCGGCGAGGATGAGCTCTGCCCATGTTTGATTCTGAGGTGAGGCATTATTTCACTGACAAAAAAATAAAAAATAAATAAACATAAAATAGTAGCTAATTGTTTCAATCCCCACTTTGTGTTCTATTTATGGAAATAGTCAAACAGCGCCGATCACGCGCACAAAATCAAAACTGTTTTGACACCGTCACACCGTCCAGCTAAAGCAGATGCCTCGGCGACGCGGGATATGAGCGCAACTCGACACCAACGAAGAAGAAACTAATTTTAACTGATTGCTTTTTCTCTCAAGAGAAATTTCAGCTCGTGGTTTTAATTTTCCTCTTGGATTCCACTTTTAGCGCATGCGGTGCGTTGATCAGAAACGCGCTATGGAGGATCGCACGGATCCGCAGTCTCAACCGTATCACTCTCCGTTACAGTAGAAATGTGTTCATCATTTTCTTTACAGGCTGTCGAGAGTGACAAGGACAGCTTGCTTGGCACGGTGTCAAGCAGAAATGCTTGTCAATACCACGAGTGTATGAGCACTTCATTCATGAGTGCATCTGCACTCCGGTGCGCTTGCTGTGAGAGAGGGAGCGCGCTAGGCGCTTCTCAAACCGAAGGCTGCAGCTTCCGGAGGTCACATTTGCAGGCTGCATACGTCATCTTATTTCAGAATATTAACACTTATAAAGTTGACTAATATTCTAAATTAATCGTAAATTGTTGTAATATGCTTATGACTTGCGAATGTAATGGTCAGTTAACTGAAATAAACCAAGCTTGATGACGAATGCAGCCTGCATATGCGACCTCCGCGGGCTGCAGCCTTTAGAGAGAGAGAGAGAGAGAGAGAGAGAGCAGTACATGGGTTGTCAGTATCAGTGATTACATTTCATGACTGTGGAATTCTGGGAAAAAGCTGCAAGGATTCTTCTGTCTGTGGGATTATGCAGCTGTGCTCCTGCTCTCCGATCAGATCAGATCACTTCCTCTTCCTGTCATGTCAAACACAAACACATCTGCTCAACTGTTTTTCTAATCACTACACAATATCTGGACACTTGCAATTATTGTCATTGCATTAAACACAAACAAAGGACGCTAGACCATTTTTCCAAAATGAATACATTTGTGATTATTAAGAATTTTTAAGAATGAATGCAATTAAAAATGTTTACTGTCCCAAATGAGGTTCATACAAATGACGTTTGTGCTAATGCAGTGCTCCACCAATTGAACTACAGGAACATTATAACTATATGTAACAAATATGTGACCCTGGACCAAAAAAAAAAAACTACTTTGATATCAATTAAGATTTGAAGAGTTTCGTTGCAAAACGAGATAACTCTGTTTTTTTAATTTTTCAGAAATCTCGTTTTTTCAATTAATATCAATTCAACCGCAGTTGGTTTATTTTGATTTAAACCTTAATAACTTAAAAAATACAGCTAAGTAGCACCATAAAACAAAATAATAACATGATAATAAACATGTTTTGACAAAAATGTTAAAAACGGAGTTATCTCGTTTTGCAACAAAACTCTTCATTTATACATCATCTGAAAGCAGAATAAATAAGCAGAGATGCAACTACTTGAAAATCTGGAATCTGTGGGTGCAAAAAATAATAAAAATATTGAGCAAACTTGTCCAAATGAAGTCCTAAGCAACTGAATTCACTCACAGTAATAAAGTTTCAATATATTTACAGTAAGAAATGTACAAAATATCTTCATGGAACGTGATTTTTACTTAAAGGATTAGTCCATTTTCTTAAAAAAATCCAGATAATTTACTTGCCACCATGTCATCCAAAATGTTGATGTCTTTCTTTGTTTAGTCGAGAAGAAATTATGTTTTTTGAGGAAAACATTCCAGGATTTTTTTCATTTTAAAAAACTTTAATGAACCCCAACACTTAACAGTTTTAATGCAGTTTAAAATTGCTGTTTCAAAGGACTCTAAACGATCTCAAATGAGGCATAACGGTCTTATCTAGCGAAACGATTGTCATTTTTGGCACGAAAAATAAAAAATATGCACTTTTAAACCACTACTTTTCGTCTTGCACTAGCCGTGTGAACTAGCCTCACGTAATAAGTCATCACGTCAAAAGGTTACGGATGACGTATGCGAAACTACGCCCCAGTGTTTACAAGTCTGGAGAAAGAGGACCGTTCCGACTTTATTGTATGTTGAATGATACTAATCAATGTCTTTGTGTCAGTTTATTGTTTAAAATGGTCCGCAAATGTGCGTTTCAAATATGTAACACATGACCTTTCGACGTCATTACGCAATTACGTTCGCGCTGGCACGTCACACAGCCGGAGGAAGATGAGAAGTTGTGGTTTAAAACTGCATATTTTTATTTTTCTTGCCAAAAATGACAATCTTTCGCTAGATAAGACCCTTATACCTCGTTTAAAGTCCTTGGAAACTGCAATTTTAAACTGCATTAAAACTGTTGAGTAAATTATCTGGATTTTTTTAAAGAAAATTGACTAATCCTTTAAAGGGCACCTATTATGGCCTTTTACAAGGTGTAGTATGTCTCATGTGTGCCCAGAATGTGTCTGTAAAGTTTCAGCTCAAAATTCCCCACAGATCATTTATTATAGCATGTCCAAAATGCCCCTATTTTAGGTGGTACCTTTAAATGCAAATTAGTTACTGCTCCTTACTTCCTTACAAACAGACAGTGAGCCATTTTAGTTAAAAAAGATCTGATTAATACAGTCTGAGACAATAGTATCTAGTGGACAGAGTACAACTCGCTGAGGGTGGAAACTATGGTAATGCAGGACTGTAAGTGGGCGGGGCTTCATCAATGTGACCTCACATTGATAGGAGAATCAAAACGGCATTTCTAATAAGACTTCTTTGGTTTAATTGGGATTAAAAAACAAGTAGGGTGTTTGTGTTCACACACTGCCAACACACATTATGTCCAAACACCTTGTAAAAGTGGATTTTGCATAATAGGTGCCCTTTAATAATATCCTAATAAAAAATTAAAAATCAATAATTTTGACCCATACAATGTGTTGTTGGCTATTTCTACAAATACACATGTGCAACGTATGACTGGTTTTGTTTGGTCACATATAACATTTGTTAAACAGAAACACAATCCCGTGGATGATGGAGTCTTACTAATGGGTGTGTCTTTATAGAAGACAAACATTCAGGGGAACAAAACCTCCTCTGGCTTCACGATGTCACATGTTTCGTGTTAGTGTTTCCTTGTGTAACGTCCCCAGCGATTTGAATCATTCGAACTGTTCAGGTGGACGAAAACCAATGACTCAAAGTTCTGACATTTCAAGGCCAACACATTCGACACAAACAAAACTGCCCAGCACACACACATACAAATCTTTAAATTCCAATTGGATCAAACCATCCAAGGAATCCTCTTTTTGGGGGTTGTTTTTTTTTGGAAGTGTTTAAGAAATGGAATCTTAATTTTTCGTTATTACAAAGGGTGTGAGAGAGATAGAGATGGAGGCTGCACCTATAAAACATCAGGTCTGGATGAGGAATGGCCTGCTCCACATCGAGGGTGGGTGTAGTCCCAGAACTGCTGCTCTCTCTTGTGGGAAGTGTGCTATAAATCTCTGGCTCTTATATGGCTGGTGTATTGATAAGCCCTGCAATGCTGAGGAACGGGCAGAGCCCTCAAAAGTGAAAATATGGGGAGAAAAAGCAGGTTAGGAAAACATTGCATCCTTATTCTTAAAAGTTTAAGCAGCTAAATTTTGTGTGGTATAAAGATTCATATTAATCACGAGACAAAATAATATTTATGACATTTGGATGGTGACCAGCAGCATCATCTAATATACGAACGCATACTTAAAGTAATAGTACTTGGGTTGCATAGTGTTCCTGCAGCTCAATTTGTAAAAATGTAAAGCTTGAATGCACCGTCAGTTGCTTTGAATAAAAGCATCTGCCAGACGCATAAATGTAAATATAGTACTTGATTAGAATCATCCAGCGCAATCTAAACCTGAGCCAACCACCGCTGTCCAAACTATTGTCTCATTGAGATTTATAGAGATGCCTAAATACAGGCTCAGGAGACCAAGCGGAGCGAGAAACTCCCAAGGCAGTGCTGGTCACCTATCATCGCATACGCTGGGGAGCGAGCTAAATCTAGTTTTACGTATCCAAGCAGAGACGTACGTGTTGCGGCAAGGACACTGTGGTTTGTACAGAAACTTATTGGCTCGCACACACGTATGCGTAGTCCAGACAGCACCGAAATCACTTCTTTGATGGAGTGGCTGGATGGTATTAATGGTGATATGAGGGACTGAAGCAGACCCTTTTAAGTGAAATTGAAGGGCACTTGACATTAGTCCGACAGTTCACAAGAAGGGGTTTTACAAGACACCTCACTGTAAAATAGATTTGTTGGTCCAACTTAAGTAAGTTACCTGAAGTTATTTAACTTAAAAATATTAGTTAAGTAAAAATTGTTGTCAACTTATATTTTAAAGTTGAATTAACTCTAAAATATTTAAGGCAACTAGATAACTTGTTAAACTCTTTGTCCACAAAAGTGCGGTCCACTTGTGCCTCTCTAAAAGTCTGTAGACATTTGCCTAACGATATTTTTTGTATCGAAGATGATCGAGTGCTGGGCAAAGATTAATCGCGATTAATCGCATACAAAATAAAAGTGATTTTTGGCATAATACATGAGTGGGTGCTGTCATTGTGTGTAATAATTATGTTAATATAAATACAAACACATTCATGTATGTATTTAAGAAACATTTGCATGTGAATATATATTTATTTATATTTTAATATATACTCTATAACAAAAAATGGATATATAAATATATATTTAAATGGATACATGTATGTGTGTGTGGTTAAATATACATAATAATTACACACAGCACACATTCATATATTATGCAAAAAAAATAACTTTTATTATGTATGCGATTAATCGCAATTAATCTTTGCCCAGCACTAGTTTACAATAAACATACGATCTAAAAATTTACATTTTGAAAGTGAAATAGTGTTTCTGTGGCTCAGTTGGCAGCACAATGGTTGTGGGTTCGATTCCCACACAAACTTATTAAAATGTATGCAACTTCATTAAAATCGTCTACCAAATGCATAAATCCGCTATCAAATATTACATAAACCTAGAAAAACTTAATACTATCATGCTACTAAAAATGTAATTAATCAAATGCATCATTTTAGTTGCACTCCCAACATTGACCTAACAAAGCAGAGAAACACATATCAGTCCAAATGTTGTTATTAAAATTTTATTTACACCTTTAAATAACATCAAGAAACTATCAAACAACAGAAAGTGCAGAACAGAAATGAAAAGCAATAAAAACGCAGATAACATTCCAGAGCTGTGACTCAAGGGAAGTGATTTATGATCGATGGACAGATGGACGGACAGATACAGGAAGTGCTGAGATTTGCGGCCCGGTGGAACAAAAAACACAACTGGGCCGATGAGCAGAACCGAGATCTGTGGGAGTCATGCTAGCTCAGCACATACATGAGCCCAATTTTTTAATGTTTCCCAGGGCGCATTCTGTGATCTTCATGTTTGGAAACTGTGATGGCAAATCCAAAGACGAGATGGGGATTTACATAACACGATCCTGTAGATTTGTTGTGTTGTCTCACTTGGATCCACCTGAAACGGCAGAATGGGAAGAGTTAGGTTTGGGAGCAAGTCCAGAATAACACAAGCTGTCTCGTCCCACACCAGAGGAGACACATGTGGCAGGAGATGTTTCCATTGTCAAAAATGGATCGGTGCCCATTTTCCCTTTACGGGTAAGAGCATCCGTTGGATTTCTGGATTCGATCCAGAGCTGATGTAAACATGTGCATAAGCTAAAGAAGATGTTGTCTTCATTATATGCCTTAGATTTTGTCTTCTTGATATAGCTCTAGGTGTGGATTATTTAGGTTTAGCCTACGTCAGGGGTAGGCAAAGTCGGTCCTGGAGTGCTGATGCTCCAACCCTGATAAAATCTTGTCTACTTGTAGTTTTCAGATGACTCTTTAGACCTTGATTTGCTTGTTCAGATGTGCTTGATTACTGCTAGAGCTGAACTCTGCAGGACATCGGACATGACTTAGCCTATCCCTGGCTTAGGTGGTCTACTCAATTCTGGGGAAGTGACCTGATAACCAACTAAGACAGATGAAGATAAGCTTGTTAAAGCAAAGACATAAGGACAGAGACAAAGGGGTTTGGAGACAGAGGGACAACAAGATGAAGGAACATATGGAAACCAAGTGACGGATAAAGACAGAGATCATGCAGATCTCAATTCGCCCCTTCAGGGGCTAATGGTGGAGCAATGTAAACATATGAGAGCGCCAGATGTGAACACCCCGTCACCATCATTACCATAGCGAAAGCTTACATTAACCAGAACAGAAACTGATAGTGGACAGACACAGATATAGGGAACCTTTCAGACGCTATTTTCTTTAGGGTAGGAAGAATGTCTGGAGCAGTGATTGAGTGAAAGTCTCCGGGATGAAGAATTCAACAGATGCAGACCTGGTGCCAGCTGTAATAAGTGCAATCTCACAACCCTGACCGTTTCCCTGATGTCCTCTCTGCACGCCTGACATTTAATCGGACTCCCTGTTCTGGGGAGCGAGGGGTCAGTCGAGAGGGGGTTTGTGTCCTTGGTCCTCCGGTTTGCTTTGATGCCCCAGGAGGTCACTTAAGATCGGCCTTTAACTTGACCTTGCGTATTAGGAAGTTGTACTTTTGAAAAGTAGTCACTTATTAGTCCTAAGAAACGTGAATCATGTGAACTCAGAACTGGCTTATAAACGCAGGGCTTTCCTAGTTTCTGATTGGTTGAATTTGATTGTTAACGATTTACTTTATAGAAAGATCCTCACCTGGTGCCTTCACGGAGAAAGCTGCGTTCTTCTGTAGGTCTCATTCGTTATGGAAAGGCGAGTGAGGCGTGCGCCGTAGTAATCCACGATGTAATCCGACCCATCCGATGGACCCACAATCTAAAACACAACGAAGAAAACGATTCTCACATGTCACAAAGACCCACATAACAACGTAATCCTTCAGGAGACAATTACATGATTTTACATTACACGAAGATGAATACCAGGTGGGCCGGTCGGATCTATAGTTCCCCTCAGATGGCTCACGCTCGTACAATTGAATTATAAGACAGTAATGCCGAATTGGAAGCAATTTAAGTTTAACCCCAGGCAGTGCTGTAATTGAGGTTGCTATCAGAGTTCTGGTGAGGAGGAGTGTCCCAAAGGACAATCCTCAGATCAGAGCTTCAACAATGAGCTCAGAGCCCGAGCTGGGCCACTGCCAGTTCTGAGATCAGCTCTTATACCGGCAACATGCTTGGACTGACGCACCAAGACGCCATAATGGCTTCCTGCAGGCGTGCGCTCCCAACACCTGGTCCCGCAGGCTCGATTCGGCTCCGCTTTGGGACGAGATGATAATGAGAACACACATCTGGTGGAGGGAGAAAGACAACCGCCGAACACAGACGCAACATTTCTGTGCTTTACCGTATCGAGGATAGCCATAATCTGGCAGTGGCCCAATGCAAGCCATTTACTCTTGCAGTGGTATTGGTCGATTGGAGTTCGACCAGGGTTTCTACACTGTCAAAAAATGGTCCAAGGTGTCACTGGTGCAGTAGCCTTTTAAAAAGGTCCTAATATGCACTCTTTGGTACCAATATATTCCTCTAAGGTGCTAATGTGAACTCTTTAGGTGCAAAGGGATACTTTTTGAAAGGGTACTGCAACATAGGGACAATTTTTGCATCTTGTCACAGCATTAACGCTTGATCTATCAACTTCGTACACTTTTCGCAAACTTGTGTGACGCTGTTAATCTTGCGTCATTACTTTCAAAAGCCCGGCGACTAGGAGGGTGGACTATTGATGGATATAAATAACACGAATACGTCCCAGGTGTTTATGTATATACTTCTCAAAGATGCATTTCCCAGACGACTTGGCTCTTAGCGAAGGTAGTTTTATATAAAATATGAGGTTTTAGCGAGGAGCGGCGTGTGCAAATGGGGTCCCGGGGGAAGGGGATACTCTTTATCAAAAGTGTCAGAATTTGAAAACGAAAAGGGTCGACGGCTAATTGAGAATGTAAGCGCGTGACGGCTTCGGCTG
Organism: Misgurnus anguillicaudatus; assembly: GCF_027580225.2. Classification (NCBI taxonomy): domain Eukaryota; kingdom Metazoa; phylum Chordata; class Actinopteri; order Cypriniformes; family Cobitidae; genus Misgurnus; species Misgurnus anguillicaudatus. The sequence goes on from NC_073359.2 coordinate 21,006,998, forward strand.
CCAAAGGCGCTCCTTAAAAGCATTGCTCTCTCAGGGCCTTCAATAAGACATTAGGAGAACAATAAACACTGCAGTGGCCCTGTTAATCAAAGCCGCCATGGCCATTTTAAACATAAAAGCTGGCTTTATTTATCCATGACGGCTGGGAAAGCGAGGAACGGAAAACAACTGAGGGAGGGATGATAAACAGGTAGAAGTATGGGATTGTCAAACGACAAACTTGCATTGTTTTTGGCAGTGTGATGCAGACGACTAAACCAGTAGTATTACTAAAAATATGTTACCCTGATTAGGAGCATTAGAGTTTTATTTTTTTCATTGATTGTAATCTTTGGCATGACCTTACTTTGTATTGGATGATTTTATGTAATAAAAACAGAGTTTGCACAGACTGGGTCACATATTTGTTTAACCAGCAACCCATGGATGTATAAGAATGATTCCTGAAGCCATCTTTCAACGTTCCATAAATATCCGTCATCGCCGGTGGGTGGAAGTGCCGCCAGAGAGTGAACGTCTTTGACATAAAGCTTCATTCAGGGCCGTGCGGCCTAATGAGAAAGGAGCGGGTGAGATTTTCCCTAACAAGATGACAAATGGACTTGCTTTATTCAGTTGTCAGGTGTAGGAGGCCTTTAATGGGGGTTAGGGGAGTCCTGTGGGAGCGTGCGGCCTGGGGGAAGAGGAAAGCGGTGGAGGAGCGGGAGGCGCAAACAAACCGCGCTCTCATTAGCTCCTTTCACTGCGCTGAAGCCGCTGGAGGAGAGACACAGGTGTCACTGAATACAAACGCAAGCATTGATACAGGAGTCAGTACTGAGATCCTCTGTCTGCAGCTCATCGAGGGGATTCTGGGTATAAAGACGCTGTAAGCAAGTAGTCATTTAGGAAACGCTTTTATACAAAGTAGTTAAAGATGTACTGTTTTCTACATAAAATTATTTTACACGATGTCAAGAACATTGTGTGAAAATATAACCTTGATATATTTAATATTGACTGAGTAAGGTCATGTCAAATCAATGTGAAATCAATGATTGAATGAAACTTTGATGCTCCTAATCTCAAAATTAGATTATGAGACTTTAGCCCGGATTTCAATATCAACGTTAGTACTGATGCCAAGTTTCGTGACACTCACCCAGCTCGGCCCAATGTGGCTTTTTTGTGGTTATAGTGGTCAGACCATTATGTTTTGGTTTTATTTGTATTAAAACCATAGTATCTCACCATTATAACCATAGTTTAACCATGGTTTTGTTGCAAACCTCAAAACTAATCTATAAGTAGCATGGGTATATTTGTGGCAATAGCCACCAATGCATTGTATGGATAAAAATTATACATTTTTAAATGCCAAAATCATTAGGATATTAAGTAAAGATCATGCCCCATGATATAAGTATTTAAGAAGTATTTATCATTAGTAATACGTGTTGTTAAAGGATTAGTCCATTTTCTTAAAGAAATCCAGATAATTTACTTACCATCATGTCATCCAAAATGTTGATGTCTTTCGTTGTTCAGTCGAGAAGAAATTATGTTTTTTGAGGAAAACATTCCAGGATTTTTCTCATTTTAATGGACTTTAATGGACCCTAACACTTAACAGTTTTAATGCAGTTTGAAATTCCAGTTTCAAAGGACTTTAAACGATCCCAAACGAGGCATACGGGTCTTATCTAGCGAAACGATTGTCATTTTTGGCAAGAAAAATAAAAAATATGCACTTTTAAGCTTCTCGTCTTCCTCTGGTCCTGTGACGAGCCAGCGCGACCCCACGCAATTGCGTAATGACGTGGAAAGCTCACATTTGTGGATCATTTTAAACAATAAACTGACACAAAGACATTAATTAGTATCATTCGACATACAACAACGTCGGAACGGTCCTCTTTCTCCACACTTGTAAACACTGGGGTGTAGTTTCGCATATGTCATCCGTGACCTCTTGACGTGACGACGTATTACGTGAGGTTCCGCTGGCGCGTCACAGGACCGGCGGAAGACAAGAAGTTGTGGTTTAAAAGTGCATATTTTTCATTTTTCTTGCCAAAAATGACAATTGTTTTGCTAGATAAGACACTTATGCCTCATTTGAAATCGTTTAGAGTCCTTTGAAACTGGAATTTCAAACTGCATTAAAACTGTTAAGTGTTGGGGTCCATTAAAGTCCATTAAAATGAGAAAAATCCTGGAATGTTTTCCTCAAAATACATATCTTCTTCTCAACTGAACAAATAAAGATATCAACATTTTGGATGATATGGTGGTGAGTAAATTATCTGGATTTTTTTTTAAAGAAAATGGACTAATCCATTAAGGACTTCATGTGGATAACTTTAAAGGCGCTTTTCTTACGTTCCAGATTTTCAAATAGTTGTATCTCAAATATTGTTCTATCCTAACAGACCATACATCAATGGAAACTTATTTATTCAGATTTCAGGTTATATATAAATCACAATTTAGAAAAGAGTCCAGGGTCACAATTGATCTTTTTATCAATTTATACCCAAAAATGAAAATTCTGACATGGCCACTATAATTAAACCATTAATTTGGTTTAAAAGGGAAAACACAGCCAATCAAAATGATTTGGTCACCAATAAGATCTGTCTTGATACCCATCAAGTATCTCTTACCTGCATAGATATCAACATGAAATCCACTAAGCTTCCGATTCCACAGAATCCCACAGTGCAGAACTTCAACAAACCTGAGAAAAAAAACAAAAGAAAGTAAAATATCAATTAAGAAAACAATCCAAACCGCAGTCTCCGCCTCTACATACGATCCGGAAGAGAAGCATTTAGACGGCTAGGGTATTTAAAGGTGACATAGAATGATTGAACGGGGTATTTATCCTTGTATTGTGATGTGACATGTAGACAAAAAATTTTTGTTTGGGTCAATGTCTTAGAAGCTTCCTAAAAACCTCTATCAGATAGCTCTATTAGGGTGGGGGATTTTAAACAAGTGGTTTTGCACCTATTTGGCTCCCCCTACTGGCTTAACTTGCAATCTCATTACTGATTGGCTGACTTTGCTGCCACTCAAAAAATGTAGCCAATTATTTTAAAGTGAAGGGGGAGTTAGATGCCTGTGATGTCATAAGCATCAGTTTTTGGGCTGATTTCTGGCTGACATTTCTAAAAGAGGAATTTCTATGAGACTGAGATGTTTAGCATGTTTAGCACTTTTTGTATGTTTGTGAATGTGGGTAGACTACCATTATTCAACAAAGACCAGGTAAAAATGGTTTTTCATTCTCTGTCCCCTTTAAATTTTACGACGTCTACCATTGTCTGGACAAACAGATGGATACTGAAAAGTGCTAAAGAATGCATTTAAATAATGTTAAATTGTTCTCTGATATCTACATAGGTATGCGGCTTTATTAAGTACAAAAATTATCTATTACCTTATTTGAAAGGGTCATAAATAATAATGTTGAGCTCTGCTCTGATTGGCTGTTTTAGAAAGCAGCTCCTTCAGTAGCTCTGTGTGTGTGTGTAAACAGACCTTATATGTTTGGGCCTGTATCAGACGAATTTAAAACAGAATTTGAGGAATAATATATTGTTTGGAGATTGTTAATAGACGTTTCTAAATGGTACGTTTTTGTTTTTTCAGTATGGACCTGCAAAATTTAACTGTAACGTCAATAGTAGAATTTCATCAATAACGCTAGCATATAGCATTAACTACACTGCAAAAAATGATTTTCAAGAAAAAATTCTTAGTATTTTTGTCTTGTTTTCAGTAAAAATATCTAAAAATTCTTAAATTAAGATTTTTCTTGATGAGCAAAACGACCCAAGAAAATATGTCTAGTTTTTGGACCAAAAATATCAAATTTAAGTGCATAAAACAACCAAAAAAATCTGCCAATGGGGTAAGCAAATGTTTCTTGAATTTAGTGTTTAAGAAAAATGTTCAAGATTTTTTTGCTTACCCCATTGGCAGATTTTTTTGCTTGTTTTATGCACAAATTTAATGTGTAATTTAATGTTGGGGCGTACATCTCGATTGTAACGTCACAGTCGGTGTTATGTTGAGATTGGCCTGTTTCCAGCGGTCTTATGCATGAAAACAATCATGTTTAAGGCTCACGATGTGTCATTATGTACAGAACTCTTATTATTCATCTATGCCTAGATAAATACGGTTTTATATTCTACGACACCTTTAAACAGAGCCATGTTTTGTTTACACTACAAACAGCTTGCACAATAAATTGGGATACATTCAAAATACACACCACACCCTTTGAGAGCACGTATATGATTGCATGGCTATATTATAGACTTTACCCAAACGACCTAAACACTTGACCCAAAATTAGAGGCTTGTGTCGCGTATAAGATTTTAACAGACGACAAGGAAAATTATTATTCTAGCCTATTCATTAACCTGTGGCCATACAAATGACAAAAATAAACTAAGACACAACATCAGGGTCCCTGTGAGATCTGTGGTCTATTAAACCCCCTACCATCTTGTGATTCAAGCATAATTGCTGCTAATCGTCCCTAATATTACTCATAATTGGTCACTGAAGGGTTTATGCGTGTTGATATCAAAAAAGCCACCTGCAGAATGTCTTCTCAACAAGTCCAGGCCTTTCTTTCATAGCGTAATGGCCCAGCAGTTCTGAGGTCAGCCCAGGCCAGGTGTGACACAATGAACCGGTCTATACAACTGACTCCAGCGCGGCATGAGACTGCCTTTCAGACAAACTCCTCGCACAAAGAACCCAAAAACAAGGGGGACCTTCAAACACCCGGGCCCTTTTGTCCTAACGCAGGTGCTTAATTGATTAGGAAGTCCTTAAAACATGTAGAGATGAAGCTTCCTGCTGTATCCGACGTAACCTTGGGTTTTAGATGTGTGGCCTGGGCTCATCTGCATAGGATGATAATAACTGTACTGTTTAGAGCGCCACGGGACAGATGCGCACCCGTAGAAAGGAGGTAAAGGAGAAGTGTTTTTGTTAATTAGTTGTCACACAGAGACTTGTTTTGTTAAAAGGGCTGTTAGGAATAAAGCAAGGTGCTTCACACGTTCTTAAACGTGTGGTGCGGGATCTTTAAGCCTTTGAAGGTGGATACTGCTTACTTCATATGCAAGATTTTCTTAAAAGCATTGTGAATGCGATTCATTAAGTCTGTGTGTGCTGGGGTTTGTCTCAGGGTCTGTTGGGAATGGTTATTTATGTGCTTTAAGAGAAAGAGTTTAGTCACGATGCTTTAAAGTTTTGTGGCTTAAAGTCAATGTCTGTGATTGTAAATCTCACTAAATCTTATCATTTAAAAGAAAAAAAGTAGTTGCTTAAAGACTAGGGCTGGGTATTGGCAAGGGCCTCACAATGTATCATTATATGATACAATACATTGCAATACTTTTTCCTTTTTTTATCAAAAATGTAAAAAAGGTAGAGCTATTTTTTTTTTACTTTTTTAAGCCAACATGCTTCCACACGTCAGCTTTGAAAGCTGTGGATGTTTTTAAATTTTCTGCCATTTTCTCACTCCCGCTAACTGCCCGTATATGACAGACAACTGGACAGCGACAACTACAGCAGCGGCGGAGGAGGTCTTTTGACGTACACAGAGGGATTTGATGGTTTTTTTAAAATACCGATAGTAGAGATTGAAATATCGTGGGAAAATGTATCACAATAGTTAGCTGTATCGATATTTTTGCACAGCCCTAATAAAGACTAAGCATAATATAAAGTAAAGCATACTTTTAGGGAAATAATCTTTTTGCATTGTCGCAAAATTGAAGGGGAAATAAACAAAAATGTTGTTACTGTAATGTATCTGGATCTCAGGAGTGTAGTTTAGTATTTTTGACATTATTAACAAAAGAGTTTTTGTATTTAAATTAGAGCTGTCAAAAGATTAATCGCGATTAATCACATTAAATATATAATATTTATCGCGATTAATCATATATATATATATACATACATACATACATACATACATACATACATACATACATACATACATACATACATACATACATACATACATACATACATACATACATACATACATACATACATACATATAAGGGCTGGGTATCGATTCAATTGTTCCAGATCGATTCAATTTCGATTCACAAGCTATCAAATCGCTTCGATTTCGATTCTCGATTCAAACTTTCGATTCTGGTTCTCAGGTCCGTTTTTATACTCGATTCTCGATTCAACTCAATGAATATAGATTTAATACAAATACTATATAAATAAAAAAAAAAAAACTGTGAACATAAGTTTACAAGTGGGTTATTAATAAAAAGAAATTAAAAGCCACAACACTATCGTCGTCGTCTTGCATGCAAAATCTAAAATGCTTTCATACCTCTTACTTTTTATGTGAAGGTGGCATCAACGTTGATGAAGCACCTAAAACCGCCATTAATTGAAAAATCAATTTTTTCCCCAGCCCTAATATATATATGTGCATTTATGTATTTAAGAAACATTTACATGTTACTTATTTCAATTTTGATGTTTTTATATTATATATAATATATATATTTTATTTTATAAAAATATATACATAAACATTTTCTCAAATGTATACATGTATGTGTGTATTTTATATACATAATAATTACACACAATACACATAAATATTTTTTGCAAACACAATCTTTTCTTTTTTTATGCGATTAATCTTTTTACAGCATTAATTTAAATACATTTTATTTGTGACAATAAACCAGACATAACCACTATGTAAAAATCCTTTAAATAGTAATCAATTAAACAATAGGCATATTTGTTGCATGAAGCTAATAAAAATTAAAGATACAGTGCCAAGAAAAAGTATGTGAACCTTTTGGAATTTGATAGTTTTCTGAATAAATGTGTCATAAAATTTGAGCTAAGTCAAGTCAAGGTTATTGACAAACAATGTGTCTAAAAATAACAACACAAAAAATCAGATATTTCATGTCTTCTGATCTGCCTTATAATGCTTGTGAAAAAAGTATGCAAACTCTTGAGTTAACGGGACACTCCACTTATTCACAGGCTTATTTTCCAGCTCCCTTAGTGTTAAACACTTGATTTTTACCATTTAGGAATCCATTCAGCCGATCTCCGGGTCTGGCGGTCCCACTTTTAGCATAGCTTAGCATAATCCATTGAATCCAATTAGACCATTAGCATTGCACTCAAAAATGACCAAAGAGTTTCGATATTTTATGAATAATATTATGCATTGCCCGAAAATAGTCCCCTGCTATTAAAAGTTACCAAAGGGACTATTTTCGGGTGCTGCGTAATATCATTATGCCTGCTGCAGCCATGCTAGGGCAGCTTGATTATTACGCCAGAATGAGAGTATAGTTCCTAACCATATGAGCTTAGAAAATCCCAACTTTTAATTTTCCGTCTGTTTTAGTACACGATGTAACTACAGAAGAGTCAAGTTTTAAATAGAAAAAATATCAGAACTCTTTGGTCAAATTTCCTAGCATAAATCTCTCAAAAATGTATTTATCATTAGTGATGTGTGTTAATAAGAACTTCATTTTGACAACTTTAAAGGTGATTTTCTCAATATTTTAAATTTTTGCACCCTCAGATTCAAGATTTTTAACTAGTTGTATCTCTGTCAAATTATTTATTCAGCTTTCAAATGAGGTATAAATTAACCCTTATTGGCTGGTTTTGTGGTCCAGGGTCACAAATATAAAACATACTGATTGGCTACTAATCTGCACTAATATTGGCCACTGTCTATAGAATGTATTTCAGTTCTGTTAAAATACAAATGTACTTTTCTTACTGTCTGAATGCCAGCAAATTTGTCTAAATCTCACTTTACTACAGAAAGAGATGAAGCAAGCTCACAAGTGCAGATTATCGCAAGAAAAACAACACGGTTCCCTCTTCAGAGAACATCTGGCTAAAAGGTGCGTCCTTGAAGAGGAGGATCGAGATGATGTCAACAGCAGAACATCCAGGACTGACATTTCTTAAGTCCCTTGTGTTACAGCGCAGCGCTACAATGAGATCTCTTTATGAGTTATTGACAGGTAAATGGATGCCAGAACTCCATCTATTAACTTAGATGTCAAAGCGCGGAAGCAGAGGTGAGTTCAGGATATGGCACGCAGCTGAAAACAGAGCAGCATTGCAAATGTCAAAGCCATGGCCTTGCGGTACCACGGTGCTAATTTGAATCCCTTGCAATATTCCCTAGACATTAACCCGCTTTACACTCCATCATTTTTGTCTTACAGTCTGTGTACATAAAAGTGAAGAAAAAAAACATAAACCACATGCTAAAATAGGCAAATGCTCTAGTACATAACTGTACTTTGTATTTAAATTTAAATAAAATGTTGAAACTACAGTTACCACCCTGACAATATGTGATACTGCCTGTGAAAACCTAGCTAAAGTCATTGTCTTCTACATAAAATCATGCTAATAGCATTCTTTAAATAATATTGACTGAGTAAGGTCAATATTAGGTCAACGGCTGAAATTAAACTTTAATGCTCCAAATATCATCATTAGATTATGAGATTTTGGCCTGGATTTCACAGACAGGGTCACATATTTCCTGTAAATACTCATACGGATGTGCTTGCATGAACATTTTTTAAATCTAAAGATGTAAGTACTTACCCAGAGCTGGGTATCCCAAATAGAACCGGTCCGCTCCAATCCATCCCAGGAACAGCGACAAAGCTACAGCTACTTTGTACGAGTAACCACTCCTAACACAAGAAAAATACATCACCCAAATAAGATGTTAATCTATTAAATATAGTAAATTTATAAATGCATGCTAACCATACTTAAAGGGATAGTTCACCCCAAAATTATAAAAAAGAGCCCATGATTTACTCACCCTCAAGACATTCTTGATGAATATGATTATTTTTCTAGACGAACACAATCGGAGTTATATTAGAAAATGTGCTGGCTGTTTCAAGCTTTATAATGGTGGTAAATGGTGCTTGTGATTTAAAGCCCAAAAAAAAGTCCATCCATCCTTCACAGAAGTAATCCACACGGCTTCAGAGGGCTAATAAAGGCCTTTATATAAACTAAAAATAACTAGCTTCCAGTAAAGACTGATGCACGCTCACGGAAGTGTTTTTCCAGTGTATGATGTAGGACATAGTGTACCAGACATATTGACGAATAAGGAAGTGCAAAGAGCAAAACAAAATGCCAGTCAGGAAACAGAAATCTAAAACAGGGATTTTTTTTAAAATGTCGGAGGATTTCAATATTAGACAAGATGATATTGACTTTTTGGCCATTGAATCAGAAGCACCATTAAAACCATTATTAGGACATTTTCTAATGCAACTCTGATTGTGTTCGACTGAAAAAAAATTCATATACACTTAGGACAGCTTGAGGTTGAGTAAATCATGGGGTAATTCTCATTTTTGGGTGAACTATCCCTTTAATGAAACGTCATGTTAAAGGGATAGTTCACCCAAAAATTAAAATTCTGTCATCATTTACTTTCTTTGTTCTGATGAACACAAAGGAAGATATTTTGAGAAATGTTACAAACGTTCGTGGACTCATTCACTTTCGTAGTAGGAAAAAAGAATACTATGGAAGTGAATGGGGTCCACGAACAGTTTGGTTACATTTCTCAAAATATCTTCCTTTGTGTTCATCAGAACAAATTAATTTTTACAGGTTTGTAACAACATAAGAGCGAGTAAATGACGACATAATTTTCATTTTTGGGTGAACTATCCCTTTAAGACAGTGAACATCAACGTACACATTTCGACACGGGATGCTTTTGTTGAATCCGACCTCTTCGCCGCTGAATTTAAACGCTGTTCCATTTGACAGACGACAGGTGATGTTTGGAGCAGGTAAACATTCCACTGAAATTAAATGATGAATTTAGACCACAGGTTTAATAGATCCCAGTCATCTCTTGACACGTGTCTGATATCAGGCTTAGTCCAGTGACTATGTACAACATTTTGCAAAAAAAGGAAAGATTCTAACATTTAATCAAAGAAAAAGCATCTGATTTCATCAAATTACTTTCCTCTAATGTCAAAGGAGTGTTTGTGTTTAATATCAAAGATGGGCAATATCTACCGAACAGATCCACAGGTAATAATACACTTGGTTAGTGCAGAATCGTAATTCATGTTAGTTCATGGTGCATTAAAGGAACACACCAACTTTTTAGGACTCTAGCTCACTCACCGCATCCCCCAGAGCCAGACAAGTCCACACATACCCCATCAATCTCTGTGCGTCCCGCAACTCTGACGCACCCACCGCCAGCACAGCTCAGCACAAAGACCCGAAATAAACGGCTCCAGCCAGCAAACCGCTCCCAATAAGCGACAAAATATCGCCAACATTTTCCTATTTATATGTTGTGTATAGTCACAGCGTGAACAAATAACAAGGTCATATGAGACACAGCTATCTTTTATCCATTAAAGGCATTATTTTGTCACTTTCTGAGAGCATTATGCCAGCTGGAGCCACCTACCTCCAGTCCCCGTGCCAAGCTAGGCCAGCGGCGGGTGCATCAGACAGAGTCACAGCACAAACCGAGATGAAAAAGGTATGCATGGATGGACTTATCTATCTCTGGGGGATACGGTAAACAAGCCAAAATCCTAAAAAGTTGGTGCTTGATTTAATAATATATTAGTAAATGCTAAAAATGAACAAATATGAATAAATGCTGTAGAAGTATTGTTCAATCATAGTTCATGTTAGCTAATGCATTAACTAATTGTTAACAAATACAACCTTATTGTAAAGTGTTTTATATTATTTTAAATGGCATCATTTTAGATCTTTGGACCCTACTAAATATAGAAGAGCACGCACATGTATATAGCTTATGTCTTTTGTGTGTTAATATATTCAGCGTGGTCCTAAATGCCATTTAAAATATGTGATGTTAAATGTTATGATGTGAAATGAAAAATAAAGGAAAAGATTCTGCACTAACCAAATCTGTCTCAGATATGATAATAAAATTTATTGAAAAATCTAAATTTTAAAGCGAATACAAAATTGATGCATTAATGGTCTCAGACGTTTGGACCCCATGGTAGGTCTATGCCGCAAGTAAGCCACAGTCAACACACCCAGGGCCAAGCGGTCCTTGCAGTTTTCTGGTTCTTGAGTTGCATCATCTATTTTAGCTTCTTTACACAGATACTTGAGCACTGTTAAGGTGGATTCAAACAGTATTTAAAGCCTAAAACAACAGTGGTGATGGTGAATGGAAATAAGACTTGCTTACATTTGCACTCACCCATATTCTGTACATATATTTATATTTGCACTTATCTGTACTTGGTAGGCTACATATTGATTACAGCTGCACATACAGCTGTCCATATTCTGTACATTACAGTCTAGTCTAGACAATATATATGCAACAGATACGTCACATGCTAGTTAAACATATAAACATAAGTATTAAACAAAATACTTTGTATTTATATAATAAAACACACACTAAAAATAATGCAACAGTGAAAACATTTTAAACCAGGGTTATGGTTTGTGTGACATACCTGGCTACCTACATCTACAATATACGTCAATAAATCACAAATCTAAATCACAAATACCAATGTTTTTACTAAAATAATATTAAATAATTACATGTGTGATAAATGAGTAAATCCATAATCGGAACATTGCTGACTATACCATAAACAACAAATCTATCATAGCAACCGCGCTAGCTAGCAAGCTAACAATTGAACGATTCCAATCTATTTATGCAATTTTTATGAAGGATATTGTCCCAGTCGAAGTTTATCACAGTTGTCCGCATCGTTTACCAGACTTTGGATGACAGACAGGCAGATAGTGAAGATGATAAACGCTTGTGTTGCAGACCGAGATCGCAAACTCCTCCAGTATGACGCCATGTTGGACAATCACGTGATCACGCGGATCTTAAAGAGACACCGCACACTATTCGCTTCACAGATAGCATGTAAGTCTCTTACTTTTATCTTATTTAACGCGTTTTGCTGTACGTGCGTACTTAACAAAGCCGGGTGATGTTGTTAGAAAAGGTTTACACCTGAAATCAAGTGTTGGTTGGACTTATCGTTAACGTTTTATGTTGGTAACCAACTTTATATCCAGCTAACAGATCTAGCATGGAACACATAATGGGCTTTTGTATTGGGAAGCAGTGGCTCGTTTGTTTACTAAGATTGTCTGCTGCTAAGTTTCATGTATTATAACATTTCAATACTGTCTGTTAGGGAAAAGCATGCTTGGAAATAAACGATTTTGTTTACTTGGCTTAGACTGTCATTTTAGTTTTAACTGCACTGATTTCCAATGGTGAATCTGCGTTAAAACATATGCACCTGTTAGATTGCGCTTCTTGAATTGTTTATAACGTATACTATTATATACTTGATGCTCACATTTACACGATTACATGCTGTTGAGACAAACATCTCTTTTACTTATAGATATATTTTAGTTTTATTGTGATAATACTGCTATTTGATGTGAAACAAGTTAATGGATACTTGAGTGACGATTACGCACTTCCGGGTTTCAGGTGAGACGAGAGCAGGTGAAGACTCGCTTTCAATCTCAGTCCAAAACAACATTTAAAATGCAGGAGGATGTTTGATAAGGGAACATATATTGACAGCGACGTGAATTAACACCGAGTCAAGATCGACACAAATATTTTTTGTAAGTATGAGATTAATTTGTGTTGATGGCACGAATAGAAACTCACTTTGATAGTTGGGTGTGTTCGACTTCGTGTGGCGCTGCGCAGACCGATCGGCAAATAACATCGAAGTACCGCGAGACCGATTCGAAAGCTGTATTCTAGAATCGCTCTCGCGGTACTTCGATGTAAGTTGCTGATCGGTATTCGCAGTGCCATATGAAGTGAAACCCAGTGCTTGTTTATGTATTCTGTTAGCCCAAATTACATTGTGTGTGTTAAAAAAAGTAAGATAGTGGATTATTGAATGTTTAACATGGACGTTTATGTTGAAATTCTCTGTTTTGGCATCTTTTGGATGATTGTTGAGGCGTGACACGTTGTGGTTAGGTGAAGTAGCGGTTGTAGATATGGCCTTATACTAAAATATCTATCTATCTATCTATCTATCTATCTGTCTATCTGTCTATCTATCTGTCTATCTGTCTATCTATCTATCTATTCCCTGGGTATTTAGAAACAAAGCTTCAGGTTATTCAACTTCAAAAAATATATTTTTAATGACTAAAATTTATTTGGCAAAAGATGTGAGAAACTCTGCCATCGTGCCCATGAGCAGGCCACTTGATTTAAGGTTAATGGCAGATTAGTGCATTATGCTCTTTTTTTATGAGTGTCATTTGTACTAAAGGTCCCACTTAAGTTCAAAAGCATCTTTCTCCTTTCACAGGCCAGTCAGCACTGAATATTCAAAGCAGCAGCTATGTACGAGAACGTACCGACAGGTATTGTATCCTCGCTGATTCACATGCGATCAAACGTACAATCTATTTAATCATTCCCTCTGTGATGTCTTGACGTCTTTGTGTGCTTAAAACTCAGTGTCGGCTTCAGATCGACAGCAGGTCCTTCAGGCCCTGGAGAGGTTGCAGTCCAAGCTCGTGCAGAGAGATGAGCTGAGCCACAGCGACCGGCTTGGGATGCTTAAGGAAGCCTTGCAGAGTCCTCTGTTTGGACATATACTCACCCTGCAGCACTCCGTCAAACAGCTTAAAGACCAGGCGAGACTTTTGCATACACATTAATTACAACTATTTAAACACTTATAATCTTTAAGTGTTGTGTAATGGACTGATGTTTGTTTATAACAGAGTAATAATACTAATAGTTATGATCATTGTGACCCTTGACCACAAAGGGTAAAATAAGCTTTTTATTGATGTATGGTCTGTTAGGATAGGACAATATTTGGTAGAGATACAACTATTTGAAAATGTGGAATCTGACGGTACATTCACACGTTTCCATTCACTTTTAATGGGTGACATCATGCATTGCCGAACTGAATTGTGGATCCGTCGGCGCCGTGTCAGTGCCATTGCTCGTGGCAGAAGTTTAAAATTTCTCAACTTTTCAAGTTGCTACGCGTGCGTCAGCCAATCAGATTGCCTTATGCAAATAACCTAGGCAGAGCCAGCCAATTACGTTTATGGAAGACCAGAGCATGTGCTGCGGCCACTGTGATTGGCTGTTGGCCACGCTTCAGACAAGCCTTCCGTCAAGCGTTAACGCTTTCGCACCGTGTAAATGTATCGGGAGGGTGCAAAAAAATGAAGGCTGCAACTAACGATTATTTTCATAATCGATTAATCAGGCGATTGTTTTATATATAAATATTTATATATTTTTTAATTAATCAACTAATCGTATACCAACCTAAGTTTTTACTCAATTCAATTTTTCACTTATAGCTAAATAAAGGACTAAAAGTGCCAAAGCTACACACTACTACATAGTTTTACTAATAAATTCTTTTTGATTTTGGCATTTTAATATAAAAAAAGGTTGTACAGCTTTTAAATAGTAAAACTAGGGCTATCAAAATATTAATTGCGATTAATCTCATACAAAATAAAAGTTTATGTTTGCATAATGTATTTGTGTGTGTATTGTTTTTAATAATTATGTATATAAAAATACACACATACATATTTTTTATTTATGTATATATTTTTTATTTATATTTATGTTTCTTAAATACATGCATGCGCGTGTGTGTGTATTTATATATACAAAATAATTACACACAGTGCGCACACTGCACAAACTTTTATTTTGTATGCGATTAATCTAGACAGCCCTGAGTAAAACATCTTTAAATGTAAAAAAAAAAATTTATTGAGCCTACAAGGATGTGCTTGTGAATACATTTAGCCACATATTAATAAACTTATTTTAATCTTCGTTGTATGAAGAAACATCGCCTGACATTTTAATTATAAGTGCTGGATGAAGCGGATGCATGTCCCTGCTGTCCGACGCTGGTGCAGGACCAACATATAGAAATTTGTTGATTATAATCGATTTTGTCAATTTTTTTGTATATGCAGTAAAATATAATCTTATTTATTTCTCATGGTTAATGCGGACAATACGTCTATTATAAGAAAAAAAAATTTTTTTATTTGTTTTTGTTTTTTTGATCAATTTTGTCAATTAGTTGTTGCAGCCCTAAAAAAATCAAAACAATGAGAAAATTGCCTTTTAAAGTTGTCCAAATGAAGGACTTAGCAACTGCTTCCACTCACAAAAATAAAGTTTTGAGATATTTATGCTGGGAAATTTTACAAAAAATATCTTCATGGCACGTGATCATTACTTAATACCCTAATGATTTTTGTCTTAAAGGAAAAACTGATCATTTTGACCCCTACAATGTATTGGCAATTGTTGACTTCCAGGGTCACAATTATTATTATTAATAGTAATAAATGTTATTGCTGCTAAGTGTTATTAATATCTTTCAATGCACCGAAATCTTGGAAAGCATCCAAGGTCAAATTAAACTAGCAGTTTTATTGATTCTTAAATTGGTATTTATTATGCCACATTCTTTAGGCTAGAAATGACGTCAATAATAAAGACGCAGATAACGTTTAAAAAACGAGCGCATTCATTCCAAAGCCATCCCAGAATGCAATTCGTCCTCCAGCCGCTAAAAGTCCCTCATGCTTATTTGTATTCAGCCCGAGTTTTTATTGACACAAGAAACCTCTCTACAATAAACAACCCGTGCACCAAATTAAGATAATGGCTATAACGGAAGCTCGCCTTCATATTGTAAGTGCTAGGAAGGTCAGATGTGTACCTATGAATGCGTCAAGCGAGAAACCTATCAAGTATGTCGAGGCGGGCAACAGCCAGAGTTTCTATCAAGCACTAATATCTACTGTCTCAGTTTGACTAACTGCCTTGGCGGAGATGTATCGATAAAATAGGCTGGAAGCTGCTCTGTCAGCCCGGGCTAAATAAGCACATGACTGATAAGTTCCCACAGAGTGAGTCTAAAGGTCATTAATACATTACCTGTTTGGGACTAGCAAATACTGCAGAGGAATGTATTGATTTTTTCCTTTCCTCTGCCTCTAGGTCACGGTTGTTTCTCTGCAGGGAGTAATCGTTGCGGTACATGATTTCTAAACCGAAACTGATCCGACAAGATATGAGATGAGCTAGGAAATAAAAAACAATTTTAGTTTACAGAATTGGAGTTTTATTGGAGGTACAGAGAAGAGGAAATGATTGCACAGAAGATGCTGTGAATAGAATAGGCCAGACTCCAACCTGCATACTTATGAAAGCGTGTGCCCTCAATTAAGTCTATTTAAACGATAAATAAATAAATAAATAAAATTAATTTTTTCTTCCCTTCTCCATGCGTGTAGTTAAGCAGTTTGCCACCAGACACCTGCAGTGAGTTCAGTTTCTCCAAAAAGGGTCAGTTGATCGTCAGCGCCAGTCGCCCATCCAGCAGTCTCGGTTCTGTCGTGTCCAACAATACGACCTCCACAAACGCGGCTGCAGAGCAGCTTCAGAGGTGGATCAATGTAGCCGCAAAGGTAAGATGTCTTAGTTTTGTATTCAGGTTGAATTGCATTCATGCGAGATTACTTATGAAATCTTTGTTTGGTATAGGGAAGGAAAATCGAGTTAATCAGCCTACAAAAGCCATTGTCTGGAGGTCTGGGCTTCAGTGTGGTGGGCCTGAGACCCGAAGGGGTGGGTAGTCATGGTGTCTTCGTCAGGCAGGTGCAACAAGGAAGCGTCGCAGACAGGTAAGACTTTGTGTCTTTTCTTAATAATTTCTTATCAGTATTTTGTTATCATTATTATCGTTTTTGTAAAGCTAATTTTTAACACTGCATGTTAGGGATGTTAAAGGTGCAATTTGTAAGATATTTGCAGTAAAAACTAGGCCAGTGTTATATATTTTGTCCAGCTGATTACTATCAATATCTGTAATGTTTTCAACTACTCTTAAATCGTGAGAAAATTTCCATTGAAAACTTTGACACGGGGCAGTGCAGTCTCCTGTCAATGACGTTAATATCCATGTGACCCTTTGTCACCGCCTTTACTGACGTAAAAACCACATGACAACAGTGGTCGAGTTCGAAAAAATAAAATGGCGGCCAAGGAAGCGGCTGGAGCACAAATTTAGTGTAAATAAAGGTATATTTTCACTTTTTACACATTTTAATTGCATTTCTATTAGTATTGTAGTTTTCAAATATGTGATTAGTTATCACAAAGGCGCTCTCTGTTTATATTTCAAACACGCTGCCTTTGAAGTGCGTCCGAAAGTCTTTCTCTGAGCTGCCTTCATGCCTCCGAAGTCATTTCCTCATGAGGCAGCGAGGCAACAAGTCACTGCTTTGAGTTTTCGGACTCAGCCAGTGTCGTGGACAAATGCGGAACTATGCGTTAGCGCCTGTCGGGCTACGCGCTTGCTTATGAACTTATGGATATCTCTGTACCGTCTGCCGCTGGTTGTGTCAGCTCCTGTAAGCGTACGGGCCAACCAAATGACCCAAGAAGAGTTTGGAACAAAACGAATGAAAGAATGAGGATCAATTTAGTGTTGCATTATCTGGATAGAGAGAGCTTCGCGACAACATTTAACTAGACAGAGATTCTGATCCTGCTTGTGTTTTTCGTGATGGGTGAGTTGTTTTGATTCGTAACCCTTCAAAAAACGTATGCTATTATATTGATCACAACATTAGTGTGTAGATTGTAATCAGAGTTGCTTCCTGCGGACGATATGCACATCAAGAGCTATTGTACAGCAATATAAATGGTCATTTTAAGACACTTCACAATAAGATTTGTACTGTCAATACATTATGTGAAAAGTCATTGTAGATTGTAAGTTGAAAACTTAATTCTGTGCTGTGTTAACCATCGAATTTGGACTAATACTGTAACATCTATGACTAATAATTTCGTTTTGAACATCACATATAAACTTACATAATGAAATAAACAATGTCATCAAACGCAACATTTATAAGACTTGATTATCTTATAAGTCAACGTGATTTCTCGTTCGCGTATGATTGATGGCCATCAGCGGTTGAGTTAAAGACTACAAATACAATAACTCCACGCTGCTTCAGAGCGTCATTAAACAACGTCATTGTTATTGATTTGATCTGGCGCCATCTAGCGGCGCAGATAATACAAATTGCATCTTAAACAATTATTTGATTTTTGATTAATTGTCATTAAGAATTAAATCAAAAAACTTAAAGCAAAAAAGCAAGCACGTGTGTGCATCGCCTGCGCAAAGCACATACAGCCGGTGAAAAAAATGAAACAAGCGCGCAGAAGTTAAACTAGCCATGATCACAATGATGCTCAATGCCAAACACACACCTGGGCTTTTTAACATAATGCGAGACAAGGCTGGCTGCTAACGCAACGAAATGGCATCAGCAGTGGATCTGATAGGGTCTGACACAGAAAATGCAAATACAGTTAGGATACTGAAAGCAAAGACCCTCTTTAGGGAATCCTGAAAGATTAGCATAGCAACGCTGCTATACACTGGAAAGGAGACCAAAAGCCGTTTTTAATGAACTGATTAAAATGTAATCTTAAATTCTAGCAAGAAACTAAAATGTAAACTGTCGTTACACTCTGAACGCCCACAACATATATTATTGATCATCATTATTGACTGGCTGAGGCGTTATACGCTAAACACTGTTGCAGGTTTTCTAATGGAAGCTGGCGTTTTAACGCACACTTTATGTCATTGAATATATGCCACTGCTGTAATGGCTTATTGCACTATTACAGTTAACGATTATTCAATTGATTGATTGTTAGTTAGTTAATTTAAACTATCATTGAATATGGGAAATTGCATAAATTGACATCCCTACTGCATATTGTGAAATAAAGCATTTAAAATTTAAATAAAATGGAACTTAAGAGCCATTTTTCTACCATTATTTGCATTTCGGGTTTGCAATGCCTCGACCATAAAATGTTCACCGGATTTTGGTGAAGACCATTTATGTTTGTGGTCGTTTACACCGGGTTATGTCTGATCTCCAGGGATGGACGACTGCAGGAGAACGATCAGATTCTAGCGATTAATGGGATTCCTCTGGATCAAAGCGTGACGCAGCAGCAGGCCATTGCTCTCCTACAGCAGCAGAGAGATCGCGTGGAGCTGGTCGTGGCCAGAGACACAGCTCCCAAACCCAGGCTGTCTACATCTGGACCCATTCAGACGGTATGGTCAGAACAAATCTTCTGGGTTGTTCGATGTATTAAGCTACAACTTTGTATTGTGCATGGATCTCCAGGATATATTTGATTCAGTTTATTTTGGTAGGTTTCTCAAATGCATTAAAGCGATGCATAGCAGATGTAGTATTTGGCTTTGTTAGGGTTTTTAAAGGTGAGGCGTGTTGGCTTATGCCAAATTCACACTAGAGGAGTTCAAGCCCGATTTGCAAGTCATTGAGCTCGACAACTGTGATTGGGGCAAATCAGCTGTCAATCAGCACTCGCCAATCTTTATGTGTGAACAAGCATTATAAATATCTGTAGCTGCCGTATGACCCGACATCCTGTAATGTCACGTGATGCGATGAGCTACAGCCAATGAGAGCAAGGCATGGGTTGAGGACAATATCTTAGTCTCTTTTTAAGGAAGACAACTTAAAGTTTTTCACGTGAATATTAAATAAAAAAAAGTTATAGCAGTTTAAGTTCATTTAGAAAAATTAAAAATAATGCAGTAAAGTATATATTTTATATTTGAAACACACAAACATAAAAATGTTTTACCCCCAAAATGCTACAAAATGAAGCAATAAGTCTCAGCAAGCTCTGATCCAAATTTCAAGTTAAAGAAAATTTTGATTTTTACTGTTTTGGAATCCATTCAGCTGATCTCCAGTTCTGGCTGTATCACTTTTAGCATAACTTAGCATAATCCATTGAATCTTTTTGCATCGCGCAAAAAATAATCAAAGAGTTTTGATATTTTTCCTATTTAAAACTTGACTCTTCTGTAGTTACATCTTGGACTAAGACCGGCATAAAATTAAAAGTAGATTTTCTAGGCAGATATGGATAGGAACTATATTCTCATTCTTGCGTAATAATCAACGACTTTGCTGTCGTAACATGACTGCAGCAGGCGCAATAATATTACGCAGTGCCTGACAATAGTCCCCTTAAGCCGAAAGTATACTAGGGACGTCCGCGTATGCGCACCGGTCGCATGACGTCATTTTCGTCATCAGGAGGGTCCGCGGTACATTCCGCGTACAACAGCGCATGCGCCTGAAAATATTTCGACAGGACACTCCACTATAAACAATTATACAAAGGAAATAGACAGCATTTGCACACACACTATCGTTTTTCTTCTTTAATTTTAACTTCTTTCAAGAACAGAAAGGTGTGGAGCATGTTTTTTACCATAATGTTTGATTCCTGTTCTTTGTTGTCTTTTTGTTGGTTCTGAACTGTGTTTGCAATGGTGGATCGGTTACTTTTTTCACCTATCCTAAATTTTAATGTACTGTAAATGTGGCCAAATCAGTGCTGCCCTGACGGCCTGTTAGACTAATAATTTGAATAAGAAATCATTTGTATTGCGAATAGTGTCGAACGCGGCCATCCGCGTTTAGACGCGGGGAGTATACTTGGAAAGCTGTAAAAGGTATACCCCGGCCTTTAGTATCTTTCAATGGCAGAGGACTGTTTTCGGGCACGATGCTAAATGGTCTAATCAAATTCAAAGGATTATGCTAAGCTATGCTAAAAATGGTAGCGCCAGACCTGGAGATCGGCTGAATGGATTCCAAAACTATAAAAATCTCTTTGGGAGCTGGAAAATGAGTATATTTTCAAAAACAATGAGGTTTTTGTCATACTTTTAGTAGTTTTACCAACAAAGGCCACTAGGTGTCAACGGTTAGCTGCATAATCTCGATGCTAGTTAATAAATTACTGTTACTGCATCATTATTTATAAAAACTTGTTTTGAAATATAAAAACTACATTCTTAGCCTTCCAATGATATATAGTTTGTTAAACTTAGCGCTGGTTAAGACTAAGAAATTATTGTTTTATATATGTAATGCCAAACGTCCCACGTGTGGGACAGTGACAGTTAAAAGGTTCAAGGAGCGGACCCCATATTCATTTATTACAAAGATTGGAAGATCTAGGACATTTTTTAAAAATGTGTTCGTGTGAAAACGATGGACGTATGTAATTTGGGTGGCTTCAGGATGAGTAAATCATGGGGTAATTTTCATTTTTGGCCAAACTATTCCTTTAAGCAGATTTCAGAAAACTTCCCATGTCTGCCATTGGTCAGGCAGGCGGACCCCCCCCCAAAATCAGTGTTATTATTATTATTTAAGCCAATGGCAATGTTTTAATAGCGATAGCGCTACAGTGTTTACAGATTCAGGGGAAATCAACCTGCATATGTTCGAAAAACTTAATTGTTGCTAAAGAAAGTTTGATCTTATCCTATGCGGTAGGGCATGGCAAAAAGTGCATGGTATATATTGCTATATATAATGTTTTTAATAAGTTCACTAATATTACTAATCACTAACACTAATATACAGATTCACAGCCTGTCTAAGTGCTAAACTGCACATAAGCCTGAACTAAGCTCAGGTTTATTTAGACTGTTCCCATTATTATAGTGTCATATTTATAATAAACATCATAGTATATCCTTAAACTAAAAAGTTTGAGACTTAATTCATACGTTCTAGGGTTTATCTAAAAGACCTCCGTATCAGCCGAAAAGCAGAAGAACGAAATGCAGAAGATTGAGATAATGAATCTGGAAAGACCAATAGGCAGTCGAGTGAACTGTATTAACCGATCCCTTCAACAATAAACATGCCGGTTCTCCCTCATCTTTTTTAATTAAAATAGCCCAAACTAACGCTTCTTAAATGAACAGTGAGTCCTCACAGGATGAATGCCAAAAAAATTTGAGATTGACTAATGACTTCCACTTGACATAGGTTCAGTCTTCGCACCACACGTTTCTACTCCGTATTTTTTCAATTTGAAATGTTTAATATTCTTAATTCAAGGCCACGTCCCGAATGTCGGATCCAGACTTTTGTTTAATTCATGCGCCGTTTCATTCGGGGTTGCATTTAATGGAGCACAGGACACAGAAATCTGGTTGTGATTCGATTTGCTTGTTGCCTAGCCAAACTATCTGTCACCAGATGTCAACGAAGTAGTCTATGCTGCTGAACTTGTTTATAAGTCAGATTGAGTGTCTGTTTGTGGGCTTCATAAAATTAAATAGATTTTATCGCAAACAGGACTTGACAAGCAAAAGGCAGAACGGGGTGGAGGGTGCGCAAATGTCAAAATGTTATATTAGTAATTATAGTAATTAAAAAGGTTTTTTAAAGGACCATCAAGATTTTTTTATTACTATTAAGCATGCCATTGGCTTTAGGTTTTACTCATTTAAATGTACATTATGCTTGTCATAAAATAATATCACAATTTAACAATCATATGTTTTGCAAAATGCAGTTTCCGTTATGATTCTGGGCTAAAATGTAACTGACATGTTTTCGTGAGTTTCGTCCTTTAAGCTCATGCAGAATTCAGGCCTTGATTAAGCGAAAATTGTCCAAACGTGCCGTCTCCTCATTATGTGTCATTACCTGTCAGTCAAATACTCTTGTATCACTCGTGTCAGTCATCATATGTCGGCTTAAAAGCTCAGTAAAGAAGACGTCACTTCGTAAGCATGCGTTATGTCCTCTCCCTAACCCTGTTCCCCCCTTCCACTCCATCTCAATCTGTCCTCTTATCGTTTAAAGCTGAGAAAATATTTATCTATTTAAGGTCGCTCGGGCCCAAGGGGCCACCGCTCGGTCCTTAAATGGACGAGGGCAGAAGCAAATGTAGCCGAGGTATATTTTTCCTCACTTCCCCTGCCCTCTTAGCCTTTTCCCTCTCTCTTCAGACCAAGACCTCAGAAGCCCTCGAAAATATCTTGAATCTTAATCACACTTCGTCGGAAAGTTTCACGCAAACGAGATTTGTGATACGCTGCAATTGGATTCCCACTCCTAGAGAAATGACATCCAGGTTTTTCCCCAGTAGAGATGTTTTCCCAGAATTCCCAGCAGTGGTTTTCTCATTAACTGTCACTAATGTATAGAATATAGTTTACATAAGTCGTAGCTTGAAGGAAATACGATTGTTTGCGTACAGAATCGTAGTCGTATTTTTTGTGTTCGGGTTGCTGATGGGAAAGATATTACAGTGTGAAGTGCTTCACTCCAGAACAGATTTACATTTATCAATTTGGCAGATGCTTTTAAGCGACTAACAGTGCATTACAAGGTATACATTTTAGTATTATGTGTTTCCTGGGTTTAAAACAATGACATTTTGTGCTGCTAACGCAATGCTACCACCAGTGTTGTTTTTGGCAGCCCTTTTAGTTTTAGTCTGAGTCTTTTGGACAAAAATGCTTTTTAGTTTTAGTCACATTTTAGTCACTTATAAACTTATAAATAAGTTTTAGTCGACGAAAACACAAAAAGGTTTTAGTCAAGTTTTAGTCTATGAAAACGCAAAAAAGGTTTTAGTCAAGTTTAAAGCAACACTATGTAGTTTTCATGTAAAAATGACTTACAGCTCCCCCATGTGGTTGTAAAGCGCAACAGTGCCTGGTATCAGACACTCTTCTGCAGGCAGGGGGAGGGGCGGGGCTGTGTGCTCTACCCTCCACCGCCACTTTCAGAGTGTGCTTGTAGCAGCTAGGAGGCTGCTCAGGTTGCAGCAACAGTACACTTTGTCCAGTTAAAAGTTGTTCTATCACTGAAATAATTTTAGAGACATTATTTAAAGGTAAAAAAAACTATATAGTGTTGCTTTAAGTAAATTTTTAGTAAAAAAGTAGTCTTTAACAAATTAATTTAGGTTAAAAAGTATTGGAAATGGGCTTAGGTTTGACAAGTAGATACATGTAAAACCTTAAGCTTAGAATGAAATCTTAAAATTGAATGTATATGATATGTTAACAGCGTGACTTGTTAGTTACCTTTAAAAAAAATATTAGCGCCTTCAGGTGCCGCTTAAGTTTGGTGGTATTCTTCCCACCTAGTTTGTGGCCACATTTACCGTCATCTCCCAATATGCATTCCGTTTTTCTTTCCGATGGATTATACTGAAAGTATGTCCATAAATCATCTCGTCGTTTCCGTTTATTGGCGTCACCGTCACGATCCTTTGAACTCGCCAGTCGCCACAGCCGCAGGTGTGGTGGTGTTGTGTGAAATCTGTTGCGCGGCATGGCGGCAGCCGGGTGGTGGGCGTACCCAAAACAAGGATAGGAAGCGGCAGCATTGCTGATACTTTTTAGCTAAAAACAGACAGATTTCACGCAAAATAGGCAGAAATGACATGAACTGCAGACTTATAATCATTTTCGTTCCGTCTTGTCATGTTTTCGTCACCTTAGAGCCATTTTTAGCTGGTCATCGTCGCGTTATCGTCATAAAAAAGGTGCATCAACGAAATAATTTCGTCATCGTTGACGAAAACAACACTTGCTACCACTAACTGTGTGTTCACACCAGATGCGGAAGAGGCGGCAAGCGCGAGTGATTTTCACGTTAAGTCAATGCAAAGACGTGAATAGGCATCATGGGGTGCGGAAGGCGCGTTTCGCACGAATTGAGCTTTGACGTGTGACGAGTTGAAAAATCTGAACTTTGTTGGATATTCGTGCCGTCGCAGAAGCTCCTCCCATGACGCAAATTTTCACGTGAATGTCTCGAATGAATAGAATTTCACGCGCAAATGAATCGAGTAAACTCAATGTTCAACGACGCGCAATTTTTTGCCGGCTCTTCCGCGTCTGGTGTGAACGCCCAGTAAGCTTTACTGTATGTTGGCAAGGAGCGTTTGAATGGAAAGTTTACAACATTTCTGCATAATTCGTCAAGTTGTTGCGTTATCTAAATTAGCCAAGAAGTAACTTCCTTTAAAAACTACTCAACAATGTAGATCGTTCACTCGTTTCTACACCAGATGAACCATCAACTGAATCTTACGTTGGATTTTGGGACTAGGATCTACCAGCAAAAACAAGTGCGACTTATCTCCGAAATGGATTTGTTCTTCTCGCAGCGGGAAAAGATTTAATGTTAAGCTTTGTTTCAGAAGACAGACGGCTTGAACGGCAAAGAGGGAGTTTCATTAGATAGGGAGAAAATTGTGGAGGTAGTCACCCAGCAGATAACAGCCTGGTAATCAGAGAACAGAAATATACTGATTGCAGGTCATTTGTAAGAGCCCGAGGAGACTGGGTGATTAGGAGCGAGCTGACGTAGGATCAGTTAGTCAGCGCAGCCAGGAAAAGACTCTCATGGGTTTTCCTGACCCTGACATTGATTAGCGACTGCGGAGTCTCGTGGTTAACACGTCCATATGAATTTGGTTTCCCTGTTATAGGAGTTTTTCTCCATAGAGGTTTAAAATCTTAACATTGAGCATACAAGCATACAAGCATTCACATCCCATGATGCTTTGCAAACAACCAAACAGAATCAAAAGCAATGTGTTTATTACAAAAAGGAATAGAAAATTGTGTTCTCTTTGTGTGTTTTGCAGGACCAGTGGGGACATGTAGAAGAGATCGAGCTGGTGAACGATGGATCCGGATTGGGCTTTGGGATCGTCGGAGGCAAGACAACCGGAATGGTGGTCCGGACTGTGGTACCGGATAGCGTAGCTCATAGGGTTTGTGTTGTTTACACAATATTTTTTCTCTAGTCTTAAAGATTAACATGTGAAGATGAAACAACTTGGGGGGGTTTCTCAGAAAGCGTTTAGATTAATCCAGGACTAGGCCTTAGTTATATTAGGACATTTAAGTAGGTTTTACACACATACCTTACAAAAAACATTACTGGAGTGCATCTTGAGACAAAACATTGCCACTGATATATTTTAAGATATGTCAGTGCAAGCTAATTTCAGTTGAGAGTTAAGCCCTCTCTGGCATCCGCCCCCTTATGTTTATTAATCCCATTTAAATTAATTTTTGCGTTGCTGAAGCAGTGACGTTTGACATGGGACTAAAATAAAAAGCAGTTTGTTAAATATACACCTCATATTGTCAGCTGTCCCCTCTTCAGCAGTTTAGCCAAAAAAACAGCCTGTCCTGGTTTAGACCCCTCACACACACACACTCTTTTTTTTTCTCCCACCCGATGTCCAGAGCTCAACAAACCCCTTCTTGTTCAAAAGGCACATTGCTTGCATTTCACACACCAGTGGATCTTATGCTCCAAAAAAGCTGTCAAAATCAGGGCTTTGTTATCCGTGGCGTTTCCCATTTCAACCTTTAATGGTCGCGCCGGGCTTCAATGAACCCCCGCCGTCCCCAGCACAGTGGCAGGAACAAGCCGTGGAGATTTCCCGATGTATCAAACGCCTTTCATGTCTCCCACATCACAAAGACGGCTGTTCTCTCCTCACTTCGTACAATCGGTCTTTGGTCTCTTTCCTTCCCCGGGCCGTTCATTCGGCCCGTCTGACGATTGAAGAATACGTCAACCGGAAAGGGCCGCGTGAGACTGATGCTGTCATTGTGGGTCTTAGACTTTTGCCTCTTGCACCTGTGGATGATGGGAAAAAAATGTGTTGTAAATGGAAGATTTGGTACTTTGTGGGGCCGTTAAAGCGACTTGTTATTGGTCAACAAATTTAGGTAGGATTATGTGTGTCTGCTGGTATCAATGAAGTTGTGTATTTAGACACATGATGTGCACATGAAAGCAGTCAATAGAAGCCCAGAATTGATGTGAACTATACTTTAGTATTGTTTAAGAGCATCTGAAGAGGAGATGTCAAGAAATTGATTTATAAAATGCCAAGAGATTTTATTACAAATTCTGTACAATATAAAAAGAAAAATTTGGATCAACTTAAAAATTACTTTAATTGGTAATGCCTGCAAATTAGATTTTTTTTTTCAATTTAAATTTTCTCATTTTAAGTGAGAAATGTTTAAATATTTAAGGTGTTACCAATTAAAGTAAATATTTTTTATTAGAAATTTACCTTAAATGAAATTTGTTTTTTTTTATTTAAATTTTCTCACTTAAAGTGAGAAATTTTAAAATATTTAAGGTGTTACCAATTAAAGTAAATAATTTTTTAAATGCATTTTTTTTTTACATTAAATTAAGTTTATAAAACTTACTTTAATTGGAACACCTAAAACAATGTAGTTTTTTAAGTAAAGCATCTTTCACTTTTTTTAAAATATGTTAAAATATAAAAGTTTAGATTTTTTCCAGTCACAACATAATTCCTATAATTAAATTTTAATTTTTTTTTTTTTATATTTGAAGAGTTTTGTGCAAAACGAGATAACTCAGTTTTTTTAATTTTTCAGAAATCTCGTTTTTTGGTTGTGCATTCCAATTAATATCAGCTGGGCATATAGCCAATTCAACTGCAGTTGGTTTGTTTTGATTTAAACCTTCATAACTTAAAAAATACAGCTAAGTAGCACCATAAAACAAAATAATAACATGTTAAAAACGGAGTTATCTCGTTTTGCAACGAACTCTTCATTTTTTCCCCAAGGTTTTGTTAAGTTTACTATTATTGTACAATAATAAGAATAAATAAATATATTTTCAGGATGGGAGGCTGAGAACAAACGATCACATTCTGCGGATCGGTGACACGTCGACGGAGGGTTTGGCCAGTGACCAGGTGGTCCAGGTGCTTCAGGCCTGCGGTAGCCGTGTGAGGATGTTGATTGCTCGAGACCCTCTCGGGGCCGCCCAGCCTCCGGCACCACCTCCATCTGCCCCCGCCACCGTTCCTGTCACCTCCCTGCCCCCTCCACCTTTACCCGCCACTGCGCCTGTCACCTCTGTGTCCCCGCCACCTCCCGTCCCAGCCCGCTGGAGCAGCAAAATGGTACGTTAACAGCAATTTAAGAGACAAAATGAATCAATGAATAAATGACCTGCTTCAGAATATATTAGATTTACACACTTTACAGTAAGGTCTCATTCATTAACATTAGCAAATATGATATACGATGAACTAAATATTGTCTTTTTTTATGGTTCAAACAAAAATAATACAGTTTTTTGTTTTTATTTCGTTTTTTATTTGTAAGTTTTTATTAAGAACAGTATTTTTAATGGCCTAAATGGCAGTTTAAAAATACTGTTTAATAATAATGGAAATCAAAATGAAGAATAATTCCAATACAATTATAGTATATGTATAATAAAGGGAATTTCAAAGCAAATATCTTAATAGTTTAAAGGGGACAGAGAATGAAAAACCATTTTTACCTTGTCTTTGTTGAATAATGGTAGTCTACCCACATTCACAAACATACAAAAAGTGCTAAACGTCTCATAGAAATTCCTCTTTTAGAAATGTCAGCCAGAAAACAGCCCAATCTGAAAAACTGATGCTTATGACATCACAGGCATCTAACTGCCCTTCCACTTTAAAATAATTGGCTGCATTTTTTGAGTGGCAGCAAAGTCAGCCAATCAGTAACGAGATTGCAAGTTAAGCCAGTAGGGGGAGCCAAATAGGTGCAAAACCACTTGTTTAAAATCCCCCACCCTAATAGAGCTATCCGAGAGAGGATTTTAGGAAGCTTCTAAGGCATTACAGACCCAAAGTAAATTTTTTTTTGTTTACATGTCACATCACAGAACAAGGATAAATAGTCCGTTCAATTATTCTATGTCACCTTTAATTTTCGTTAAGCAAAATATTATTTCTAGATTTAGCTTTACCTATTGTTTATTATTTGAGAGATTTAAACTTATGTAAATATTTTAAAATGATGAACCTAACATTAGCGAATCTGCACTGTTAATGCAGCCAAATCTGGAGGGCTACGAAATTCACGAAGTGGCGTTGAAAAAGAAAGAAGGCCAGAGCCTTGGGATTTCTATAATTGGTTATAACGCCTTGAATGCTGATGGTAAGAAACAGTTTTCCTTAAAGGATTAGTCCATTTTCTTAAAAAAAATCCAGATAATTTACCACCATGTCATCCAAAATGTTGATTTCTTTCTTTGTTCAGTCGAGAAGAAATTATGTTTTTTGAGGAAAACATTCCAGGATTTTTCTCATTTTAATGGACTTTAATGGACCCCAACACTTAACAGTTTTAATGCAGTTTAAAATTGCAGTTTCAAAGGACTCTAAACGATCCCAAACGAGGCATAAGGGTCTTATCTAGCGAAAGATTGTCATTTTTAACAAGAAAAATAAAAAATATGCACTTTTAAATCACAACTTCTCGTCTTCCTCCTGTCCTGTGATGCGCCAGCGCGACCTCACATAATATGTCATCACGTCAAGAGGTCACGGATGACGTATGCGAAATTACGCCCCAGTGTTTACAAGTGTGGAGAAAGAGGACCGTTCCTACGTTGTTTTGTGTCAAATGATACTAATTAATGTCTTTGTGTCAGTTTATTGTTTAAAATGGTCCGCAAATGTGCGTTTTATATATGTAACACGTGACCTTTATTATTAATCACACAATTAGGTGAGGTTGCGCTGGCTAGTCACACAGCCGGAGGAAGATGAGAAGTCGTAGTTTAAAAGTGCATATTTTTAATTTTTCTTGCCAAAATGACAATAATTTCACTAGATAAGACCCTTATGCCTCATTTGGGATCATTTAGAGTCCTTTGAAACTGCAATTTTAAACTGCATCAAAACTGCTAAGTGCTGGGGTCCATTAAAGTCAATTAAAATGAGAAAAATTCTGAAATGTTTTCCTTAAAAAACATAATTTCTTCTCGACTGAACAAAGAAAGACTTCAACATTTTGGATGACATGGTGGTGAGTAAATTAACTGGATTTTTTTTAAAGAAAATTGACTAATCCTTAAAAATTTCACATTTTTGTAATTACTACTGAAAATGTTGTTAATATTTATTTACTTGCATGTCATGTCGTTCAATGGCAGATGCTGTGGGTGTCTTCGTGAAAAATGTGATTCCAGGCAGTGCCGCTGAGCAGAGCGGGAAAATCCTTGTCCACGACAGGATAATAGCGTTGGGTTCCTAATCACTTTTTAATGAGCTCTACCTTAATTAGCCCCGCATCCGTATGGGCGTTCAACTGACATAACAGAAAGCCAACTGAGTGAAATGTCTCTTTCAACTCGCTGATTCGTAGTTTAATAAATTCGGGGAACTGATCAACTGTCGCGGCCTCATGCTAGGCTAATTTGTCCTGTTGGGATGTCAAGGAGAGGCAGTTGTGTGTTGTTTGTCCTGCTCTGTATCCGTCTTTATTGTTTTGTCGTTGTGAACAGTTGGATGGAGTGAACCTCCAGGGCTTCAATAACAAGGAAGTCCTAGAGGTAATGAAGGGCACGGGAGAAACCGTACACCTCACCCTCATTCGGAAAATCGCCTCACCCAGGAGAACGTCTGTGGAGAAATCCCTGGATAAAGGTAATGTCTTGTATTAAGAGGTCTTTTTGGTGGCCGATCTCTCAAATTTTTACCTCAGAATGCCAAACTGAGCCAGAAACAAGGCCTTTTGTTTTTTGAATTAATTTTCGTTTCCCTTTAACCAAAGTTTCTCCTCAAAGTTAAAATGTAAATGGGTGATTCTCACGAAATCCAGACTTAAAAGGTGTCCAGCATCAGATTGTTTTTTTGCACATTTAAGATTAAGGTCTGAACTTACTATAACCATTATTTTTAGAGGATTTAAAAAATATTTCCTATAAAATTATTTAAAAATTTTTAGATTATCATTATAAAAATGTATCATTACCGCAACATGATATTACATTAAATATATGCATTTACAAACTCATGTTTCGGTAATGAGAACTAAAAAGTTGTCTAGGTACTATGACAAACAAAATGTCAACTTTTATCTGGAGAGAAAAAATAAGAACTGCTTATTTCATTTTTGAAAATGTTTGTTCCTTGAGGGCTTAAACAATGATTGAAAATTGTTGCGGAGGATGAGGAAAATTTTTCTTGGACACGTTTATATTCCTTATTGTTGTCTCTTCATTTAACAATGATCACCAAATACCACATGTAAATGTTTATAGTATAACATGCACTGAAGCCTTTTATTTTTTAGATTTTTTAATTATAAATATTTCCATCTCATAACCCAAATTCAGTCATGGACACGTTGCGGTAATAAAAATGTTCCCCTTAAATGTGAAAAAAAACGAAATTGGTTTGTATGATGTCATTTGAAATCATGTGCAAAATAGTACATGAAGAGATGTTTATATTTGTATCCTTATTTTGATACTCTTACTTTGCATTTACTTTTTTATCAAAATTTTTCATGACACCTCATAAGTCTAATTTCGCGAGAATCACCCAAGTGTGTCCCTTGGTTATCCTCATGCCTTCTTTCTCTTACTGTGTTTCTGAGTCCAAATCTCTTCACACGTCATTTTACACAGTATTGAATCAGGAAAACCACAACCTTGTGGCAAAAGCCAATGTAATGGTAATATGGAGGCTTGTGTTGTAAGTGGGATACAGAACAAATCTGCCAAGTTGTTGAAGTGTTTGAATTTTTATCATTTTGTTGAAGTTTTTATCGACATATTGAATATGAAACTATTCAAACCTGTCAGTGTACTTCTTACCATGACACAGAGGACCGTTTTAAGATTTTTTGTGGTCGTAGACCACAGAGTCACCTGAATAAATGTTATTTTTTAATAATTGTTTGATCTGGTTATGATAAATTTAAAAAAATCTTAATTTTAAAAAGGAAATCATGAAAATCTGACATTTTTCATGTTTAAGTGCTATAATTGGGTCCCCAGTGCTTCTATCAACCTAGAAAATGTGAAAAAGATCATTGAAATTTCACTCCCCTTGTGATGTCAGAAGGGGACAATACCGCCCCTTAATTAACACTATCCAACCACAGCACTACCTTTTAGTGCAGAGATCAGCTCATTTGCATTTTAAAGTACACACCCAAAAACTGCACATTTTTGCTCACACCTACAAAGTGGCAATTTTAAATAATGTTATAATAATAATATATAATGTTATAATGATATTTTGAGCTAAAACTTCACATATGCACTCTGGGGACACCAACGATTTATTTTACATCTTTAAAAAGTCTTGTGAAATGTCCCATTTAAGAAACCTTGTTTTTAAAATTTTCTAATCATAACATGACTAAATTATGTTTAAAATAGACTCAACTTGTTTTTATATTGCCCAACCCAATAACCATTGCAGTAAGCTCACGTATCTCAGTTGGTAGATCATTGCGTTGCAAGCGCAAAGGTCATGGGTTCGATTCCCAGGGAACGCACATACTGATAAAAATGTATATCTTGATTGCCCTGTAGGTCGCTTTGGATAAAAGCATCTGCCAAATGCATTAATGTAAAAGTACAGATAATGTTTCAGAATTAAGCCTGCTTGTTCTCTTATGTTTATGTATGTATACATATGCGTGTGTATTCACAGTCCAGAGAGAGTCATCTCGCGTATCTCTGAAGAGATCGTCTGAGATCAAGGCACGATCGGACGTTCAGAGGAGCTCTGTGATGGAGTCTGTGGATCCTGCACTGAGTGGGATCAAACAACAGCTGCAGGGGAAACGTGAGTTCATACCGTCACAGTTGACACATCTATGCACACACACACAGTCAGAACTAAAGGTGACGGTATACAAGACCAGCATTACTAAAATACATATGATAATGTAATTGAACTCTCATTTTGTTTGTTTTGAGTGGATATGTGCTGGAGCTGTGGTTTAGTGGTTGTCGAAGAGCTTTGGTGCTTATTTAACTCATTCCCCGCCAGCATTTTCAAGTTTCACAAAATGCTTTCCAGGAAAATGTTATTCTAAAACATACAAATATATCAAATGATGCACTGCTTTCAAACAAACAATAAACAAACAAACAAAACAGGACAAGTGTTTCATCCTATCTATATTTTTTCTCTGCTTATAAACTCTTAAAGGGACACTCCGCTTTTTTTGAAAATAGGTTATTTTTCCAGCTTCCCTAGAGTTAAACATTTGATTCTTACCATTTTGGAATCCATTCAGCTGATCTCCGAGTCTGGCGCTAGCACTTTTAGCATAGCTTAGCACAATCCATTGAATCTGATTAGACCATTAGCATCACGCTAAAAATAACCAAAGAGCTTCGATATTTTTCCTATTTAAGGGGTTGTGTACACCAAAACTTTTACGCCCGCGGCCGGCGCATGTTTTCAATTGTTTCCAATGGAAGCTCTGCGTTTTTCAAATAAGCCAGCAGCTAGCAGGTTTTTTCCACACTGAAAACCGCTCGGCGCTGAGCGTACAGAGTTGAAAGAAATTCAACTTTGGGAGAAAAGCTCTGCTCGTCAATGTCAGTTCTCACGCGGCCGTCCAATCACAGTGGAGGAGGGGCGGGACAAGTATCACAGCAACCAACCGTCTCACAGATGACGTATCAGAGCTACCAAAGCACTTAGCTGAAGAAAGCTGGCACTCAGCTGAAAAACAGCTGGCATTCGGCGTCCTCAAGGCATTTTCGGCCGCGTTTAAAAGTTTTGGTGTGTCCAGCCCCCAAATCTTGACTCTTCTGTAGTTACACATCATGTACTAAGACCAATGACTGCAGCAGGCATAGTGATATTACGCACTGCTCGAAAATAGTCCCCTGTAGTAATAGTAACCAAGGGGACTCTTTTTGGGCAGTGCGTAATATCACTACGCGTCCTGCAGCCATGTTACATCAGCAAAGTCATTGATTATTACGCTAGAATGAGAGTATAGTTCCTAGCCATATCTGCCTAGAAAATCACAACTTAAAATTTTTTGTCGGTCTTAGTACACGATGTAACTACAAAAGAGTCAAGTATTAAATAGGAAAAATATTGAAACTCTTTGGTTATTTTTTAGCACGATGCTAATGGTCTAATCAGATTCAATGGATTATGTTAAGCTATGCTAAAAGTGGTAGCGCCAGACCAGGAGATCAGCTGAATGGATTCCAAAAAGGTAAGAATCAAATGTTTGGTTCTAGTGGATCTGGAAAATAAGCATATTTTCAAAAAAAGTGGAATGTCCCTTTAAATATGGGAATTTTTCTTTAAAAATACAAATTTTTAAGCAAAAAGCTAAAATAATTACATTTTTGTGAAGAAATTTTGTTAGAGATCAGATTCAGAACGATTATCAAGACATAAACAGAGTTTAAAGTTAGTAAATAAAGTTTTTGCTTCACTTTTTATGACAAATTGGGTAAGTCGATAACCACTGTATTACAGATTAACATAAAAATTAATCAGGAACACTTTTTTATGCAAATGTTTTCTCTTAATTGACGAGATAACTCGTCAATGGCGGGGAAAGAATTTAGAGATGAGAGTTCGAATTCAATTTGCAGAAAGATTAATTGAAAAAACAAATTTTTAATGCTGCGCTTACACCAACCGTGGTAGAGGCGTCAAACGCGAGTGATTTCAATGTGAGGACGCATTGACACGCGTCTGGAGGACTCGTGGCGCAAATGAGGCGTTTAGTGCGGCACGGTATACGCGATTCCGCCTCATTTGCGTGTCTAGTTCGCGTGAATGGCGCGAATTGAGCGTTGCCGCTGCAAACGCGGGAGTTGAAAATTTTTAATTTTGATAGAAAAACGCGGCGCGTTAACCAATCAGGAGCTTGCTCTAGTAGTGACGTGATTACCGGATGCGAGCGGAGTCGCAGAAGCCCCTCCCATGACACAAATTTCCGTGTGAATATTTCGATGACTAGAATTTCACGCACTGCTTTCATGCACGAATGAAGTGAGTAAACTCAAAATGTTCAAGCGGCAAGCTAGATGCGGTATGCGGTATTTGACGCCTCACACGCGGCTGTGTATTATGGTTGGTAATACATTTTTATATCACACTGGCTTCTTTTAGCTCTATTGGTAGAGCATTGCATTAGTAGTGCAAAAGTCCCAGAGTTCGAGCCCAGAAACAAACATACTAATAAAATACAGACCTTATAATGTACCGTAAGTCGCTTGGATAAACTATTTTTATTTAGTTCATCTGTATTGCGCCCTCTAATGGGTACACAAGGAAAGCTGATGTTTTAATGCAATCCCTTCCCAGCAGAAACATCACAAGAGCTGAGGAACCCGATCCGGTGGCGCTCCTCTTTGTACGGGGTCAAATCCAGGCTTTTCCCTCCCCGAGTTTAGCAGGCATTGTTAGCCGGCAGATATATTTATGGAGATAGGCGCATTGGAAGCGGAAGAACCGGGCCTTGGCCGGGACCGTAGCAGCCCGGAGCTCTGGTTACATTCTGCCCTAATTAATCCGGACAAGACCCGGTACCTGCCAAACTCCTAAATGAAGTGTTCTGTTGCGCTGGGCCAATACATGCCCGGGATAACAATGATTGGTTGTCAAGTACTCGTTTCCCAAAGCACGTGTAAAATGATAGCACACCCCTTTAATCAAACTTTTGGCCCTTTTTTGCAACTTTTTCCCCCTGTGGTCTTAAGAAACGATATCGCTATTAACATATCCAAGAGCAGATGTCATTTAGCATTTTCTGTAGGCATAATGCGTTGACATTTGCGAAAGGTTTTGCTAAATTTCACCCCCCCTGATTTAAAAGATAACTCATTTTAACGTGTCACGTAAAGTTTAAAAGCTCAGAAAGCAGATGTTGAGCTTGTTTCAGGTCTACTATGTAACCTCAAGGATATTGGCATCTACCTCACCACGGTGTGGTCGCTTCTGGCTTTGCTGTGTTTATTCCAACGCTATTAAAAACGGTGACGGCGCAAACTTTCCATCACAGAGACTCGACACGTGACGGAAAAGTGACAGTTGGTCCACGTTGGTGTAATTACAATTCACAAATGTTTCAAAATTGCCCACGGCTGTAAACTACAGGAAGTGCTGTTTAAAACTTTAGGGGTTAACTTTTCCCATGTGATACCCTCTATTAACCGTTGATTGACGTTTGGAAAGGGGGTGAACATTTGTACTCGTAAGTGCCGTGAGTTTATCCTGATGCATAAACATAACAAGCCATTGCCCGCCGATCAACATTTCCCCTGTTCTCCATATTTTCCATTGTGCCGCACCTGGCCCGCAGATGTTGGCTGGGGTTTGACATCTCGCGTCTAAAAGCGATGCATTGCTGTATTAATGTAGTCAAGCATTCGTGATGAATGGGGCTGCGAGCGAGGCGTTGGAAATGCTAATTTAATCAGTTCTGCGTCTCTCTCGCTAACTCAGAGATTTTACGCAAACTTGCAGTATGGAGCCCGTTGCTTGGACTTTCCAAGAATAGAGGCCTGAAATAGGATTTGCAGTCATTTTTCTTTATCAGCAAACAGTTTGTGAAAGATAATGCTTAAAGGATTAGTCCATTTTCTTAAAAGAAAAATCCAGATAATTTACTCTCCACCATGTCATCCAAAATGTTGGTGTCTTTCTTTGTTCAGTCGAGAGGAAATTGTGTTTTTTGAGAAGACATTGCAGGATTTTTTCTAGTTTTGATGGACTTCAATAGAGCCCAACATTCAATACTCAACTCAACACTCAACAGTTTTTTTCAACGAAGCTTCAAAGGACCACAAACAATCCCAAACGAGGCACAAGGGTCTTACCCAGCGAAACGACTGAAATTTTTGACTAAAAAATTTAAAATATGCACCTTTAAAGCACAACCTCTCGTCCAGATCCGGTCGTGATGCACCAGCTGACCCCACGCAATACGTCATGACGTCAAGAGGTCACAGAGGATGAACGCGAAACTTTGCCCCATTGTTTACAAGTGTCTTGAAAGAGGACCGTTCCTACGTTGTTGTATGTCAACTGATACTTATTAATGTCTTTGTGGCAGTTTATTGTTTAAAATGGTCCGCAAATGTGCGTTTTATATATTTAACACATGACCTCCCTACGTCACTACGCATTTACGTTAGGTCGCGCTGGACTGGACCTAGACGAAAAGTTGTGGTTTAAAAGTACATATTTTGTATTTTTCTTGTCAAAAATGACAATTGTTTTGCTAGATAACACCCTTATGCCTCGTTTGGGATCGTTTATAGTACTTTGAAACTCCATTGAAAAAAACTGTTAAGTGTTGAGTTAAGTATTAAATGTTGGGCTCTATTAAATTCCATTCAAATTAGAAAAATCCTGCAAAGTTTTCCTCAAAAAGCATAATTTCTTCTCGACTGAACAAAGAAAGACATCAACATTTTGGATGACATGGTGGTGAGTAAATTATCTGGATTTTTCTTTTAAGAAAATGGACTAATCCTTTAACCTTAAAGCCATACTCCAGCCAAATATCAAAAATACCCCATGATGTACTCGCCCCCAAGCAATCCGAGATACATGTCCATCATCTTTCAGACGAACACATCTGGAGTTATTGAGTAAATGCCCTTGCTTTTCCAAGCTTATGATGGGAGAAAACGGGAATCAGGGTACGACTTCTGACTTTGAAGCCCCAAAAAGTGCATCCATCCTTCACAGAAGTAATCCACGTGGCTCCAAGGGGTTAATAAAGAACTTTTGCGGGTAATTGATGCAATATTGTCATGTGTGATCTTAATTGTTGAAATGGCCAAAATCACTTTATGTACTGTCCATTTTTGAAAGCATGTCTGCCTTAAACAAGGTCCAGAGCGAAAGCGATGAGACATCATATTCTACCTTCTTCATTGAAAGCGACTGCTATATTTACAGCTT
The DNA here is from genome assembly GCF_027580225.2 of Misgurnus anguillicaudatus. NCBI lineage: Eukaryota > Metazoa > Chordata > Actinopteri > Cypriniformes > Cobitidae > Misgurnus > Misgurnus anguillicaudatus. The sequence continues at coordinate 21,044,821 of NC_073359.2, forward strand.
AAGTTATCCTAAGTGAAAGTTTCAGCTCGCTCTTCTAGTCAAGGGTCACGGGTGGCCATAAAAGCTGTTCCGCCCATTTATTTGCCTCCATTGCCCTTTGGGCTTCCAGCCGATACTGTTCCCAGACGTACCATTGTCGTTTTCTGCAGGATCACCACTGACTCCTCTCTCAACTCTTGCCCCGTGGCTCACACTTAGCCCTTTGATTATATTCATCCATCAACCTGACATCCATCCCTTCAAGTTCGTGCACCTGACGTTAATGTCGTACGTTTTCACTCACTTGGTCACGGGCGGCGAGCACCTGAATGGCCGTAATTGACTTTGTTCTCATCGTTGTGTGTGTGTTGCAGTGCAAGAACCGGCCTTGCTGACGGAGACGGAGATGGAGCTCCGCGCTAAATGGGAGCAGGCCCTCGGCCCGCATTACGATGTTATGGTAAGCAAAAACGAAGGGGAAATAACGTTAACAGATGCTAAGTGCGTCTCTCAATTAAACGGCGAGCAAACTGCACATCAGCAGGAATCGCCGGTACTTACGGCGATAAGAGTTGTTCGATCGACCGGCTGGATCTAGCTATAGATTGCCTCCGTTGACTGCTATTGGATTTTTAAAAACATATTTTAACATGTGCTGACACGCTGTTGTTTGGGGCTGTTTAGTATATGCATCGGTTACTCAGTTTATTGCTCTTTTTTTAGGTGGTGGAGCTGGACCCCGTCATAGAGGATGATGTTGAGCTGCAGAAGTATTCAAAGGTATGTGGAAACTAGTAATTTATCATTCTGTCACGGTTTTGCTTAAATTACGCAATGTTGCAATAAGTTAATGTGCTTTTTATTCAGCCCAATGATGAATTTTCTGCATAGTTAAAGATTAAACTACTGTAGTTTTGAGACCATTTGGTACATTGTGAAACCATTACAGCAGGGCTGTCAAACTCAATTTTATCAGCTTTACGGTTACTCTCAAAGGGCCAGTTGTATATGTAACACTATATCAATGTATCTCTTTTCAGTCCCTCCAGAAAAACGTGATTATGCGATCACATGATTTAATGCATTATCAGCCAAAGTCCGAATATTTATGCGGCAGCCGCATTATTAAAAACGCAGCATAAATTGCAGATTTCTGCTTGCATGATTTCATAATTCGTAGCATAGTCATAGGGGCTGTTTACACTTGGTATTTAGATGTGTTTTCATCGATCGGATCACAAGTGGATGAGAGAGACACATTACTTTACACCTGGTATTTAAATCCATATCTTTTGTCCACTTTCGACCACTTCTGCCCTGAATACTGTGAGGGGGTGGTCGGTGAGACGGTGGGCGAGTCTCTCTGCTGTCATTCAAACGCGACCGGAGAAAAGGGCGATTTATAGTCGTGCGTAGGGCTATCCGTAGCCTGTGCGTAGCTCTGCGTAGCCTGACGCGCACCTCACAAAAAATTTAACAGCGCGTCAGATCTACGCGGACCGCAAGCGCTGTGATTGGTCCACCATAACCCCTCCCGTCAGGTAAAAAAACTACGTCATAGGTATTTCCGTTTGTGACGGTGAAAACAAAGATGAGCCAAGTTGAGGAGTGATTTAACTCAAACTGCATCAAAAGTTGCTGTGTATTTACTTCCATCATTGCTGGTCTTCTTAAATTATACACAACAAGTTGCTGTTTCTTTTTCATTTGTGGGTTAACTTGCTAAGCTTCTTCTTCTTTCACGTTTGTGCTGCTACTGTGGTTACACGCGTGGATACTGCCTACCAGCGGTCGCGCGTGTGTTTGCACGTCGACGCGGACGATGACGCAAAAGTATAAATGAAAACCGACGCGGAACCGTCGCCGTCGCTGCTACGCCATAGGACCTACGCACGACTATAACGAGCCCTTAATGAGGAGTCCATATGGACGCAAACTAATATTACGATACTTATTTAGCAAGTAAACATGCTGCACAGTGTTTTGTATGTTTATAAGTTAGAGCTTTCTCTGAATTTTCAGTGGAATTGATGAAATAGGATCGCGCAACCTTCACCCGCTTTCAAAACGAAACTACGGAGATCAGCTGCTTTAGTTTTATCAATGAAAGGCTAAAAATAGCACTGTTCACCGTCTGTTCACGCCAGAAGTCAGAAAAGACGTAAAGCATTGTGTTTAGTACCTCAGATTAGATAAATGGACGGAGAGAAGGCAGTCCCGTGTGGCTGTTCGAACACATTCAACCACATGTGCGTTTACACTACAAAAGCAATCCGATCGAAGGGGGTTTCGACTACCTCTGAATGTGGTTGAAAGTGGACGAGCTCAAAACGTTTTGAACTCCATTTATACCTGGCATTAACGTCGTCCACTTGTAATCCAATCGATGAAAACAAATGTTAATGCCAAGTGTAAACAGCCTCATATATATCTTAGCAGAAAGATGAAAAATGTTGCATTTACTTCACACAAGCGCAGCCATGCCCCCTGTTCTCATGGGAACATTAGGAAAAGACATAATTACGCGACGTAAGCATCAATGAAAAGCTGCAACAGTTTTTGCAAGTCCCCGCAATTTTGGCATAAATTGCATAAAATTATATAAATATCTTGCATATTCCATCACATTTTTAAAGAAATTGTGCTGCAAGATCAAGGTTTTTTGCCCGCAGTAATCACAAAAAAAACCTGCCTTTTTCTAGAAGGACTGTCTTTTATTACATTGCATATTTACCTCTTAATTACTATGCTTTTTGGTAATAATTAATACCCAGGACAAATAATGACAAAATGTATTCAAGTGTGCAACTATTAAATATTTTTAATAATTAAATAAATTATACATTAAAAAAATTATATAAATTATATATTTAAAATAAATGATCACTTATAAATCACATTCAATTATTAAAAAAAACTTTTGCGGGTACAGAAATTTTTTTTGACAGCCGCTAAAAATTTTTAAATGCAGTAAAAACCCTGCAAAAATTTTCCATAACATAACAATTAAATCATTTGTATGCTCTCGAGGGCCACATAAAATAAGGGAGCGGGCCGGATTTGGTCCACGGGCTTTGATTTTGACACCCCTGCATTACAGCTTTAGGGATTTTAATAACTTTGTTCTTTGGCTTTAGTTTAAAACTATTGTCAATAGCAAACACAATGTTGGAGTTCGTAAGTTTAATACACTGTAGTATCTGCTGTTGGTCTAATAAAAAATAAATACAAATATTGAAATAAAAATGTGAACTATTCTACCACAAAGTGTAGGTGTCTCAGCCTTACTTTGAAATAATGTCTCTACAGCTTCTACCGATACACACAATGCGCTTGGGCGTTGAACTGGACTCTTTTGATGGGCACCACTACATCTCTACAGTAGCTCCTGAGGGTCCGGTAGCAAAACATGGGCTGCTTCGACCAGAGGATGAACTTCTGGAGGTAAACGCATTCTAAGGGGACACTCGGATCATACCTACCCCAACCGAATCGTGCCAGAGTGCGATTGCCCCCCCTTCCTACTCTCCCAAAAGCATGCACTCACACTGTGCTTTGACCGATCCGGGCACGCTTCCATCATTAGGATGTGATTTTTATTTTTATTTTAGAAAACACAGGAAGTTCTCTCTTAACACTGGATTGGAACCTATCATAGTGTCGTTTAGTGTCGTTTGCTTAGTTGATCTGTTGCGTATGAAGCTCAGACAATCATGTAAGTATGCTGCATGCATCACAAGGTTTTTACGAAGGCAGATGAAGGTTAGTGGTCGCGAAATTGACGTCTCTCTTTATGAACCACGTTCTGGCGCTATTGGCGATTGACACTGTGCATTTCGCGCCTGAGCCTAAGTGAACTGTGCCCCAGCCCACCTCTGCAAGCGTTTCAGAGCATGGTTCATAAGTGCACCCTAAAGTGCATTTACCCGCATCTTTGCTACCCTCGTATTTGGCATTATGGGTAGATGGGCTCCCAGTGATTTCTTTTGGCTGGCATTGGAGAGCCTCTTCTAAGTTGCTTTAATAAGACTGACCTTTGCAGCCTGCCAGCCCCGGGTCTCCAGGAAGGCCCGGTATTACCGATGCAGTCGCGTGGATGCTCTGGCAGGAGGGCCCCTGAGTCTGACCGAGGCCATCTGCGTGACTGTCCCCTGCCCTAACCTCCCCCACTGGCTTTGCTTCCTGCCCCCTTCCATCTACTCTTCCCCCTTCCACCTGGTGTAGTGGCCGAGGGCCGCTGTGCCCTCAAACTGTTGCTGTTGGCAGCAGCCCGGATGGTAAAGGCAGGGGAGGTTCGCAGGTTATAGCTAGGCGTGTTGTACCCCAAGGCTCCATCCTGAGGCCATGCATGCATTTGCAGTGACCTCAAAAGAATGCTTTCATGTATGGGTTGAAATGTTTAAGTTAATCTTCTTAGTCAAGATGCTTAGAAGCTTCATAGAGGCCTGGTGGTGAAATGATGGTGTGTGTGTGTTAGTAAGGGAAAGGATGTGTAGAGGCCATGGCCTCCCCCTGGTTTGGACAGATGGCACAGTGCGGCCCCCGCTCACCATAGCAGCTCCAGGCTTGCCCGCTCCATTAAATGCCAATCAAAGAAGACCAGCAAATGCCACAAAGATAGTCAACTCCATGTCTCAGCGACAGGAAAAAGGCTTATTAAGTACACCATAGGATGTTGATATGATTTTTCTCAGCCACTTCAAATTAAAGAAACTGCTCACCTGAAGCTGAAATTGTCATTATTTACAGGCACCAAACCCATGTGAACATCATGAGAAAGTAAGTAGTGACAGAATCTAACCTTAAAGGAACAGTATGTAAGAAATGTATATCAATTAATCATAAAATTGCCCTGATATGTCACTAGACATTAAGAAATCATTTTCATTTCAAATACTTATATCACTGACAACAGTGGTCCGGTCAGGATATTGTCATTTAAAAAGTGGAGTTGCAGCCCTCAACTGATGTTTGTGTTGTCATGTTGAGTATTGGCCACCAGTTGTGTGATTGCAGTACCAGTTTTAGCCACAAGTTTTGTGATTGCAGTACCAGTTTTGGCCACAATCCTACATACTGTTCCTTTAATGTTTAATAAAGCCAGATTTTTAGTAAGCCTGCCGATTGGTGGAGGAAATAGTTTTTTTTAAAGTAACAATGAAACGAAAGTAGCGATTTTGGCTTATTTTCCCCGCCATGACGTATTTTTGAGAATGAAAATACGAAAAATGGTAGTGCGGGACTTGAATTCGTCGGAAGTTGTCGTTGGAAGTTGGGTTTATTTGCTAATTGCCTCAATCTTTACCGGAAGTAAAGAGAGAGAGTTTCATGGAGGGGAGGAGAATACCATTTTGAATTGAAAGGTTATGAGGGCACTTTTTTTTAAAATAATGAAGTTCACAGATAAGTATTTTGTAAAATAAATGTGTAAAAATACCACAATATTCCCAAAAAGTTTAAAATTTCACTTTCATTGTGACTTTAATGTAGCTTTACTAAATAAAATGTGTGTTTTATGTGTAGGTGAATGGTGTGCAGTTGTATGGGAAGTCCAGACGTGAAGCTGTTGCATTCCTTAGAGAGGTTCCTCCTCCGTTTACTTTGGTCTGCTGCAGACGCCTCGCCGAAGAAGGCAGTGAATACCAGCCAGAATCTGAGGAGTGGCGCTCCACCAGCCCCTCATCCAGTGTACAGGAACAGGTAATACCCACCTACCCGCAAAAATGGTACGATGCATCAGAGCAGATGGTGTAGTGGGCAGTGCTCTGACATATGGTGCAGACACACTTTCAGCGACCCGAGTTCGATTCCTGACTCGAGGTCCTTAGCGATCCTGTAGTAGGGTGGCCATTCGTGCCAGTTCCGTGGACACGTCCCGAACATGTTGTCGGGTGCATTCTCCGGAAGTCGTGTTGGTCGACCGCATACGTCATCAAGGTTGAATATTTCGGGTTAAATTTCAGAAAAGCAACCGTTACATTTCAAGGTAAGAATGAAACTACAATGATTGTATGTCTTAAAAGAAATAAATCTTAATTTTTTTATGTATTTTAACTGAAATGTGATGACGTATGCGGTCGAGCAACGCGACTTCCGGAGAACAAACCTGAAAACATGTTCGGGACATGTCTGGCGGAACTGGCACGAATGGCCACCCTATCCCGTAGCCCTCTCTCTATCCTGTATCTTCCTGTGCTCTTCTATACAATATTTATTAAATAAAGACAAAATGTCCCAAAAGAATTATGACGGCCACTTACAAAGAAATAAATAAGTATGCAAAGGATATCATAATGATACTTGGTTCTCATGCAGACGATATTAGTTCAAATATCCCCCTTTCCTTTTTACTTTTTGTTGTCTGCCTTCAACTTAAGTAACATCATAAAAACCTATTAAACAAAATTCTTTAAAATAGTTTAATAAAATCCTCATCTTCAATGATCTTACAGATTGAGAATAACCTCTCCATGCTGGCTAAAGATACAAGTCTACGGGACAGTTTAAGAGAGCAGTTTAAGGTTCGTTGACAGTATTAAGCTTTTGAATTTAAGTAGAGATGCTACAGTTTTACTGTATCCCTCCAAGATCTGTGATTTACCTTATAGGCCCGTCAGGCATCGGCAATGCAGAAAGAGTTTGACAATAAAGAAGATTCTTTTGAGCCAAGTGGCCTGAGGAGAGATGAGATGGAGGTTAAGGATGAAGATGATGATGAAGAAGAAGAGCTGGCTCTCTGGTCTCCAGAGGTGCAGCTGCTAGAACTGGAGAAGGGCGAAAGGGGTCTCGGCTTCAGCGTACTTGACTATCAGGTTATCTTTTATTTTATCATTTCTGGAGACCTACTTTCTGCATTTAAAGGGACACTTCCCCTTTTTGTGAAAATATGCTCATTTTCCAGCTCCCCTAGAGTTAAACATTTGATTTTTACTGTTTTGGAATCCATTCAGCTGATCTCCGGCGGAACCACTTTTAGCATAGCTTAGCATAATCCATTTAATCTGATTAGACCATTAGCATCACGCTCATAAATGACCAAAAAGTTCTGATATTTTATTAATGATATTACGCAGTGCCTGAAAATAGTCCACTGCTATTAAAAGTTACCAAAGGGACTATTTCCTACTATTTCTTACTATGGTATGGCAGCAAAGTCCTTGATTATTACGCCAGAATGAGAGTATAGTTTCTAGCCATATCGGCCTAGAAAATCGCAACTTTTAATTTTCCATCAGTCTTAGTACACGATGTAACTCCAGAAGAGTTTTAAGTGGGAAAAATATTGAAACTCTTTTGTAATTTTTTGTGCGATGCTAACGGTCTAATCAGATTTAATGGATTATGCTAAGCTATGCTAAAAGTGGTACAGCCAGACCCGGAGATTGGCTCTAGGGGAGCTAGAAAATAAGCCTATTTTAAAAAAAAGTGTAGTGTCCTTTTAAGGTGAATTCAGGTAAATTAGGACTTTTTGAAATTAACTAAGGTGACAAAAACTGTCCAAATCAAGTCCTGAATTCACTTTGAAAACTATTTTTTTTAAAGAAAATACAAAGGCTTGCAAGACAACATGCAACATTTTTAGTTTTTTTTCGAGTGCTATATGTCATTCACATATATGTGAATGTTACATTTAAAGATATTAAAGTAAAAAAAAACAGAATAGGTTTACCCGAGGCTAAAATGACCTACAAAAAGTCTGTATATTAAACACATGGCTTGCTTAATGTCAAAAAACTTACTTATTCCCTATTCAGAAAACATTGCAAGCACGATAATAAATACCCAAATTGACAAATCCCAGGGCTTAAAGTGTTCAAGGGGGTCATTGAGCCATATTTACTTTAAAAAAAGCCAGGCATACTACACCATTCACAAATATATCCCTTTGAAAAGACCCAATTAATCCCCCTTGACTTTCCCGAAGTCTGATCACAGGAAACGTGCGTTGATGTCACAAGTCATTGGCCACCGAACAAAAGGCGGCAGCGAAACCTCTCAGACAGGGGCCTGTGCTGTTTGTCTGGCCCCGTGCCAACCTTCGAACCCTTTGCTCTGCTCACTTAGTGCGGAAAGCCGCTTTCCTCCTTCCTTCATTAGCCTTCTAATCAGGGTTAGTACATAACTGCACGTTGATCCCGAATCAGAAGTGATCGAGTAATGAAGCCACTTATAATGCAGAGCCTCTCCCGCGGACCCACGCTACGGCGCTCCTGCGGGACGCCTCATGTTTTATATTATCCGGAATTCCAATTGGTTTCATGCGTGGAAGAGTATTGGCAGAGGACAAGGACGCAATTTGAACCTTGCGAGTTCATCAAGACCCAAATAAACGACCGCCGGCTTCAAAACGGACGAAACCGAACACATTTTAATGGTATGACATGCTTCCTTTGTTGTCAGAAGCTGTAATGAGTGATGGAGTCTGTGGCGACATGGACAGAATTACATCGCCACTTAATAGCTGTAACCTGAGCAGTAATCCTTTACCTTCTAGGTGATGAATGAAGGCATGAAGATGGAGGAACTCGGGACAGGGTCCATAGTAGCTGTGCTAAGAAATTACATTTCGCTGACTTGAACTCCTTTGTTTTCATATGGCTTCTGTTCTATTGTTATTATTAAGGATTCTGTTCAATTTGTTTTGGCTTGTGAAAGAGTACAAATGAATTATGCTCCCCAAAATTCGACACGCCTATGATCTTTTCCCTGGCCAGGATGATTCTTGCAGAATCTTGTATCATGGATCATTGTCATGGGAAGCATGAAGCATTACAGCTGACTTTGCAAATCTTCTTGGATGGGTTGGTGCACCCTGGGGTTTATTGGAAGCCATATTGACCCGTGCAGCATCTCGCTGGTCGAACTCACTTCGCACCAGCTGAGCCCCCTCCACCTAGTCCCCTCTGTTTGCTTATCTACACCAAACCGACGCTTTTCAACCCGAGGGCCTGGTGCTTGATGGGTGGGAATTGATTCTGGGGGGGTTGGTAGACACTTTCAGAGTCTTAAAGAAGTGTTAAAATGTTCATAAATGTTTCGGGAACGGAAGTCTGCGGTCTTTTAATAGAGGAGAATCTCTCGACTTCTTGACTTCTTCTTTCCTGTGTCCCGCGGCAGGCAGGCCTCTCCAGTCTGCAACGGGTGGAAATCGATTTTGCTGTTGCATCTACAGTAAGAGTCTTGAGCTGATAAGAAAACCTCAAGACCCTCAGACATGCTCGCAGCCGTCTAGAACCTTCAATCCGAGCTTTATCTTCCCCTTTCTGCTGCCCGCCGCCTTCTCTCCCCATTGAGCTGTTGAGCTGGAGTTGCCCCCAAGTCTTAACCGACACGTCGAGACCCTGTAACTGCATCTAGATTTATGACTGTTCACGGTTACATTGACAGCTGGAAACAAGGGAATTTTTCTCTCTTAAACTGCGGGAGTGACATAATAATTGTAACGCTGAAATCAATTGGACGCAAGGCTTGTTTTTATTTCTGTGACACGGAGATCCTGTCAAAGTGAGAAGCGTGAAATGCCAACTTTTGAGTAATTGGGCAGTCCAACCAACAACCCCCAACTGGTAGTACAGGCCGTGATTGTAATTTAACCTAGTATAGGTCTTCTTGTAGCCAAACTAATGGTGGTAACCAAAATTTTTTATCTGGATTGTAAGTTCTTGCTTGTATCAAGTTCATGCGTATCGTCTTGTTGCGGTACCAGCCTCAGCTCTAATATGATTGAGCAGCGTTCCCACTGCGGGTTTTAGGGTGGATGTTAACTATCCCCTGGGATGGAAGTGCATTACCTTAAGTGGAGCTTAACATAACCCTACGTTTAGGTATGGGCTGTCGACCCATAACAGTCTCGCAAGAAAAACGTCTCCCTTTACAAGAATGATAAACCAGCGTGATGCAATTATAACATCAAACGTTCAAAAACTGAGATTCATCATGTTTTTTTACACATTTGTAAAGAGATGCAAAAATGTTTACTTTTCCAGACAGTAAACCATCTGGGCGCAGAGCAAATGTATTACATCCATGGAGAATGTATGATCCAAATAATTCATGGCCTATGGAGACGAAATCAGAGAGAATGCGTTTATTTTTTGTTGAATAATTTTGATTCGGATCGCCTAACCTGCGCATCGATACAGCATTTAGTCTCATCCAGTGAATTTTTTAAAGGAGAGTCATAAATCATCTCGCTGGGCTATTATTTATTTATTGTTGTTTATTTATTCTGTACCCCCAAGCTTTTGAAACTGACCAAGGGCTATTTTATTCCAGTCGAAGGAAAAGCAGCTACCAAATCGACTTGGCCTAAATAGCTTCACGTAAATGAATGTTTTTTTTTTATTAATTAAACTACAAGCTATTTGCTCATGACACTACAGAAAAGAGCATCCAAAAAAGAAGAGGAAACCGAGCAAAAGCAAGACGCAGACATCCTGGAGTTTTAGATATTCTGTTCAGCAAGATTGAAAGAGACGCAGAGCGCAGGAGCGTAGCAGATGATTCCTGCAAAACGGCAGATTTACTGTCCACCTGACACCACGCTGAAGAATTTCAAGCCCTCGGACGAGCAGGGCCAGCCAAGGGAATGCTCGAAGCTTAGAGGAGAAGCTGGACAACCACGTCGCACTACCTCAAGTGAACCCGACAAGAATACGGGAAATGCAGTTTGAGCCATCAGTGTTCATGCCTGTTCGACAGCTAGTGGACCGTTTGGCTGTTTATCCAGTTGGGACTGACGCTTTATGGCAGGGCTATTCAATTAGTTTTTCGTGGGGGCCAGTTCATGAAAAGCATCACAAATGAGGGGCCGGAGAAATAACAGTGATGTAACGGAGATATACATTTTCCTACATTTAAACATACTAATGTTATATTCTGAAACTACATAAAAACAAATCAGTGCATTGTACAATAGGCTTTTTCTACAAACCTGTATTTTCAGACTGCATTCAACAACATAAGTGCATTGTTAGATGTCTAAGTAGGATTTTCTACATCCAGACATGTTCATATGTTATTAATAAATATTTTAAATTTTGCATAACAACATAAGTGCATTGTAAAATGCCCATGTAAGCTTTATTTTACATTTAAATAGGTAAATAAGATCCATATCACACTCATTGAGAATTTAACTTATTTACTCACTTAAGTACACATAACAAAACAGTTTATAATATGGAACATAATTGTTTTATGCTGTTTTTTGTCAAAGCTAATTATTACAGTAGCCATATTTACACTACAACCGCCATCTTAATAACTGGCAAACATAAGGCTAGCTTCTAATAAGACAGAATATGTTTTTAGATTTCGCAAGAGCAGTAAAATCAGTTGTATGTTTGTCAGCGCGATGCACATACAGTGGTGCAGGTGCTGGGCTGTGAGCGATGGGCGATTAACTCGTTTTAATTGCATTCTTGTGTGAGAACGATGACTCGCATAATATTTGAGCATTTAGTCTGCTTTGAATTTTGGAGAAACTTTTTTTCTAGTTCACAAAATCGTTTCAACGAGTTTCCTTTATTAAGACATCTAACGTAAATGTCATTGTGGATAAGCAAGTCATTGAGCTGACATATCAGACAACAATTGTCGGAAAAGGCAGCGTTTTTAAGCTGGAAATACAAAGAATAAATTTAAAACAGACATAGAGAACGGTCTCTTAACTCACCACTGTCAGCTATTGCATCTTGAGACGCGGGCGCGAGCGGGGGAGACCAAAGCGCGAATATAAACACGTGACACAGCTGCTCGCACCAGTCACGTGACTCGCGCTCTGCAGCTCATGCTGTATGAAACAGACGCACGCGCATCAACTCGTAACTGTACGGCCCGTTCTCTAACTTATTAAATTTATTCTAGAGATGTCTTTTTTACAGACTACATAAAGGGCCGGATCAAATTACCTGGGGGGCCGGGTTTGGCCCGCGGGCCGCCAATTGAATAGCCCTGCTTTATGGGTTAGGGTTTGGCTTATGTACATCACAGGAAACTTTAAAACAAAGTTTGACCTGAAATTATTTACTATCATTTTGATTGGATCCAGTTTCCGCGGAATGCTACATGAAGCATCTGAATTCTTACAACCATGTCTGGTTCCTTCTAGGGTTGTGCCAATAGACGATAGTATCGTCGGACATATTGCCAATAGCAGGCTTTCACGACGATAGTTGGCGATGGCTATTATTATTATCATCATAGTTTCACAATAACATTGCGTGCTTTTCCTCGCATGAGAGGGTTTATGGGTTTCATTTTGTACGAGAGAGCTTGTAACATGCACAGATTCCTTCTCGCACGAACCTGGACTTAATGCGCGCGTCTTGGACTCCTCCTGTAATTGGATTCCTTCCTTGCACATGAGCTTGTAATACACACGGCATTTCCTTGTACTAGAGAGATTGTTAGCGCAAAGAGGGTTAAAACCAGCGAGTTTGTTGTTCCCGCTCCTTGGCACGCAGGAAATTTTAGAGCGCTTGGGCTTTTCCGCACTCGTATTAAAGACATCAGTTTTAAGAAGGTTGTGGTCGTAACAGTGTTGCCCTTGCTACTTTTTTGTTCATCAATCAAGTGACTTGTCATAAATGAGTAAAAAATTAACAAATAAATGAATGAGTTAACTACTTCCCCGCCCCCCCCGATACTATCGCGTATCGGCGATCTCACAGGCTGATGATGGGACGATCTCAAAATTGGGCATATCGCCCAACACTAGTTCCTAAATTGGGGCTGTCAAACAATTAATCGCGATTAATCGCATACAATAAACGTTTGTGTACTGTTTGTAATTTTTTATATATCATGTACAATCGTGTATATATTTAAGAAACATTTTCATGTGTGTGTATATTTATATATTTTATATTATATAATTTATCAAATTTAAAATGAATACATGTATGTTAGGGCTGCACGATTATTCGCATTGCGATTGTCACGCGCATCTCATCAGTAAAGCCGGTACCTTGATATGTAGTAAATCGCCATCAGCTGCTTTCAGATGGAGCGCCTTTTACTACACAGAGCCGTAGTTCACTGGCAACAGGGGAAGTATTGCATTCATAATCGTGGATGGATTGCCTGCGATTATGAATACGATATTTCCCCTCTTTTCGGTGGGGTACGGCTTTGTGTAGTAAATGCCAATCATGTTCGATTTATCATTAACATTAGCAGCACTAATGTATGCGTTTATATACTTAATATACATAATAATTACTCACAACACGCACACATAGATTGTGCAAACACAAACTTTTATTTTGTGTGCGATTAATCGCGATTAATCGTTTGACAGCCCTAAAATAAATATATAACGTAAATAAATATATTTAGTAAATATCTTTCGCTTCACTTTCGAACTTTTTTTGCATTTACACTTGAAGACTTTTAGCAGGTATGACATCTTATGTGTCACGTGAACAGTTACAACAAAGAAATTCAAAATGGTTGTACAGCTACTACAATGGGAAGTATATTTAGCGATTATTTTGTCTTTAGATTTACCAAATGATTTTTACGGTGAATAAAGTAAAATATGAGGCCAAGGAAACCAAATTTCCCTTTTTTAAGTTGTGAATGCGCAGGAAATCATTATGACATGTTTTGCGGACTATTTGCATTGAACTAAGCTGATTTCGACCTGCTATTTTAGATGTGGTTTAGCTCTGTCTAGTTATTTCTGTTACTTATACACTTCATAGTAAGGTTTGTCATAAACGTTTATCACGTTATAATTGGTAATTCGCAGCAGCAGCCAGGGGGCTTCTGGGATTGTATTTTTTTCATTCTGAGTTTTTCCTCACACCTGTAACGTGGAAGACAGCTGCACCCCCAATGAGCCATGTATTATACGCCACCTAAATCATATCTGCACTCAGGTGGAAACATGAATGAGATCTGGAGTAGGCTCGGCCTCTCATCCGAACATCCATATCGATCGATGCCTTTGTTCTGTACAAGCTGACGTATGGTGGCCTTAGGAGCCCCCTGTGTTGGCCCGATGGCCTGCTCTCATTGTTGTTTTATTTCTTATAAAAGCTACCCAGCTGACATCACTGGTCATGTGGGATGATAGAGGAGCTTGGAAAGCAAATCACGCTTGGCTGGAAACCGGCAGCCGGACAATGCAGCCTGTGTGCTACTAAAGAGCCAGCTGGAGTGGAACTTCAAATCCTCTCTCCAACTTTTTCCTGTCTTTTTTCTCCGTCTTTTCCATTCTAGCAGTCATTGGTTCCTTTCGCTTTAAAATTGCATTTCTCGTCTTGTCTGCTTACTGTGCAGCGCTGGTTCACTGGGTAATCGGGGGGCATGTACTACCGGGCCCGCTTTTGTGGTACGCGTGGATGAGGATTCCTAGTCCCCTTACTGTTACGCTCGGGGTCTCCTCTGCTGACTCTCATAAAGCCTGAAGTTTTATTTAACAGACGGTGAAATCTGGGCATAACGGCTCCTTTAAATTCAAAGTTAAAGAAGATTATTTTGGCCGTTCTGTGTCTATTGTCTTCAGAAACGTTTTGATACGTGACTTCAACTTTGAAGTTTCATCCAAACTTTGCCACAGCCACGTCCACAAAAGTCAAACCCTCACAATTATTTTTAATCTTATGTACTTTTCGCTCATGACATTAGAAGACTCAAGTGTCTCAAAAGCGCGAACCCAAGCATTGTCCGTTCGGCCGCTCTTTGGGTGTGGATGGTCGTAAATGTTCACGGTTAGATAGATGAGCTTACTAATGGCCGTACTTCTGCTTCAGTTTTTAGTCTCGAATAACTACTTGTTAATCACTTTTATATTGTCGACCGCCGCATAAAAGCTGTCCATATGGGTCATCAAATATATTGTTGAAGATATCAAATCAAGTTAAATTGCAGTTTTATGACATTGTTCCCCGGAGACTTGATTGATATGGTGACACTTCGAGCGGGAAAGTCGGCCTCATTTGGCCTTACGGCAAGTTTGTTGGATTCTTTGCAAGTGTAGCTCTGTTCCAAAACCAAGTAAGGTGCCTACATAGGCTGCTTCCTATAGTGTTTCAAACACTATAGAGGGTACATAAACGGCGTCACTCACAATTGATTTTTATGAAGTTTAACATTTTAATATTGCCAAGATTTACATTTATGCATTTGGCAACACACTGCTCTACTAGAGCTATAGGAACTGGTAGAGCACACAACTAAAAAGATGATTTTTTTTCACCTTTTAAATGCTCTTATCAAAATCAGGGTTCACTCACAGACACAGTTTACTTTGGTCTGATGTTTTTGTTTTTTTGCTTTGTGTTTGTGTTTTTGCAATGGTCTGCATTGCCCTCTGCAGGACCCTCTTGATGTTGCTCGCTCTGTGATCGTCATTCGTTCTCTGGTGCCTGGAGGGGTGGCGGACAATCATGGCGGGCTCCTCCCAGGAGACCAGCTGGTGTTTGTCAATGATGTTCATCTGGACACATACACTCTAGCCCAGGCCGTCGAGGTCCTCAAATCTGCTCCACCTGGAAAGGTCAAACTTGGAATCAGGAAACCACTGGTGGTAAGCATGCATGTTATAAAAGCATGTTATAAATACATTAATTAATATCTTCAACCCATAACATCAATTCATAATTTATTCATAACTTTAATTTGTAACAACATCTTTCATAATATTTATTTGTTACTTAAACCCATAGCATCAGTTCATAACGTATTCATAACATTTAATTTTTTAACATCTGTTGATGATATTTATTTTAAACATCTCATAATGTTTATTCATAACATCTGTTCATAATATCTACTAATTATGTTTATTCATAACTTAAACCCATAACATCAATTCATAACATTTGTTCATAACTTTTATTTGTAACATCTATTGATGACATTTATTTATAACATCTGTTTATAATATCTACTAATTATGTTTATTCATAACTTAAACCCATAACATCAATTCATAACATTTGCTTATAACTTGTATTTGTAACATCTGTGGATGACATTTATTAACATCTCATAATGTTTATTCATAACATCTGTTTATATCTACTAATTATGTTTTTTCGTAACTTAAACCCATAACATAAATTCATAACGTATTCATAACTTGTATTTGTAACATCTGTGTATTATATTTTTTTCATAAAATCTAATAATGTTTATTCATAACATCTGTTTATAATATCTACTAATTAAGTTTATTCGTAACTTAAACCGTAAAATCAATTCATAACATTTGTTCATAACTTGTATTTGTAACATCTGTTGATTACATTCATTTAAAACCTCATAATGTTTATTCATGACATCTGTTTATAATATCTACTAATTATGTTTGTTCATAACTTAAACCCGTAACATCAATTCATAACATTTGTTTATAACTTGTATTTGTAACATCTGGTGATGACATTTATTCATAACATCCGTTCTTAAACTCGATTCATAACGTTTATGCTTAACATAAACCCATAACATCAGTCAATAACATGTGCTCATAACTTTTATTCATAACATTTATTGGTAACTTTGTTCATAACATCTACTTATAAAGTTTATTCATAACATCTTTTCATACCTTAAACCCATAACATCAATTCATATCGTATTCATAACTTCTATTTGTAAAATCTGTTGATGACATTTATTCATAACATCTATTAATGTTTATTCATAACATTTGTTCAGAATATTTACTAATAACGTTTATTCATAACTTAAACCCATAACATCAATTCATAACATATTCATAACTTTTATTTGTAACATCTGTGGATGATATTTATTCATAACATCTAATAATGTTTATTCATAACATCTGTTCATAATATCTACTAATTATGTTTATTTATAACTTAAACCCATAACATCCATTCATAACTTGTATTTGTAACATCTGGTGATGACATTTATTCATAACATCTGTTCTTAAAATCGATTCATAACGTTTATGCATAACATAAACCCTTAACATCAGTAAATAACGTACTCATAACTTTTATTTGTAACATTTATTGATAACTTTTGTTTATAACATCTACTTATAAAGTTTATTCATAACATCTTTTCATAACTTAAACCCATAACATCACTTCATATTGTATTCATAACTTGTGTTTGTTACATCTGTTGAAGACATTTATTCATAACATCTATTAACGTTTGTTCATAACATCTATAAATGTTTATTCATAACATCTGTTCATAATATCTGCTTATAACATTTATTCATAACTTAAACCCATAATATCAATTCATAACGTGTTCATAACTTTTATTTGTAACATCTGTTAATGACATTTATTTAAAACATTTTATAATGTTTATTTAAAACATCTGTTCATAACATCTACTAATAATGTTTATTCATAACTTAAACCCATAAAATCAATTAATAACATATTTATAACTTGTATTTGTAACATCTGTTTATGACATTTATTCATAACATCTTTAAATGTTTATTCAAAACATCTGTTCATAATATCTACTAATAACGTTTATTCATAACTTAAACCCATGACGTCAATTAATAACGTATTCATAACTTTTATTAGTAACATTTGTTTATGACATTTTTTCATAACTTTTTTAATGTTTATCATAACGTGTTCATAACTTTTATTTGTAACATCTGTTCATGACATTTATTTAAAACATTTTATAATGTTTATTTAAAACATCTGTTAATAACATCTACTAATTATGTTTATTCATAACTTAAACATAAAACATAAAATCAATTAATAACGTATTCATAACTTTTATTAGTAACATTTGTTTATGACATTTTTTTCATAACGTTTTTAATGTTTATCATAACATCTGTTCATAATATCTATTCATAACGTTTATTTATAACTTAAACCCATAGCATCAATTCATTACATATTCATAACTTTTATTTGTAACATCTGTTTATGACATTTATTCATAACATCTATTAATATTTATTCATAACACCTGTTCATAATATCTACTAATAAATGTTTTTTTCATAACTTGAACCCATATATCAATTCATAACATTTATTCATAAAATTTTTCACAACGCTTATTTATTATTAACTTTTATCAATAACATCTAATGATGAAATTGATTCATAACATCTGCTCATAACATCTAATCACAAGGTTTATTCATAACTTAAACCCATAACATCAATCCATAACATGTATTCATAACTTTTATTCATAACATTTAATATTAACTTTTATTCATAACATGTAATTATAAAGTTTATTTATAACATCTGTTCATAACATCTAATCACAACTTTATTCATAACTTAAATCCATAACATCAATTTATAATACCCTTAATAAAAGTAGAAAAGCTACGAAATGATATAAAATGCTGCATTGGAACTTTAGATGAATTTATCTTTTTTTTTAATAATTTTGTTCATGCACGTTCACTCTTCTGAGCTGAAACCCATTCATAGGGGGGGCGCATTTGATTATTGCATGTTTATTTAGCTACTTTCATTTTTTTTTTCTGTGGTTTGTGTTTATAGCCAGATGAGAGCAGCACTGTGCAGCAGTCCTCCTGGCCTGTAGAGGGCACCGATGAGCAGCCGATGGCAAAGCAGGCCATCAGCCACTCTCACCTAACTATGCCAGAGGTATTCAAATTCATTTCTTACCTAACTATACATCTTTAAATGCACTTCATACTACTTCCTCGTTGGTACATCACCTCATTAATATTCATGAGCTGAAAGTTTGCAAGGCCCCACGTAGTTTGAACGGCAACCGACTTCGAAACAAGCAAACTTCGTCCGCGATTAACAAAGAGAAAGAGTGGAAGTAATAGAGGAACAAATGTGCGAGTCGTCAAGAAGGCCTTATTGGAAGTGATGCATGACCCCCTCCATGGCCCTTTAAGATGTAGCGTATTATCCTTGAATTTTAGCAAAGATGTAATTGAGGCGGCCGAGTCAAGTTCTGCCGTAAATCTACTGAAAACGAGACTAATTGCGCCATTAAGATTTTAGACTCGACGCATTTTTCATGGCAAATTGGTTCTGCTCTCCGCGAGGGTTGGTGGGGGCGCGCGAGGGAAAGGTGCTGACTTGGCTTGTTGGAGCGGCGCGGTGAAAAGTGCACTTTCAGCTCTTATCATCTGTAAGCGTGTGAGAGTTAGATGAGGACACACCCGGCACACTGTTGCGGGAGGACAAAGACCTGATTTGTATGCGGCGGAGGACAGACAGACAGGAAGTGAGAGATGTCTTAACTCCGCCCCTACACACACACACCCAAACATCAGACATGAAAGTGACTTGTTTTGAAGTATGACATTTTGAAGGATTACATTTCTTCACAAGCTTTTTGTTTGTGGACAGGTCTTTAGGAACGACATCTTATCTGATGACCTGGATGAGGAGCCAGAGCTGATCCTGGATGCAGAGCCCCGCTATGCCTCCCCCCTTACCACCATCAACCTCATGCCTGGCTTAGAAAGAGAGATGGCTGTAGATGAAGATGAGGATGAGCAGGAGACGGTGGAGATGAGGAACGGTCATGGGAGCTCCGAGGTCCGACGCGAAAGTCTGCCCTCATACCTCAGCGTGAAGACTCGCTCCTGGGATGAACCAGCAACATCCAATCCCTATGACTTCAGCTCTCAGTCCGATACACAGCAACAGGTGATGTTAAGGTTTTTAAATGGCTAATATCATATCTGATGTTTTAAGGGGGACATTTCACAAGACTTTTTAAAGATGTCAAATAAATCTTTGGTGTCCCCAGTCAGAGTACGTATGTGAAGTTTTAGCTCAAAATACCATATAGATAATTTATTATAGCATGTTAAAATTGCCACTTTGTATGTGTGAGCAAAAATGTGCCGTTGTGGGTGTGTCCTTTTAAATGCATATGAGCTGCTGATCTATGCACTGAATGGCATTGCTGTGGTTAGATAGGGCAGATTAAGGGGCGATATTATCCCCTTCTGACATCACAAGGGGAGCCAAATTTCAATAACCTATTTTTTTACATGCTTGCAGAGATTGGTTTACCAAAACTAAGTTACCGGGTTGATCTTTTTCACATTTTGTAGGTCGACAGAAACACTGGGGACCCAATTATAGCACTTAAACATGAAAAAAGTCAGATTTTCATGATAAGTCCCCTTTAACAATATATTTTTTTATATTTTAAAACATAAATTTTTTAGATCCTAACCTTTACAATTTAAAAAAGGAAGTAAGAAATTATATATATATATATATATATTTTTTGATATATTATTAAATCTTGTATGTTATCGCAGCCCCAATTCACAGAAGTGGGCGATGATCTTCTCGCAAGCATCGATCGCATTCAGCTCCATCAAATGCCACTCAGTAAGTGTTACTCTTTATATTTTAAATCAGCTTTGTTTGAGTTCAGGACGGTTGTTAAATAGAGATTTACACCTTTGACTGTTCTCAGGTCAGTCTGTGTCATGGCTGGAGGCAGCGGACAGTGAAGCTGAATCTGAGTCCAGAACATCAGAGCTCACATTGACCGACACAGATACAGAGTGAGTCTACATTCAGCATGAACACACATACATCTATCATTAAATATAGCTTTTATCTCTTTACTATAATTAGTATGTGGTTTATATTATCTTTATATACTTACTTTAGCACAATAACACAGATACACATCTTACAGTCATAGATAAAATGGCTGTCTGTTGAATTTTAAATACTCACGTGCACTTTTTTATGTACGTGCATAGTACTTTATCCCCACCTCATGGACATTTGTGGAACTGCGGTTGTCAATACATTATTGTATACGTTTCAGTGTATAAAAATTATAAATGTCTTTTTTATTAATTAAATATAATGTGGTACATTTAGACTAATCTTAAATTATTTAAATTATTGCACAACATAAATCTAAATAATAAAAAGTCATCTCATTCTGGATGAATCCACTTTAAATGTTTCTGATTTAAGAGCAACTTTATGATACCTTTTAAGTTTTGTAGACCTGAGGTGTGTTAATAAATAGCACTGAAGCTTTGCTTCATCTCTCTGTCATAGGTCTGCACAGATGACTTCCTCTAAAAACAGTAAGAGAAGAAACCAGGGGGCCGGCGTTCCACCAATCAGAGGCGGCCATGGGTAACAATAAACCTAATGTGTCTGTCTGCATCTGTGATCAGTATATAATCGGAGAGCATTTGTTTACACAGTCTTGTATTTTATGTCCACAGTGATCTTCCAGAGAGGGAGGAAGGAGAAGGTGAAGAGACACCTGTTTTCAGTCACTGGGGTCCAGCACGCAGGTGAACCTTTTAAAACACACTTTGATATATATTATGCATGGTGAAGGAGACAAAAACGAAATAATTCAGCCAATAGGTTGTTGCTAAGCTTGTTAAAGTGCATTCTGGGATTTCTTGCTTTGTGATATGGGTTACTGCTTCAGATATCAAGAAAAAAGTAGGTACCAGAGGATTTTAGTAGGCAGCTTAAGTTAGTGACAGCTTATAGATACATTTAAAGTTGTATTTTTTGAAGGAATGTAGATTCTGTCGAAAATGACTTTATTATTTATCTCTATACCCAATTTTTTTTATATCACTACCATTTACCTCATTACTGCTACAATGATCATTATTGTACAATGATACAATGATCGTTCCAGTGTACTGCAAATCTGTATAAGGGTTTTTGTGTATTTAATCATGTTTCTTTTGCAGAGTGGAGGTGTGGTTGAAACCGCAGGAGTCTCTGGGCATCAGCATAGTGGGAGGACGCACTGTTATAAAGAGACTGAAGAACGGAGAGGAACTGAAGGGCATTTTCATCAAACAGGTGCTGCCCGACAGCCCAGCTGGAGCTACAGGTGCCCTTAAAACAGGAGACAAGATCTTAGAGGTGTGAGAGCCACACACACACACAAACATTCAGTCTCAATTTAGCTGATTGACATTTGTGACCCAATCTGTGAAAATCTAGCTTAAAGTCATTTATTGTTTTCTACATAAAATCATCCTACATAATGTAAAGATCATTCTGTGAAAATATAACCTTTATATCTTTAAAGGCAGGGTGCATGATCTATGAGAGCCAATGTTGATATTTCAAATCACCTAAACAAACACGCCCCTACCCAAATATTCTTTTGATAGACCCAACCCACACATACGCAACCCAGTCAACTATAGAGACAATGCGCAGTTATGCAAATTTGAAAACCACACCCACCGGGGGGGAACAATCCAACCGTCTCCATTGACTTTGTATTGCGATAGGCCGCCTTCTTGTCATTTCTGGCTTATAACAAAAAACAGAATAATGCCTAAAAGCTGCCGTGTGACGAGATGTACAGCTAACAAGCTAAAAAACACAGAAATAAGTTTTTATAAGCTGTCAAGCCGTAAAACTCAGCCTTTAAGGAGAAAAAAGTGGATTGCCGACTACGTTCCCCCTAGTGGACACAGTTCTACTAATATGAGTACTATGAAAAGTTGCCTGTTTCCACTTTTGTGTCTTTAAACGCTCGTTTTTTTGAGGTCGACAGCTTATAAAAACTTATTTCTGGGTTTTTTGGCTTGTTAGCTGTACATATTGTCACACAGCAGCTTTGAGGCATTATTCTGTTTTTTGTTATAAGCCAGAAATGACAAGGAGGCGGCCTCTCGCAACACAAAGTCAATGGAGACGGCTGGACCGTTTCCCCCTCGGTGGGCGTGGTTTTCAGGTTATGACGCGCTGCGCTCTGTCTCTATGTCGGTAAGTAGACATGCCCCTTACTGCTGATTGGCTACAAGTGTGTTTTGCAAGTCGGCCCGACTCTCTTTTCCAAAGTGTTTTTCAAAAATCATGCACCCCGCCTTTAAAACTTATGTCAAAGATTGAAATCAATGATTGAAATCAAACTAATATCATAAATGGATAATGAGACTAATCAAAAGTGCAATAAAAATATTTTTCCCCATTAAATTAACTCTCATCTTTTTCTTCCTCTCTTCTCTGTCCTCTTGTTTTTCTGTCCCATTGTCTTCTGTCTAATAAATACTGTAGGTGTCCGGGGTGGACTTACAGAATGCCAGCCATGAGGAGGCAGTACAGGCTATCAAAATGGCCTCCAGTCCTGTAGTCTTTGTTGTACAGAGTCTCTCCTCCACTCCACGGGTAAACCGGCCCTACACACACACACACACACACACACACACACACACACACACACAGTTCTAAAAAAGAAGGTAGCGCAATTGAGCTGTCTTCTAAGATGTCTCAATTTAGCTGAAATTTAAAATAAAGTAAGCTTTTTTTTTACAAATGGGCAATCCCTGAAAGGTTGGCAACAAAATTTAGTCCAAGATGATAGACAAAATATTTGATCCTGCCTGTGAAAACCAATCTAAAGTCATTTTTTGGGATTGACTGTTTACTACATAAAATCATCCTATATAATGTAAAGAACATTGTATGAAAATATATTTGTGATATTGATCGATTAAGATCATGTGAACGATTGAAATGAATGTGTAATCAATGATTTAGAGATTAGATTATGACTTAAGCCTGGATTTCACAGACATTGGCACATATTGTACATTTATTAGTTTCAGTGTGCTTGACATACATGTTTTGCAGTATTGTCAAAGCATTCCACAAAGTATTAAAGGCAGGATAGGCAGGAATTATCTAAAAAAACTTTATTACAAATTTGTTTAAACTGTCTTTATATACCAATACATAAGTAAAATGTAAGTACTCTGAAAAAGAGAGTATAAAAATCGAGTGTCTGTAGACCTCTCACCACTGTTTTAAACACAGCTCATTTTTCCATTTACTCCACCCCCTCCCTTCTGGGTTTCTTCTAAAGCCATGCCCCCAAAACACATGAACGACGCTGACCGGCTCTGCTGGGGGCAGCATTTACCTCAGACGAGCGGAGAGGAAGGAGCGCGGTGCATGTAGTAACAACATGTCACAATCACATGTAATAATACACCTAACTTTATCACTATGAAATCATCTATGAACAAATAGGATGGCTTTTAGTACTCACTATTAAGCCAGTGTTTTGCATGGAAGAGTTTCCGTGATGAAAGCATTGTTGACTCTGATGAGGACTACACTCCGGAGACAATACCGCTACCGCATCGTCGACTCGAGGGAAAGCAACGCGATATTTACTCTCGTTTGATTTCTTCGTTTATTCCTTTTTTGCCTCGTTTGCCTTCGCTGACTGCATATGCAGGTACACATATTGAGTTCTGAATGCTCTTTCTCTGCCGTACTTTTGCTCTTCCTAGAGTGCCTCTTGAACGTTCGAATCAATCGGGTGTGCGCATGTGTGGGCAGATCCCATAGCAACAGGGGTGGTGCCATGGTCGCGAGAGAGAGTGATAGTCGCGTAAGCCCATCATTTGTTTCGTCCCGGATGGAAATAATTAACTGTGTTTAAAACAGCTGTGAGAGGTCCACAGACACCCGAGTCCCACACTCTCTTTTTCAGAGCATTTTAATTATGTATTTGTATACAAAGACAGTTCAAACAAATTTGCAAAAAAGTCTCTCTAGATAATTCCTGCCCATCCTGCCTTTAATAAAATAAGTTGATAGAGTTGCTTTCTAGTCGTACAAATCTGTTCTAATTTCCATTAGGGTGCCTCCTTAAAAGTCAACGGTAAATAGTTCGGCAGATTTTGGAACCAAGCAGGCTGCTCCATTTGTAACCCCATGATCATCTCCTGCCACTGTGCACCTGAGATATGATTTCCCCTCATCCTCTTATTCATGGATGAATGCTTTCATCTATAAAAATGTGGCCCATTCATTTCTAGTTCAACAATGACTCAATTTGGTTGGTACATGAGAGCTATTTGACGTCATCTGTAAATGAACTACCGCTGTTCAATCCATGGTTCTGCGTTAAAGATTTCTGGCACACTTTCAATAGTTAACAATCTCATATTTTTACATAAAATGATCCTATTTTTCAGTAAATGAACCTGTTACATCCTTTAGCTGTGTCATTATTCCCATCACACCTCGTGCTTTTGCTCTGACTTGTTTGCGTTGGTTTATTTAGTTATGTTGGTTAATTCAAAGTCAAGGTTTTATGTGGTTCTTAATGCTGATTGGTCAGTAACCACAGTCTATTCATGATAAAGCAGAGCTATATAAACATTACATGGACCATCTACACATTTTAATTATTGCAAACAAGGAGCTCGGATGCAAAACGGCACAACCGTTAAAAATGAGATAATGATATTACCATATTTTCCGGACTATAAGTCGCACTTAGTTTGGCTGGTCCTGCGACTTCTAGTCAGGCGTGACTTGTAAATCAGGATGAATAAATTTTAACATATATGAACCAAGAGACAACATTACAGTCTACAGCCGGGAGAGTCCGCTATATTCTGCTCCTGTGTTTATGTAATTAAATTAATTCAGTGATGTGGAATGACGAGCCTGCGTACTTAATGCACGTTGGCTTGTTCGGTTAATGTAGCCTATTCAGCCTTCCAGATATGTTCAGTATGCTGTTGTGTATCGTGTAAATAATTGATAATGTAACGTTAACGTACGGACACCTATTCAGCCTGCTGTCCTGTGTGCTATTGTTTAGTTGAATCACTTGCCTTTCAAGATTAAATGTCTGTTTTTCAGCTTGGATTTTGTGAAATAATTTATGCGACATGTAGTCCATTGCGACTTATATATGTTTTTTCGTCTTTACTTATACTCCGGAGCGACTTATAGTCCGGAAAATACAGTAACTGAATGGTCTCGATATGTATTGGGGGTGGTTCACATTTCACGTCTAAAATGGCACGGGAAATGCGGCCGCGCAGTTCTAAAAAGTTAACGTTTTTTCAACTGGCTGCGGCGGCGACGCACCTGGAAAAAAGAGCGTGCCGTGTGCTGCGTCACTCTTTATTTGAGAGTACTTGCCGCGCATCTCTATTCGAAATAATGTATTTGCGCCCGCAAAATGTGAACCGCCCCTTACTGTGCGTTTACACCAGACGTGAAAGAGGCGACAAAAACGCGCTATTCGCACGTAGTTGGACGCTTGAACATTTTGAGTTTAGTCGCTTCATTTGCACGTGAAAGGTGCAGATGAAATTCTAGTCATTTGAGACATTCATGCAAAAATTCATGTCATGGGAGGGCTCAAATTGAGTAAACTTATCAGATCTCACTCCTCACTCACTTTCTTCCAAACAAGATTCTTTTAATTCCTGTAAAAGTACAAAGATGTCTCATGTAGCGATGATGATTGAACTCCATTTTTTTTTTTCTGTAATAACGTCACTGCTAGAGCAAGCTCCTAAATTGGTAAACGCAGCGCGAAAATCCACCAAAGTTCAGATTTTTCAACGCTCAAATCGCGTGGAGCGCGCCATCCGCCTCAGACGTTCCGCTTCGCAGGATGCCAATTCGCGTCTTTGCATTGACTTATGTAAATCACTCTCGCTTGCCGCCTCTTCCGCATCTAATGTGAATGCACCATTATACGTACATCAAATACTTACACTTTAAATCCACTTAATCCCACACATTGCGAAATACCACTTTGTTTGCGGAATCCATTAATAGTTTGATAAAAAATGCTCATTTAGTATTTACAAGAAAACATGTCAGACGCACTTAGAGCATTTTGCATCTGAGCTCTTCAAATGATGTAGGATCAGTACAGGTTTGGTTGTTCGGTGTTCCGTTGTGTTGTACCATGGCCAGATGCTAATAGCGCCTTTCAAAAAGCACAGAGAGCTTTAAATAATAACAACGTCGCTAACAGGATAGCAATGATTGATGTCTTTCTCTGCCTGAGATAATTGATTTCGTGCACTCTCGGAAATGCACAGATCTCTTGAGCCAGTTTGGATGACTTTATGTTTGTGTTTGCAGCCTGTTTCTGTGACAGCTCCCAGCATTAGACAGCACAAAGCTAAGAGGAAAGCCGCCCAGGTGAGTTATAGACCTGTGATGTCGGGTCTCTAAGTTTGGGGCTGTCTGCCTGTAGGGTTTGGGATCCTCGAGCTGAATCACACAGTAAAATGCAAATACTGTACTGGGGCAATTTTGTCTATCTAATCTTTTAAGAAATTTGTTCTTGGTGCTTTACTGCTTTGTTCTGTATTTCTGTAAGTGGATGCCTGCTGTGTCAGGACTTGAGCTCAAATGTGCACCATTCGCTGCTATAGATTCTCACTACAACTGCAGTCTCCATAATGATGCAGTTATTATGACCCAGCTGCTTGTAAGGATTTATCCCGAAGCAGAATGCTATTTATTGAGGCACTGTGTGTCCACTGGTTCAAGTGTATATAAGGATCAAATACAAACTATCACACTCCGTTATAACCACAGTCACACAGAAAGGAAAATGTTGCATAGTTCTGAGAAATGGAGTCTGTTCCCGAGAGATCCGCTGAAGAAATTCAATTTGAAATCTTTGTACCTCTGGAGTAGCCGTATTTTGATTAAAACGTTTTATCTAGCAATTAATTTGAAACGACGGTAATTTGCCTAATAGCTCCTCCATCCATTAGTTGCATTCGGCTCCTGAGGCTACGTTAATATATTACAGCAATCGCAACGCCAATCCCTCTAATTACACTCAGCAAATTTAATTAACATTTCAACCTGTATCAACAAAAACACACTGTTACGTTCGAAATAAAGAAAATAAAATATAATCTTGCGAAACCACTTGACGTTTAACGAGTACGAGTACTTGTGGTATCGAGGGAGGTGCGTCCCTAATTAGTACCATAGTATTACCATGTATTTGGCATAGGCTGAGTTTTTTCGGTTGTGCTTGGGGGAACATCTGTTCAAAAGAAGTAATGAATTCGGTCTGACAGTTGTAGCCCTTGGGCTCCACTAAAGGCACAGTTATTATTTGGGTTGTCAAGAATCAGTGTGGGTTAAAGTACCACATATTGAGATATTAAAAACTTGAGCAGTGGCTTTCCAGCAAACTATTCTTAGGACCATCACCCAAGGCTTTTCAACCACAGTGATGGCTTTACGGTAGCACCTCGTAATAGCCCACTTTCTAGCTATTACCATTTATGGTTTCTTACTGTTATAGCTGTTATTGCTATTGCAAGTTGCATCATTCACTTACTAACTTACTTTCTCACTCACTTATTCACTTTTGCTGTAACTAATTGGCTATTAATTTTGTTTAACACGAGGGACCTCTGAGAAATCTGTTTCCATATGGGTATAAATATTTTATTATTTTTTCAAAATGCTCCTCATTTATTTAGACTTTTGTAGATTGCCCTAACCTACATCTAAATTTCTCATTTATCTCTTAGTGCACCTTACCAATTTAGATCTTTTTGCCAACTTTCAGGGTAAAATAACAGTTGGAAGTATTTCCATCCATTCAAAATTTTGTTTGTTGCTATACTGATAAATTTTAATTAGTGCTGGTCAAAGAATAATCACGATTAATCGCATACAAAAGTGATTTTTTTTCATAATATATGTGTGTGTACGGTGTCTTATTATGTATATTTAACCACACACACATACATGTATTCATTTCAGGTTTTTTTATTTATATATAAATTTTTATTTATTTATTTATTTATTTATTTATTTATTCTCTTAAATACATGCATGAATGTGTGTGTATTTATATATACATAATAATTACGCACAGCACACACTCATATATATATAATGCAAAAAATTACTTTTATTTTGTATGCGATTAATTGCGATTAATCTTTGCCCAGTACTATTTTTAATTGCGATTAATCTTTGCCCAGCACTATTTTAAATAGAATTTTAGTTTATATACGTATTATTTGTTCTTATTACTTTTTGTCCTTGCAGAAAACGGACAAAAATATTAATGACTCATCCTGCGCTATACGTATTTTCTGCTTACATTTTTAC
This sequence comes from Misgurnus anguillicaudatus, assembly GCF_027580225.2. Taxonomy (NCBI): domain Eukaryota; kingdom Metazoa; phylum Chordata; class Actinopteri; order Cypriniformes; family Cobitidae; genus Misgurnus; species Misgurnus anguillicaudatus. Next base: position 21,073,680 of record NC_073359.2, read on the forward strand.
CTTCGCCTGTTAATCTAGAAGTATAATTCAGTTTTTACGCATACGCGAGAGTCCACGGTCAATACAGTGTATGCACACCGCCGGACGTTTGTAACCTTGCATACCTTTTAAAGCGTAGGTCGTGCATGTGCGTACAGAAGAATGTAGCATGTACCCCGTGAAATGCATTGCATTTTGTCAAAGTACCCAGAACGTTTATGTACACGTACGAGTCATATATCGACTGTGCGCGTATGTTTGCATACACGTAAAAAATTTTACTGCAAAGAAACTTTGAAACAATACGCATTGTAAAAAGCTCTATACAAATACATTTAAATTGAATTTTAGTTTTTCGTTTATATACGTTTAATTTTTTCTTATATATTACTTTTCGCCGCACAGAAAACGGACCAAAATATTGATGACTTATCCTGCGCTACATGTATTTTCTTCGAATAAAATGCTTACATTTTCACCTTCGCCTCTTAAGCTAGAATTATAATCCTGTTATTACGCATACGCAAGAGTCCGCGTACAGTACAGTGTACACCCCCTTTTACCTTTTAAACGTAGGTCATGCATGTGCGTACAGGAGATTGTAGCATGTACCCCATGAAATGTGCCGAACGTTTGTGTACATGTATGAGCCATATAAACTATGCTTTGCGACGTATGTGTTAGAACTTACTTTACTCCGGGCTTTACTGTATTCACTGGAGCACTAATTCATATTCATGTCTAACACTCTGCTTTTCTTTTCGTCTGTTTATAGCATCTTTCCATGGTGTGGTGCAGTGATAGATCTGTCAAATCTCTAAAGGCCCTTTGCTTTTTTGATTTCTTAAGCAGAAAGCAGGTCAGGCCAGCGCCCCCCCGCCCATGCGCCTCCCTCCACCCTACAGACCTCCCAGCCAAGTACAAGACGAGGAACGGCAGGAGGATGATGAGAATGAGGAGCAGGCTAGAGGTGAGTTTTCCCCTTCTACGAACATCACGAGTCCTTTTGAAATGGTGGTCTGGCCTATAGTGTTCGTGCACTGTTGTTCTTTTCGCAATTTATGATTAAAGTCTGGAACAATTTAAGAAAAAGTCAGTTGATCGTTCATCTCTCTATAGTGCCTGTGGGTTTGGGAGAGAGGGAGGTAATACAACTCAGGTTTAGATAGATTGTGATAAAACTAAAATATAGACGATAACTATTAAGGTAACAACTTAAAGGATTAGTCAATTTTCAAAAAAAAAAATATTCCATATAATTCACTCACCACCATGTCATCCAAAATGTTGATGTCCCTCCTTCAGTCGAGAAGAAACCATGTCCCTCGAGGAAAACATTCCAGGATCTTTCTCATTTAAATGGATTTTAATGGACCCCAACACTTAACATTTTTAATGCAGTTTAAAATTGCAGTTTCAAAGGACTCTACATGATACCAAACGAGGCATAAGGGTCTTATCTAGCGAAACGATTGTCATTTTTGACAAGAAAAATAAAAAATATGCACTTTTAAACCACAACTTCTCTTCTTCCTGAGGTCCTGCGACACGCCAGCGCGGCCTCACGCAATTGCGTAATGCCATGGAAAGGTCACGTGTTACATATATGAAACGCACATTTGCGGACCATTTTAAACAATAAACTTACACAAAGACATTCATTAGTATCATTTGACATACAACAACGTCTTTATCCACACTTGTAAACACTGGGGCGTAGTTTCGCATACGTCATCCGTGACCTCTTGACGTGATGACGTATTACGTGAGGTCGCGCTGGCGAGAAGTTGTGGTTTAAAAGTGCATATTTTTTATTTTTCTTGTCAAAAAGGACAATCGTTTCGCTAGATAAGACCCTTATGCCTCGTTTGGGATCATTTGGAGTCCTTTGAAACTTCGTTTAAAAATTACATTTTTAACTGAATTAAGTGTTGGGGTCCATTAAAGTCCATTAAAATGAAAAAATCCTGGAATGTTTTCCTCAAAAAACATAATTTTTTCTTGACTGAACAAAGAAAGACATCAACATTTTGGATGACATGGTGGTGAGTAAATTATCTGGATTTTTTTTAAGAAAATTGACTAATCCTTTAATGTTATTTTGGTTTTAAATTTACGTGCTGCAATCTGTAATTTCGAATGAACTTTGATTTGCTGTTCATGTTTTATTGCTAATCATCCAGAAAATAAACTTGTCGAAAACTGATCCCAACAATACCGTTCCTTTTTATCTTTAATCATTATAGTTGTGGTGTACACGCTATTTTCATACTTTAAAAAAATTTATCGTTAACGTCCATAGCATTAACATCCCTATACTCTGGCTTTCTTCGTACTGCTGTATTGTAACAATTTTCCCAACATTTGTAAACATATCACCCTTTTGCTTTCAAACTTGATGGACAACAAAGCCTTAAGTGAATTTCTGGTGTATTGATTTTGACGTGCATGCGTGTGTGTGTGTGTGTGTGTATCCCTGCGAATGACAGATCTCTCACCGATACATAACTTGAGGTTACTTTATCATTGACTAAAATACATGTTCCCATCAATCAAATCAAAGCAGGCTGTTATTAGTCATGCAGTTCATATGGGAGACCGAAGTGTTGGTAGTCAATAAATGTACGAAGCTGAAGGCGTCAACATGCCTTAGTGCAAAAGAAGTACTTCAAAAATAAAAAGACTCAGCAGCCTTATTTACTACAGTGTGTTCTGGATGATGCAGTCAGCAGTTTTACTAATCCCTCAATATAAGAAAACGTGTGCTCGTGGATTAAGATAAGTTGCATTGTGTTGGATTTATTGAATGTAAGTAAACGCAAATCTTAAAACTTGGGCCAAAACTTGTTGACAGAGGATTACGGAGCATTTGCGTTGCAATGTAGGATGTGCGATAAGACGAACCCTTGTGTCACGGTTTGCTGACTTCTATGTATTTTGGATTGGCGCCCGTGTATTTAAAACCGGTATTCAGTCCACATTTAAAAATCTGGGATTCAAAATGTAATTTTGACCTATACATACATTTTGCATAGTACAACATAGAATCAAGTAATGATGTCTCATAAATATTTAAGGTGCCATTCCAGGTAATCAAATGAAATTAAATCTGTAGCATTGACCAAGTTAATATTTATTTGAAGTCACTCGCATTGTTTAGACTCAAACTTTTCAACCTCACTTTGTAGTTTGCAATTTTGTTATGTCCTAAAAATCTCTTTATCATATCTGTACGCAGTTCGAACATTCTGGCGTGTAGCACGTTGGGCGCCGACCGTTTCGGCAGCAGATTTATACGTGCTTGAGAAATACTGAATGCTACCATCTGTTTCTACGATGAAAGAAGAAAAAGCAGACAATAGTTTGGGGTTGGAGTAGGGACCTTGAAGCGGCAATTTATCTCAGTTAAGGACATCAGTCAGACTAATGAATTATACAAGACTCGCAAGATGGTCAATAAAAGATGCCAGGTTTTTCACCGCAGCCAAAAGACGCGTTTTCCCTCCAGATTCGTCTTTGGCAGCGCTACCTGCTTCTGCATGAGTTTTAGCCCTAAAGGGATGATGGTGCTTTGTGGTCTGGGATCTTCAGTCATCATCTGCCGGGTGGAACTTGGATGCAGATGAATAACAAACATCTCCCTTTAGATTTGCAAGGAAGGGTTATTAAATAAAAAGCATTGCAGGGACATTTTTACATGATTTTTTTGTTTTTACCAACCAGCAAATATTCTTTAAATGGGACACTTGTAGACCTCTAGGTCTCTTTTTCGTTTTCGGTTGTTTCCATGTCATTACACTTGCAGTCTATAGATGCAAAGGTGGTCCAAGGGTAAATTCCAGGGTCATCATTTCCAGACTCTTTTGTATCGTGCATCAAGCCAGCCGCACACTACGACATTTGTCACCATTTTGCAGTCTGGGATGAATTTTAGGGATCGTAAAATACTTTTTCTTGTCGTAGGGACAGCCTTGGATAGCTGAGCGTGACATTAGATTCATCACGCTGTCAGAATTTCTCACGCTAAGATTTCTTCACAACCGAGCCTTTCCCCAATAGTGTGCTTTTGTCCATGCATGTGCACCGGCTTCGCCTCTGCAGTCACTTCCCTTTTCTGCCTACTGTAATTACAGCTGCATGATTAATAACTCCAGTCATTCCAGTTTGGCAGGCTGTCTGGTTACATGCTGCGTGTACGAATTTGTGCGAACGTGCTCTCGTTCGGTATGCCGTGTGAAGATTTCTGCGGATGTGCCCGGAGACCCCACGTTGGCGGATTAGAGCGTTGGACTCTAATGGACGGCAGCCCAAATCAGCTAACTGTACAACCATCAATGTCAGAGCTTTCATCATGTCTTGCACCCCTACAGCTTAATCTCATCTGGTTATTGGTTGTTACGGAGGATTGATGTGAGAGGCTGTGTTGTGTTGTGTTGATGACGACATCTTCCCGTCATGGTTTCCTTCATAGTTGATGTTGACATTCATTTTAGTGGCTTTTAAAAAATAGTTTTTTTGACAGCCTTTGTGTTTTTCTGTGGTGTTGAATATTAATTATTGCATCTGTATGTGAAATGTACGTTACATTTTACATAATTACGAGCATTGTTGGGGTAACGCATTACAAGTAACGCGCATTACGTAATAAAATTATTTTTCTGAAGTAACGAGTAAAGTAACGCATTACTTTCTAAATGTAAAAGTTACTTTTTTTAAAGTAATGTTAGTTACTTTTTTAAGTTTAATTAATTCAATTTAAAAATAAAATAATGTACTGAATTAAACTGAACATATTAACGTAGAATTACATATCTTTGCGCCTGAGCGGGAACAGTTTGAGTTAGAAACGGAGATGGCAGGCCAGAGCTTGACATTTTTGCGATCATAAAAAACACTTGCAAGGCCTGAAAGAGATCAAGCCTCAGCCAAGTAAGAAAAAGTAATGCAAAAGTAACTTAAAAGTAACGTAGGCATTACTTTCCATGATAAGTAACTAAGTAACGCAATGAGTTACTTTTTTGGGGAGTAACTTAATATTGTAATGCATTACTTTTAAAAGTAACTTTCCCCAACACTGATTATGAGTCTTTTAGATTAAATTGGTTTCAGAATTGCCTAACTGTGCTGTGCGTTCATACTGCCACCGGCGAGAGCGTCACAGTGGCCATAAGTCTTTAATTTTCAATGGGTGCTGACGGCGAGCAGCGGCGCATCTTGGATGGTGTGAGTGTCTTGGAGAGTTGAAATCAACTCAACTTTTTGGTAATTAACTATAACGCAATTCGGCGGCAACCAATCGGAAGGCGGAAAAGGATTCCCGAGAATGCATTCGGGCGTCAGAGTGTCCACTACTCTTTTTCTATAGCGTTGTTGGCAGGGCAGCCAGAGCGTTTTTTGACGTTCTCGAAGGCGGCGGTGTGTATGTACCATTAGAGTTGCTCTGTATGTTCTGTATAATTTATTAACTGCTTTGCTTCAACATCCAGGAGAATTCAGTCAACCTCTGAGGTCTGCGCTTAGTTTGCCAAATCTATAAATCCTCCATGAGAAACTTGGAACTTTGGTTGAGGTTTTCCTTCTGAGATTGACGTCTCAAAACTGAAGCATCTTCGACGCGAAAATGCTTGCAAATGGACAGCGACTGCCAACAAGTATAAAAGCGTACAAATAATGTGTAGGAATAGGCAAACAAATGTAAATAGACTTTACATGCATTTGCATGCATTTGTGACTCATAGTCAACAATTTTATATACTCCACAACGCTCCTGCAATGCTCGCTCCAAGTAGGCTACAAGAAGCATCAACAAAAATTGCATTGTCGCAGTGGTGGTGACATGATGGGTCCATTTTTGCAACTTTTACCCAACTCGTTGCAGGACATTAATCAGTGTGTATGTTTCCTGGGTATCGAAGCCATCAACTTTGCGCTGCTATGCTAATTGAAGTACATAGACTGAAATATTGGCCAGGTTAAAAAAATGGCACAGGTTTTAAGCAAAAATTGTATCACAATTAAGAGGACAAACTAGGGCTGCAGGATATTGAGCAAATATATACGATATGCAATTATTTTATTTTTTTATTTTTTTCTATTAATGCTGCAATAGCGATATTTCTTGCGGTATATCATTTCACTAAAGAAATGCTATTTTTATTAGCTATTTTTTATCATTTAAATTTGTAATTATCATACCGAAATAAACATGTAATACATTTTCTTCTGATGTAATTACATCTAATGCAGGCTAAAAAAAAATTAGTTAAAGTTCGTTACTGTCTTTTTCCTCGCTTGTCTCTACTCCTGCCATATTAATTTTCTGCTTTCTGCTTTGAGCCGCTAGGTTCACCTTTGCGCCCCTGATCTAGCCAATAGTATAACCGTATACAACCTACTTGGTGGGTATTTAGTAAGGCCACTTCTGATTGGTCTTATTTGGAAAATCTTAAGCATGCAACACACAAAGGACAGACATGTAAAATAAATGTAAGTTATCGCAACTCTTTGGGATATGGATATCGTATATACTGTTATTACTAGGGGTGCTTCGATAAATGCCGATATACACTAATAATACGTGCTGATTCTGAATCGCGCAGCCGATATTATTTTTTACAGCTATTCCATATACTATGGCTTTTGATCAGTAAGTCCTTATCGATCTGAAATCACTGTTAGTTTGAGTCGTTTAAAACACGCATTTGAAAAAGCAACACTCGTCAAACGTAATCATTATACGTATTCTTTATTATCATGAAAATACCAGAAAAGGTTTGAAAAACAGCAAAATAACTATATCCTTAAAGGAATAGTCTACTCATTTTCAATATTAAAATATGTTATTACCTTAACTAAGAATTGTTGCTACATCCCTCTATCATCTGTGTGCGTGCACGTAAGCGCTGGAGCGCGCTGCGACGCTTCGATAGGATTTAGCTTAGCCCCATTCATTCAATTGTACCATTTAGAGATAAAGTTAGAAGTGACCAAACACATCAACGGTTTTCCTATTTAAGACGAGTAGTTATACGAGCAAGTTTGGTGGTACAAAATAAAACGTAGCGCTTTTCTAAGCGGATTTAAAAGAGGAACTATATTTTATGGCGTAATAGCACTTTTGGGAGTACTTCGACTCGCCTGAAAAGTCCGCTCCCCTTCTCACTCTTATAATGGGAGAGGGAGTGTGTTACTGCGCCGAGTCAAAGTACTCCCAAAAGTGCTATTACCCCATAAAATATAGTTTCTCTAAGATTTTTCTAAGATTTTGTTAAATTATTGGATTTCCTTGGTGTGTTTTTTTTTTTTTGTGGAATTTTTACACTTTTTTTGTGGTTGGACTCAGAACACATTTAATATCGCTTTCCACAGACTTTAACATCTCGTACAGTGTCTGTGGCGAATGCATGCCTTTTCATAAGAGACACATCTTTCATTCCTCCTCTCATCTTTTGGTTTTCCGGAGGAACGTGACTCATCGCTCCGACAAATTGGCGAGACGTCGTCTGGATCTTCTTCAGCCCGGCTTTAATTAAGAGCCACAGTGAAGCAGAGCTAATGAGAAGAAGAGGTCTCTGCACTTGCTGCAAATGTTATCTCTTCACATTTGAAATAAGAACGGAAAAAGTAGGGAGTGATCAGGAAAACCTCACATCGTATCTTCTTAGTATTTAGCTGGCCTCTTGTTTTAAAAATCGCATTGATTATCCTTTCATCTGTTCTCTTGTGTCAGGCCGTGAGTTTTGCTTTCTTATGCTTGGCGGTGGAGGGTTGGTTTTATGAGTATCAGTATTCATTACACGGATCCTGAAACCTTGACAGCTTTCGTACATATATTTAAACCGTATTGCTTAGCCTCAGCAGTTTTCTTTCCCAGCAGAGCGCTGTATTTCGAGATTACAATGCTATAGAGCAGTTTGATGACCTTAAAGTTCGAACTAGAGCAGATTTTATAATGTGTCGTATATTTATTTACATTTGCATTTGACGTTTTTATCCAAAGCAACTTGGATATATATTTTTATCAGTATGTGTAATATAACATAACATATTAGGCATATTAAATAAGATTAAAATAATATCTCTGTTTCTCTTTTGCAGACTAGAAAAGCCGACTGTTGTATGACCAGGGATTCCTCAATAGTAATCCGAGTTCTCGTCACGAGAGCCCAGGAATAAAATAATGTCAAGGACTCATTTCTTTTCATTTTCTGGTTGGCTCTGTGAGTGTTGAGGTGTTTTTATGGGCTGCGGGATGAAGTTTGGTTTCAGGGTAGTTGTGAGTCTTTTAATGTTGCTTTGTGTTTAAGGTCTGTTGCGTCAGGTTTCTGGTGTTGTGGGAATACGTGTTGCGCATTAATGGGTTTCTTTTCTTTGGCGATTGTTTCTTGGTGGTGCTTCTTTGGTGGTTTTGGCTGTCTTTTTGAGGGTACCGGTTGGTCTCTTTATGCCCTGAGGTTTGGTATTTAAAGATTTGTGGTCTCTGCATATTCTTGATCTGACATTTTTTATTCATTAGATATACTGTGAGGTAATTATTGGACAAACTTCTTTATTGTGTATTACTCACTTTAATCTTTAAAAAAATATATTTATTAAAGATGATGTGTATTTATGTTTATTTTTGTAAAGCACTGATTGTAATAAACTTCTAAAAACATTTAATTCAGCTTTTTTATTACCAACTGCAGAGACATTTGTCTTGAGCACATGGATAGGTTTAAATCTGGCCTTAGTCCTGTTTCCCCATTGTCTCTATTAAAGGAATAGTCTACTCATTTTCAATATCAAAACATGTTATTACCTTAACTAAGAATTGTTGATACATCCCTCTATCATCTGTGTGCATGCACGTAAGCGCTGGAGCGCGTTGCGACGCTTCGATAGCATTTAGCTTAGCCCCATTCATTCAATGGTAACATTTAGAGATAAAGTTAGAAGTGATCAAACACATCAACGTTTTTCCTATTTAAGACGAGTAGTTATACGAGCAAGCTTGGTGGCACAAAACAAAACGCAGCGCCCCTCCAAGCGGATTCAAAAGAGGAACTACAATTTACGGCGCAATAGCACCCCTGGGAGCACCTCGACCCGCCGCAGTAACACCCTCCCTCTCCCATTATGAGAGTGAGAAGGGGAGCGGACTTTTCAGGCGAGTCGAAGCACTCCCAAAAGTGCCACCACGCCACAAAACATAGTTCCTCTTTTAAATCCGCTTAGAAAAGCGCTACGTTTTATTTTGTACCACCAAACTTGCTTACGTGCACGCACACAGATGATAGAGTGATGTATCAACAATTCTTAGTTAAGGTAATAACATATTTTAATATTGAAAATGAGTAGACTATTCCTTCAATTAATTAATAGTCTACCTTGAAATATTTAAGCACATTTTTAAACATTTAAACCACAACACTTTAACCTTATCGCTAAAGTACGGGTAACAGGAGTCGAATGCGAATGTAGCCGAAAGCTTCATTACTGGAGTGATGGAGAGGATGAAAGAAAGGACTCTGTCAATCAACATAAGGTCATCCATCATCTAAATAGATCATCTCCGCCTTAAAATACATACACCGCAAATTACTTTCTTACTTGGCATTTTTGTCTTGTTTTAAAGGGGAAATATAATGAAAATCTGACTTTTTTCATGTTTAAGTGCTATAATTGGGTCCCCAGTGCTTATATGAACCTAGAAAATGTGAAAAAGATCAACCCAGTAACTTAGTTTTGGTAAACCATTCTCTGCAACATGTGAAAAAATAGGTCATTAAAATTTGGCTCCCCTTGTGATGTCAGAAGGGGATAATATGGCCCCTTAATCTGCACTATCCAACCACAGCACTGCCATTCAGTGCACAGATCAGCTCATTTGCATTTTAAAGGACACACCCACAACGGCACATTTTGCTCACACCTACAAAGTGGCAATTTTTACATGTTATTATAAATTATCTAAATGATATTTTGAGCTAAAACTCCACATATGTACTCTGGAGACACTAAAGATTTATTTGACATCTTAAAAAAGTCATATGAAAGACCCCCTTTAAGTTTAAAATATCTAAAAAAATAATAATAATAATAATAAATCAAGATGCATTTTCTTGATGAGCAAAGTTACCTCGATAAATATAACAAATTTAAGTAAATTTGTGCTTAAAACAAGCAAAAAAAATCTGCCAATGGGGTAAGCATTTTTTTCTTGAATTATTAAGTCTTTAAGAAAAAAGGTTTTTTGCTTACCCCTTTGGCAGATTTTTTTGCACTAATTCACATACATTTGATATATTTTATATTTATTATTTTCTTGGATCGGTTTGCTCATCAAAAAAATCTTGATTTTAGAATTTTTTTTAGATATTTGTACTTACAAGCAAGACATAAATGCTAAGTAAGAAAGTCATTTTTTTAGTTTACACTATAATAACTGCTTAATATTAAGTTTTGGATTGATCTGTAGATGAAGGTCTGGGATGTTCAGATGAGCTTTCCTATCTACAGGCAGATGGTCAAACCATTGAAAATGAATAACACAGACAATAATGACTTGACCTTTTGTTAAAAACTGTGATTTTGGTCAAAAAGCTCAAATGAAGAAGCAGAATAATGTAAGGGTTTTTAAAAATATGACATTTGGGCTTGAAACCTTTAAGGTCAAAGTCCCTTTAGGGAAGCAACTAGGCGGCCATGTTTGCAACGCCTCCGGGCAATTATTTCAATCATGCAAAACAAGTAGTCCTATCTACTTGAATGGGGAAAGACAGATATCTCTTATGCTGCGTTCATACCAGCCGCGGTAAAGGGGGCAAGCGCGAGTGATTTTCAATGTTAAGTCAATGTGAATACGCGTTGACGCACGTCTGGAGGTCTCGCAGCACGAATGAGGCGTTTAGCGCAGCATGGTATTCAGCCTCAATTGGGCTTCTTTGAGCGTTGCCGCAGAAATCGCGCAATTTGAAAAAATTTACTTTGGAAAAAAAAAACGCATTAACCAATCAGGAGCTTGCTCTAGCAGTGACGTGATTACAGGAAGCGAGCAGAGTCGCAGAAGCCCTTCCCATGACGCAAATTTCCACGTGAATGTCTCGATGACTAGAATTTCACACGTGAATAAAGCGAGTAAACTCAAAATGTTAAAACGGCAAACTAGATTCGGTAGACGCGAATTTGACGCCTCACACAGTCAAAGTGTGTGATAAAATCACCAACAATTAACCCTGATATCAACTGTACCAAAACTTTTGTTTCTTAAGCTCAAATTCAGCCTTTATTCAAAGTCGTTTCAGCTACGATGTTAAGTGTTGCATTTCGCCTTATTCATAGTAATAGCAGTGTTCAATATTATTATACACTGAAAAAAATGATTCATTGAATTTAATCAATTTTTTTAAGGTAAGTGGTTGCAATCAATTTATTTAAGCTACATTTAAACAAAAAAGATTAGTAACGTAAAATAAAATATAAAACTTTTGTTTAAATGTAGCTTAAATAAATTGATTGCAACCACTTACCTTAAAAAAATTGATTAAATTCAATGAATCATTTTTTTCAGTGTATCCAATGTCTTTGTGGCCACATTTTTGGCATTGCGTGTTATTCTAACAACAATTTTTGCTTTGCGTAATGTGTAATGTGAGTTTTTAGCAGCATCTAGTGGTGAGATCGTGAATTGCAACCAACCTCATTTTCGAAACGCAAAAAGAAGCTACGCTATCTGCGACAGGACAAACGTTGTTGTTTGAGACATCGTAGAGACGAAACGAGCTCTGTAGAAATGTTTGTCTGTTTAGAGCTACCGTAGAAACATTATGACGACTTCCATGTAAGAAGACCGAGGTGTATGTAGATAATAACGGCTCATTCTAACGTTATAAAAACAATACAGTTCATTTTCTAAGGTCTATTTATTATCATGCATTTCTGAGAGATTCTTCTAAAAATTACACACTGCACCTTTAAAACCCCTGGACAAATCAATTTCTGTGGTAGTCAACATTACACAGTAGATGTTAACTGAGCAGCCCTGTGCATCTGAAGGTCATTTAGTTTCCTTTCGTCTTTGTTGCATGATAAAAGTACTCACTACTTCAACAACCAAAAAAAGACATTATTGTGACTGCACAGTTTTTTGTCTTGTAGATGAAGTGGATTCTTTAAGAGCGGGACACATAGAGATGTGTCAGGGCGGAAAAAAGCACTCTTCAATCCATCAGCGCTGGCTCAGAGCCGACCCTCGTTTATCTGGTGCTGGGCGTACTTATTCGGGACTAGAGATAGGGCCGTAATTACCGCAGGCCTCTTCCTAATGTCAGAGTTATGAGCGTGCTCCACTCAACCATTAATATCTCCACACACTCGCACATGCGCACACCCTTAAGGGTTCCGCCCAATGTTGCACAGCTGCCAGCGCTGTGTATAAAGACCATGACAGCTCTGGCGCCGTCCCAGTTAACTCATGCTAAATATTCACTGGATCATGGAAATGGCCCACTTGCCCAATGGTGACACATCTTGTGCCATGGGATCAGATCCTTTGTTTTTCTTCACCACAAAGATTTCCTGACTATACTTTTTAATTATACTTTCAAATTATTAAAAGAAAAGCATTTCTATCTATACCTGTTTTTTACTGTGCCAAAGGCAAGAACCATCTCTCCCTCTTTTTCTCTTGTGCTGTCTTTCTACAGTGGCCAGCGTTGTGTATTTGTTCATTTAAGACGCTTTCCTCCAGAAAGGTGCATCAAGGTCAGATATTGTAGTTTTTTTCCACTTCTGCGGCTGACCTAGTTTCTTTAGCTTTCGTCTCAATTCATACACACTTACCTGAAGACACAGGTCTTGCACAGCTCACTTTTAGGGGCTTTTACATTGTGTACAGTGCCTAGTGCTTTTTAAGTACCATACTATCGTGTATCGGCAATCTCACAGGCTGACGATAGGACGATCTCACGTTGGGGCGCATCACCCAACACTGATGCATACTTTGTTTGTACACATAGATTGCGCATGCGTGTACAGGAGAATGCAGTTTGTAGCCCAGGAGATATTTTATTTATTTATTTATTTATTCTTTATTTTTTATTATTATTATTTATTTTTATTATATTTTTTTATTATTATTGTAAATCCCTCATAACAGAATGGTTGTTCTTATTATTGTATAATACTATGTTCTCAAATGTCAATTGTTACTGGCATAAAGTTAATTTAAAAAAAACGTAAAAAAAAATTTAGCCCAGGAGATGCATTGGTCGAACGTTTGCGTACATGTGCAAGTCAAATAAACTATATTTTCAAGGCTGTGCGTACGACCGTGTGCGTACGTTCATATACACGTAAAAAACAAACTATACTCGTGCCATAATCTGCTGAAGAGTCTTATTTACATTGATCTGAATTAAAACTTTAGCATTGTCATATTGGTTTCGTTTGCATTTAGCGTTTACAATCTAAGCAGTTGTCACCCAAAGAGTTCACACACAAATTACATTTTTGTTGTTGTTTCACCCTGATGTCACTTTGAACCATTATCAGAGATTTCAGTGTGTACTATCTAGTCAGCACACTTTATTTTCACAGCCTGTGTATGAAATGATGCTGCGGTGTTCTTTTAGTGTGTACTTAAATTCAGCTGTGTTCACAACATAAATTGTCATTGTGTAAAGAACATTGTTCTCTTCCTCCTAGTGTCCTAATTTAAAGACTCGAGCTTTGCTATTTCTCCAAATACCAATTAAGGGCCAGAACAGCACAGCGTTCCCTTGCGGCACTTTCGAAATTCCCTGTGTGGCTCAAAGCGGAGTAATCAAAGAATACAACTTTCCTGTTAAGGACTTTACAAAGCGTCGTCTTTGCTTGCTTTGCATGTGCGTTATATACAGTGAGGAAAATAAGTATTTGAACACCCTGCTATTTTGCAAGTTCTCCAACTTAGAAATCATGGAGTGGTCTGAAATTGTCATCGTAGGTGCATGTCCACTGTGAGAGACATAATCTAACTATTTAAAAAACTATTTCTTTGTATGATACTGCTGCAAATAAGTATTTGAACACCTGTCTATCAGCTAGAATTCTGACCCTTAAAGACCTGTTAGACTGCCTTTAAAATGTCCACCTCCACTCCATTTATTATCCTAAATTAGATGCCCCTGTTTGAGGTCGTTAGCTGCATAAAGACACCTGTCCACACCATACAATCAGTAAGAATCCAACTATTAACATGGCCAAGACCAAAGAGCTATCCAAAGACACTAGAGACAAAATTGTACATCTCCACAAGGCTGGAAAGGGCTACAGGGAGATTGCCAAGCAGCTTGGTGAAAAAAGGTCCACTGTTGGAGCAATCATTAGAAAATGGAAGAAGCTAAACATGACTGTCAATCTCCCTCGGACTGGGGCTCCATGCAAGATCTCACCTCGTGGGGTCTCAATGATCCAAAGAAAGGTGAGAAATCAGCCCAGAACTACACGGGAGGAGCTGCTCAATGACCTGAAAAGATCTGGGACCACCGTTTCCACGGTTACTGTTGGTGATACACTAAGACGTCATGGTTTGAAATCATGCATTGCACGGAAGGTTCCCCTGCTTAAACCAGCACATGTCCAGGCCCGTCTTAAGTTTCCCAATGACAATTTGGATGATCCAGAGGAGTCATGGGAAAAAGTCATGTGGTCAGATGAGACCAAAATAGAACTTTTTGGTCATAATTCCACTAAACGTGTTTGGAGGAAGATGGTGGTAGCATCATGCTTTGGGGGTGTTTTTCTGCACATGGGACAGGACGAATGCACTGTATTAAGGAGCGGATGAGATGTATTAAGGAGAGGATGTCCGGGGCCATGTATTGCAAGATTTTGGGGAACAACCTCCTTCCCTCAGTTAGAGCATTGAAGATGGGTCGAGGCTGGGTCTTCCAACATGACGATGACCCAAAGCACACAGCCAGGATAACCAAGGAGTGGCTCTGTAAGAAGCATATCAAGGTTCTGGCGTGGCCTAGCCAGTCTCCAGACCTAAACCTAATAGAGAACCTTGGGAGGGAGCTCAAACGTGTTTCTCAGCGAAAGGCCAGAAATCTGACTGATCTAGAGAAGATCTGTGTGGAGGGGTGAGCCAAAATCCCTCCTGCAGTGTGTGCAAACCTGGTGAAAAACTACAGGAAACATTTGACTTCAAACAAAGGCTACTGTACCAAATATTAACATTGACTTTCTCAGGTGTTCAAAAACTTATTTGCAGTTGTATAATACAAATAAATAGTGAAAAAAATCATACATTGTGATTTCTGTGATTTCTGGATTGTCTCTCACGGTGGACATGCACCTACGAAGACAATTTCAGACCCCTCCATGATTTCTAAGTGGGAGAACTTGCAAAAGAGCAGGGTGTTCAAATACTTATTTTCCTCACTGTACGACCTTGGGTGATCTGTGTTCGCTCTTCAGTAGGTTGTGCACGCTGCGGTCACGACAGAGGTCGCATTAATTGGCGTTTATAGTAAGTGTGCGCACGTTTTCGCTCTGAACGTGTTTAAATATGAAGCTTGACGCATGGTTGAGGGAACTATCTCTGATTTGCTGTAATGAATCAAGCACTCTGTCTCACCCTCCGCTGTTCACTTAATTTACTTGTTTACCACTCCTATCTTGGCCGTCTGTCGTTTCTTGGATCACGGAGAATGAATCTCCAATCTAAATCAGTTTCTTGCTCCACCATCACCATGTGGCTTCTTGCATAATGTGATCCTTCATCTTCTTGACCGTCATCTCGATCAAATGGTATCAGAGACATCATTGCGGCCCCGGCGAGGTTTAACGATTACCGTCGCCTATCATCCATCAACAAAAAACAAACCAAGCAATTTGTAGTCGGGACCACTATGCCAATTCGTTATGGTCTGTTGTCCCTTCTTCAAACTCTTATTTGTATGTGTGCCGGACGGTTCAAATTTATCCAAATGATGATTGCGTTTGAAGCATCTGTGTAGAAAATAGCTCGTGTACTTGAGAGGTTCAGATTCATGCTCACGATTGTTCAAAGCTGTGCTTCATTGCGAATGTAATGGACTTGAAAGCCGACCGGCTCCTCTGTGATTGGTTATTCAGACCGTTTCCTCTCGAATGCCCACCTAATTGTAGTACGGCGAATGAAATCGAATGAAGAACTTTCCAGAAAAGAGGGAAATCTCAGGAAAATGGTTCAAAAATCTCTCAGTTCTGCCAAATGCACGGTCTGTTGCCCGAGTGAGAGTAAAAGCGACACATATTAGACACGCTAGAGCAAAGCGAAGCAACCTTTCTCTCAGAAGTCGAATTGGCAATTCGCAAGTCTTTTTTAGCGACAAATTGTCCGGTGCTGACTCGAGCCTCCGGCTATTCACACTTGGAAAGGAATAATAACGTCCAGCAGTGCTAATAACTGTGCATTACATAACAATAGTATATTGAACAAAGCTTCGCCTGCCAATCTACACTTTGTATATAAAACACAAGAGGACTGGGTATCAACCGTAAATCCACACGAGCCGTACAGGATTTTGTAATTAGTTTGAATTTATATCTATAATGACTGCACGCATATTTTGCATAAATTATAGTGCATGTGGAGTCGGTAACAGGCTAGATGGATCATGAAAGAAACACAATTTTATATCTAAAACAGCTATTTGTATATACAGAGGAGATTATAAAGAAAGGGGAGGGGTAAAGATGCTGATGCGTGTAAGTGTGTGTGTGTGTACAGCGCACAGAGCACAGTGCTGCTCGCTCACTGGTCGCTGTGTTCAGATCGAGCGCTCACGCTGGTTCGCGAAACACCATGACTTCTCACCTCTGGATGCACTGGTAGCCTGCCGCTAACACACACGCACGCACATGCACACACAGGGATGTGCTGTATGGATACCGTAAGCTCTGGTGTGCAGGCAGACTAAAGGATGGATCATGGTGTCAGGTCAGTGTTTGATTTGTCCGTAATCTTGAGTGGTGTGTGTGCGCGTGTGGTTGTGTTTAACCTTGTGCATGCACATGTGTGTGTGCTCATGCTCATGGTCACTGAAGCACAGCAGTGTATTTGGGGTTTAAGCCGGGGAGGAACTGCATGGTTGGGACTCTTTCTGTGTTTGCCGCACACACACGCTTTATGCTCTTTAATGGGTTGTGTGAAAAGTAGCGCTGCAGTTTTACAAAGCAAAAACCTTGAGTGGAGGTGACTTTCTCTCTCTCTCGCTCTCTCTCTTCTTATGCCTTCCTGTGCCTGCTTGTCTCTCTTCTTCTACCTGTCTATTTCGCTCCCTCTGCCTGTCTCATTCCATTTGCCTGTTTGTCACTTTGCCTCTGTCTGTCTCTCTCTACCTGTGTCTGTCTCTGTGCCTGTCTATCTCCGTCTGTCTTATTCTCTCTCTCTTCCTGTCTCATTTTCTTTGCCTGTCTATCTCTCTTCCTGTGCCTGTCTCTTTCTACCTGTGTCTTTCTCTGTGCCTGTCTATCTCTGTCTGTTTTATTCTCTCCCTCTGCCTGGCTCTCTCTCCTTGTGTCTTTCTCTGTGCCTGTCTATCCTCCGCCTGTCTCTCTTTCTGACTGTCCCATTCTTTTTGCCTGTCTGTCTCTCTCCCTGTCTCTCGCTATCTGTGTCTTTCTCTGTGCCTGTCTATCCTCCGCCTGTCTCTCTTTCTGACTGTCCCATTCTTTTTGCCTGTCTGTCTCTCTCCCTGTCTCTCGCTATCTGTGTCTTTCTCTGTGCCTGTCTATCCTCTGCCTGTCTCTCTCTCTTCCTGTTCCATTCTTTTTGCCTGTCTGTCTCTCTCCCTGTCTCTCGCTATCTGTGTCTTTCTCTGTGCCTGTCTATCCTCTGCCTGTCTCTCTCTCTCTTCCTGTTCCATTATATTTGCCTGTCCGTCTCTCTTCCTCTGCCTGTCTCTCGCTATCTGTGTCTTTCTCTGTGCCTGTTTATCCTCCTCTGCCTTTCTCTCTCTCTTCCTGTCACATTCTCTTTACCTGTCTGTCTCTCTCCCTCTGCCTGTCTCTTTATCTATACGTGTCTTTCTCTGTGCCTGTCTATCCTCCGCCTGTCTCTCTTTCTTCCTGTCACATTCTTTTTGCCTGTCTGTCTCTCGCTATCTCTGTCTTTCTCTGTGCCTGTCTATCCTCTGCCTGTCTCTCTCTCTTCCTGTTCCATTCTTTTTGCCTGTCTGTCTCTCTCCCTCTGCCTGTCTCTCGCTATCTGTGTCTTTCTCTGTGCCTGTTTATCCTCCTCTGCCTTTCTCTCTATCTTCCTGTCACATTCTCTTTACCTGTCTGTCTGTCTCCCTCTGCCTGTCTCTCTATCTATACGTGTCTTTCTCTGTGCATGTCTATCCTCCTCTGCCTGTCTCGCTGTCTCCCTTTGCCTGTCTCTCTCTTCCTGTCTCATTCTTTTTGCCTGTCTATCTCTATCTTTCCGTCTCATCATCATTGCTTGTCTGTCCCTCTGCCTTTGCCTGGCGTTCTCTCTCTCCATGGCTTTCTTTGTGCCTGTCTATCCTCCTTTGACTGTCTTGCTCTCTCCCTCTGCCCGTCTTGCTCTCTCCCTCTGCCCGTCTATATCCTTCTTCCTGTCTCTCTATCTGTGTCTTTTTCCATGCCTGTCTATCCTCCTCTGCCTGTCTCTCTCTTCCTGTCTCTTTCTTATTGCTTGTCTGTCACTCTGCCTCTGCCTGTCTTTCTCTCTCCCCATGTCTTTCTCTGTGCCTGTCTATCCTCCTCTGCCTGTCTCTTTCTCTCTCTCTCTTCATTCTGTCTCTTTCTGTTTCATTCTCTTTGCCCCATCTGTCATTCTGTGTCTGCCTGGCTCTCTCTATCTCCCCATGTCTTTCTCTGTGCCTGTCTATCCTCCTCTGCCTGTCTCTCTCTCCCTTTGCCTGTCTCTCTATCTATCTGTGTCTTTCTTTGTGCCTGTCTATCCTCCTCTGCCTGTCCCGCCCTCTCCCTCTGCCTGTCTCTCTCTCTCTCTCTTCGTTCTATCTCTTTCTGTCTCATTCTCTTTGCCTGTCTGTCTCTCTATCTCTATCTATCTTTCTCTCTCATTCTCTTTGTCCGTCTGTGATTCTGTTTCTGCCTGGCTCTCTCTCCGTGTCTTTCTCTGTGCCTGTCTATCCTTTTCTGCCTGTCTCACTCTCTCCCTCTGCCTGTCTCGCTCACTCTTTCTTTCTGTCTCATTCTCTATGCCTGTCTATCTCTCCCCCTTTGCCTGTCTCTCTATCTGTGTCTTTCTCTTTGCCTGTCTATCTCTCTCTCTCTTCCTGTCTCATTTCCTTAGACTGTCTGTGACTATGCCTCTGCCTGTCTCTTTCTCTACCCGTGTCTTTCTCTGTGCCTGTCTACCTTCCTCTGTCTCTTATTTTTTCCCTCTGCCTGTCTCACTCTCTACCCCTGTCTCTCTCCCTCTTTGCCTGTGTTTTTCTCTGCGCCTATTTTACTTCCTCTGTCTGTCTGTTTTTGTCCCCCTTCCTATCTCTTTCCCTCTGCCAGTCCTTTTTCCAGTGTCTTTTCATCTTCCTCTGTCCGTGTCTGTCTCTTGCCCTCTGCTTGCTGCTCTGTGCCCGTCTTTCTCTCTGTGCCTGTCTCTTTTTATTCTACTGGTCTGTCTCTATTTTGAATTCGTAGCCTGTCTCTCTCCCTCTGTTGCATAGGGAAGCTCTAGTAATCTACTCGATGTGTTAAAACACACAGTCCCATCCGTTTCATACATCCGTGTATAGTGTTGTCACAAAACAGCAACCTTGAGCTAAGGCTTCTCTGTGTTTTTACAAAACCTTTTCTATCATGCATTCAGGCAATTGTGTGCCTCATTGTGTCATTTTGAAATATGAGTGTGCCACGATTGAGATATTGTCTCTCTCTCTATCTTTATCTGCGCTGAGTTATTTTTAAAGACACTTGTAAATACCCAAAATGCAGTAGTTTAGAGCAATCTAAGCCGATTAAAACACAATGCTGCTACAAAGTGTTTGAGTGTATCAGACACATTAAAACTGCGTACATTTATACGGTTCATCATTTAAAACACATTTGTAATCCCTTGAGCACGTGATAGTTTAAAGATCAATTATGTCTGAGTCTCGTGCTGGCGGACACTCCGTTAGATCCTGCATTAGCAACACAGCGTGTCTCACAGGGTCACTTCATATTTTTAAAGTCTCCCAGCTCCTCGGTGGATTCGCAGAGCTCAGTCTGACCCAATCGGACCGTGTTTCTAGACTCTAGATCCACAGCTCCTTAATAAAGACACAGTGCGATATTGTCTAATCGAATGTGTCTTCATTAAACTGTGGTTAAGTGTTACTGTACCGAAACCCTCGTACAACTCTTATTTAGCAGAAATGTCATTAAATCGTGAACTTGTCCGACTTTATGACCAATAATGAAGTAGGGACTCAATTATTGATTTCTGGGTTGTATTAATTATTACTTTAGCACTTGGCCACTTTTAAAGGCGCAGTTCACCCAAAAATCAAACCTTTCACAGAAAATATTGTGTCATACTCTGTATATTGAAGGTTAATAGACAAGTGACTAATGGCATTAAGAGGGCACACAATATTTCTTTATACAGGATTTAAAGTCATTTAAGAGCTTTGTGGGATGCAATTGACATTCAAAGTGCAGCTACAATGCTTTTCAAAAATTCATTGAAACGTGATGAGCACATAATGACACCACACATGATCCTTTAACAATATGTTCAATCATTTAAAGTCAATCATTTGCATGTTATAAAGGTGAATGATTGACTTTAAATGATTGATGATTGATGTTATCCCCGCTTATAGTAAGTGTAAATGTGTGTGTTTCTGTACGGTTGTGTATGCATCGATCTGACTACTAATATGAACACTGCAGTGATGGTGCATCACAGTGGCTGAACACACAGATGTGTGCGTGGCTGCAGGAAGACACCGCAGTGCTGATAGCCACACACACTGTAAGCTTTGACGGATATAAAAGTGCATTTTAGGTGTGTGTGTGTGTTTGTGGTGCTGCATCAACAATGCAGACATCTGAGGAACTGCAGTATAAATAGATAAGGGTTTTAACAAAAGCCAACCACCTGAAGAACCTTTGCACCTCCGAAGTAGACTTGTACCTCACTTTCCTACATTGTGTGTGTGTGTGTGTGTGAGAGAGAGACAAACAGGAAGTGAAGGTCACCTCAGGGAGGTCATTTTGGATGGGGGCTGCACCATAATGCCCAGCCAACACGTTACACGCGTATCCGAATGGCATTTGTGTTTTCACAGAGAAGCAGATCCCCGCGAGCACGTGTTCACGTACCGCACGCGTCCCCAGCATGTCCCGTCACCTGGGGACGAGCTATCAGATTATCCGCACCTCCCTTCAGCAGAATTCAATTTGAGAGACAAATATTGAATTATCACAAGCCGCACCTGCACGTCCCTCTTGATTTGAACCCTCCCTATTGATTCGGTACACATACACGCTCGCTTACAGACATCAAAGACTGACGCTTTCCATTCCTACCTGTTCACCAGACCCATTTGGCACGCAGTTTGGATAATTAATGAAGATTATTATTTTTTTAGACTAAGATGTTCGACTTCAAAGGCATCGCCGCCCCCCTCATGCCTACATCTGTCGTGATACGCTCAGTAATTACCTTTAAGTGGCTTAGTCATTCATCTCTATCCATTCATAACGCAGGATTGACAGAAACCCAATGAAGGTCTATAGCTTTGCGTTTTCATAGACCTTGTTGTCTGGGATCACTATGTAGTGCTGGTACACAAGAACTTACTTAAATGCATAGTATTTTGGTAATAGCAGGTTATACTTTAAAAAGGTTTTTGTTCAATAATATAACTAGCTAGGTGAGTGATTGTACCATGGAAGGAGACATTTAAAGGGACTGAGCGTACTAAGGGCGTTAGAAAATCAATCTGATTCATTTCGCAGATGCTTGTCTTTTGTGATATGGTTTGTCTTTTGTATTTGCACGATATGGCATGATTGTTAAAGGGATAGTTCACCCAAAAATGAAATTTCTGTCATCATTGTTACAAACTCGTATAAATGTCTTTGTTCTGATAAACACAAAGGAAGATATTTTGAGGAATGTTTGTAGCCAAACCTTTTGAGGACCCCATTTACTTCCATAAAAATAAATACTATGGAAGTAAATGGGGTCCATGAATGGTTTGGTTACAAACATTTCTGTAGGCTGGTAACATTAAGGTTGTATTGTCCTTTGGATTTAACTTAAAGGGAATAGTTTACCCCAAAATAAAATTCGATCATTTACCTTTAAAGGTGCAATGTGTAACATTAAAGGATTGTCTACTCATTTTCAATATTAAAATATGTTATTACCTTAACTAAGAATTGTTGATACATCCCTCTATCATCTGTGTGCGTGCACGTAAGCGCTGGAGCGTGCTGCGACGCTTCGATAGCATTTAGCTTAGCCCCATTCATTCAATGGTACCATTTAGAGATAAAGTTAGAAGTGACCAAACACATCAACGCCCCTCCCATTCAAGACGAGCAGCCACACGAGCAAGCTTGGTGGCACAAAACAAAACGCAGCGCCCCTCCAAGCGGATTCAAAAGAGGAACTACACTGTAAAAAACAACCTATAGAATTTACTCAAAAAAATTGTTGTAACAATTTGCACTCACTTTGTTTGAGTAAATTATATCCTATATATTTGATTAAAGAGTACCTAAATTTAATTACTATGATAAAGTAAAAAAAATTTGGTAAGGTCTACCTATTTTTTTCATAACTAATTACTTATAAAAAAATGAATAACATTAACCCTATTGGTATTAAGGCACAGATCTATTAAATTATTATTAATAATGATAAGCCATTAAGAAACATTACATATTACTTATTCAGAGAGGGTTGAATAAGAAAATAGTCATACACAAGATTGCATAAATTGCTTGCTTTATTGACCAAATAACATTCTGTAAACATTTAAAACTAATTATTGGATGTATAATAACCCCAATACATTTCAAGTGAAATACAACATATCATAGTTTTACATAAAGCTTCTTGAACATATTATTTCATAAAAAAAATAAACCAAAGTCTTCATGAGATGTTAAAAAAATATTAAAAGCAAGATTCCTCACGTTATCATTAGAAAATTAAAGAAGACAATAATATGAGAGGAAAAACTGATCTCATTTACCTCAGAAGACTAGCATGCTATATCGATACAAACAAACATTGCAACTTCATTTAAAACTTATTAAGTGCAAAAATACAACTTCATATTATGCTATTACTCACAGTACACGTGCATAAAACATTAAACACTAACAAGAAGTACTTACATTCAATTTTAAGTGATTCAACTTCATATACAAGTCTCATATATAACATATGAACTCCGAAATACTTTTTTGAACAGACATTAAAAAGCGAAAGGCAACGTTAAGTATATATCCGTAAATGATAATAATAATAATAATAAAATGGCTTCATAAATGGATCCCTTCTAAAACAAAACTCAATATATTAACAGATAAATGCAAGAAAACTTTTACAGTAATTATCTAGCATCGACAGCTTTACCGTTGTTGTTTGTCTGCTCGACGCCCTCCCGTCTGTATCGTACATCAACCGTCCGCTGCTCTGTCTCGTCACGTGGCTTGCTCAAGTTCAACCACTCATATTGAGCAGCTCCGCTGTTCACGAGATTCAGACATGTAAATAATAATAATGGAAGTTAATATTTTAATCATAAATATGGATATTTATTCGTATTCGCAGGTGCAAGAACTGGGCGATGTTTCATTCAAAGCTAACCTGACTGACATATTCTAACCTATCAATCTGTCAACAACAGAGACAGAGAAGCACGCAAATGACTAAACTTCTGGTAGATTTTACAGTTAACCAACTTAAAATTTCCATTCATGATGATATCAACAAGTTAAATAAAAACTTACCTGTCAACAAATAGCAGTTCTCCCGCCGATATGATATGAAAAAATGGTGACTCGAGTCCACCTGGATGTTGATTCATGCGCACTTTGCGGTGCTAAGGCCAATATTTTGGGGTATATGTTACTTATTTTTTTAGTATTGCAGTTATTACTGTTAAAAATTGGATAGTGAAGGTAGAATATACCCATTATTTTTTATTTTACTTGCTAGCTTATATACTTAATTAAATTATAACTAATTTTCATGGGTTAAATTTAACACCCTCCAGAGTAATTTTTTACAGTGTATATTTTATGGCGTAATAGCACTTTTGGGAGTACTTCGACCCGCCTGAAAAGTCCGCTCCCCTTCTCACTCTCATAATGGGAGAGGGAGGGTGTTACTGCGCCGAGTCGAAGTACTCCCAAAAGTGCTATTACGCATAAAATATAGTTCCTCTTTTAAATCCGCTTAGATAAGCGCTACGTTTTATTTTGTACCACCAAACTTGCTCGTATAACTACTCGTCTTAAATAGGAAAAACGTTGATGTGTTTGGTCACTTCTAACTAAATGCTATCGAAGCGTCACAGCGCGCTCCAGTGCTTACGTGCACGCACACAGATGATAGAGGGATGTATCAACAATTCTTAGTTAAGGTAATAACATATTTTAATATTGAAAATGAGTAGACTATTCCTTTAATAAGGATCACTTGACAGAAATGCAATATAAACTACATTATCAGCGGTATATAAAGACCTTACATAATGAATTGTTACGTGTTTATTACCTAAGAATGAGATGTTTTCATCTACATACACCGCGGGTCCCCTTACATGGAAGTCACCATTTTGTGCCGCCATGTTTCTAGGGTAGCCCTAAACAGACAAACTGCGTTTTGGAACTACTGTATTTTGTCTTAAACAACACCATGTTTGTCATGTGGCAGCTACCGTAGCTTCTCTATGCGTTTCGGTGAACGTTGGTTGCAATTCACATCACTGCTGGATGCCGCTAAAATCTACACACTGCACCTTTAAGTTGTTCCAAACATGTATGAATTTCTTTGCTCTGCTAAACACAAATAAAGATATTTTATAAAATTTTTGTAACCAAGAAGAACTGGGGCACTATTGACTTCCATTGTAGAAAAAACACAAATACTATGGAAGTCAATGGTGCCCCAAAATTATCCCTTTAATATTTAACCCAAAAATGACATTTTTGTTGTCATTTACTCATCCTCATGTTTTGTCTGTTGATCAAAAATAACAGTATTATTATATCTATTATTTTGTCCATACAATGAAAGTCAGTGGGGTTCAAACAACATTCTGCTTTTGCAAAAGTAAAAAGTCATACAGGTTTGAAACCACACGTATAGACAGAATTTTCATTTTTCGATGAACTGTTCCCTACAGGTTGAATACGTACGTTCTTTGGACAAAATGTGGTCATTTAGCAGATCAGCCATGATCCGAAGCAATTCACTTTAGTTGATCAACACAAATAAAGATATTTTGAAAAATGTGGGGCACTATTGACTTCCATTGTAGGAAAAAACTACTACTATGGAAGTCAATGGTGCCCCAAAACTATTCCTTTAATATTTAACCCAAAAAATTACATTTTTGTTATCATTTACTTATCCTCATGGTGTTTCCAACCCGTTTTTTTTCTGTGGAACAAAAATAACAATATTTCTTTATATACCTATTATTTTTGTCCATACAATGAAAGTCAGTGGGTTTCAAAACAACATTCTTGCTTTTGCAAAAGTAAGAAAGTCATACAGGTTTGAAACCACACGATTGGACAGAATTTGTATTTTTAGGTTAACTGTCCCCTACAGGTTGAATACGTACGACGTGCTTTGGATAAAATGTGGTCATTTAGCAGATCAGCCTTGATCCGAAGCAATTCACTTTAGTTGATCAACACAAATAAAGATATTTTGAAAAATGTTTGTAACCAAGCAGAACTGGGGCACTATTGACTTCCATTGTATTTGTGTTTTTTCTACAATGGAAGTCAATGGTGCCCCAAAACTATCCATTTAATATTTAACCCAAAAATGACATTTTTGCTATCATTTACTCATCCTCATGGTGTTTCCAACTCGTTTGCTTTTTCTATGGAACAAAAATAACAATATTTCTTTATATATCTATTATTTTTGTCCATACAATGAAAGTCAGTGGGGTTCAAGGCGGGGTGGGCTCAGAGGCGGGATGGGCTCAGAGTAGACTCTACAGAGCGAGGGAGGCGTGACTTGAGATTTATCATGGCGATGCGTGTACTAACTGTAACAACTGTAATAACTGTATTAACTGTACAAGTGCAACAATATTGTGGATTACTACCATACCAGCATCTACGGGATAATATTACACACTGGAAAAATTAACGGATCTAGAAGCATAGAGGAATTGTTTGTAACAAAGAAGAACTGGGGCACTATTAACTTCCATTGTAGAAAAAAACAAATACTATGAAAGTCAATGGTGCCCCAAAACTATCCCTTTTATATTTAACCCAAAAATGACATTTTTGTTATCAATACTCATCCTCATGGTGTTTCAAACCCGTTTTTTTTCTGTGGAACAAAAAAAACTGTATTTCTATGTCTATTAAATGTGGTCATTTAGCAGATCAGTCCTGATCCGAAGCAATTCACTTTAGTTGATCAACACAAATGAAGATATTTTGAAAAATGTTTGAAACCAAGCAGAACTGGGGCACTATTGACTTCCATTGTAGAAAAAAAATCATTTTTTTTATCATTTACTCATCCTTACGGTGTATCAAACCAGTTTTTTTTCCTGAGGAACAAAAAAACAGAATTTATTTATATATCTATTATTTTTGTCCATACAATGAAAGTCATTGGGGTTCAAAACAACATTCTTGCTTTTGCAAAAGTAAGAAAGTCATACAGGTTTGAAACCACACGATAGGACAGAATTTTTAGGTTAACTGTCCTCTACAGGTTGAGTACGTACGTGCTTTGGATAAAGTGTGGTCATTTAGCATGATCAGCCATGATTCGAAGCAATTCACTTTAGTTGATCAACACAAATAAAGATAGATAAAGATATTTTGAAAAATGTTTGTAACCAAGCAGAACTGGGGCACTATTGACTTCCAGTCTAGAAAAAACAAATACTATGGAAGTCAATGGTGCCCCAAAACTATCCCTTTTATATTTAACCCAAAAATGACATTTTTGTTATCATTTACTCATCCTCATGGTGTTTCAAACCCGTTTTTTTTCTGTGGAACAAAAAACTGTATTTCTATGTCTATAAAATGTGGTCATTTAGCAGATCAGCCATGATCCGAAGCAATTCACTTTAGTTGATCAACACAAAAAAAATATTTTGAAAAATGTTTGTAACCCAGCAGAACTGGGGCACTATTGGCTTCCATTGTAGAAAAAACAAATACTATGGAAGTCAATGGTGCCCCAAAACTATCCCTTTAATATTTAACCCCAAAATTACATTTTTGTTATCATTTACTCAGCCTCATGGTGTTTCAAACTCATGTGGAAATAAAACAGTATTTCTATGTCTATAAAATGTGGTTATAGCAGATCAACCATGATCCGAAGCAATTCACTTTAGTTCAGTCCCTTAAGGGTACAATTGTGTTACCTCATAAATTGCCCCTTTAAGGATGTGAACCCACAGGTAACAAGCCTAGATTTTTCATGCGACTACAAAAATATGTCACTGGGGCAGTACGCTTTAAAAAGGACCTAATATGTACCTTTATGTATTTGGTACCAATATGTACATATAAGGTACTAATATAAACTCTTTAGGTCCAAAGCTGTACTTTTGTAAAGGGTACTGTCCCAGTGAAAGCTGGGCACCATTTTTTCAGTGTACACCATCCATTGCAGCGGTACACATAAACATGAAATCGAACATTTCACAACCGTCTCATCCACGTTCTGCCTTCCCCACAACGAAATCTATCAGCCCGATTTCTCATTGCTTTCTAATTAAACCACCAACATCTGGCCTGTCTCCCCTACAGATGTGTGCGAAAGCTCCTGGTTTCGCTTCACACGTCTTTAGCTATCATAACAATGGCACTGTGGGGTTTGTAACTCATATTCTGAGAAATCAGAGCTTGTCTGTGTTTCCAAGCAGTTCGGGTGCTTTTCCGGGGTCTTCCCTTAACAAGTGCCACAGCCATAAAAATTTCCCAACGACCTTGAAAGGGCTTTGCACCCGCACAATTGCAAGTAAACGATGCTAGGCGGTTTGTTTTTCCCCATGTGTGCCCCTCTGGATGTCTTCAAGGGCCTGAGAGAGAAATAAGACGGATTGATTTGAAGGCAACGGCTGTGATCTCCTCAGGCCATAATACAGCATTTGCCTGGGCTGGATCTGAAGGCAGCGTGGATACACCGGCAATCCATTACGCAGCGAGAGAGTTTTGCCGTCTCGGGCTATATCGGTTGAGAGAAATCATTTTACATATCAGGGGATAAATGACCGCGTTTAGTTAGAGTTAATGACGGATGAATGAATCGCGGTTTCCTCTTACTATCAATGAGATATAAAGGAACAGATTGAAATGTGCCGTCAGCGATGTTCGCAAAGTGAAATTTTATTTGTCAATAAAACGCAGTATGACATCGAAACCGCTACGTGTATAACAAGAACATTTTATAGCCTTTATATCACCCGAAGACTACAAACTACATTAATAGAGGTCATGCTGTAGGTCCTCCTACAGATGTGAATAAATAGCACTATTGGGAGCAGCTGTGTTATTAAGTATCTGTGTGGTGGAGTAAAAGTATTAAATAAAGTCAGTTTCTTCCTCATTACAGTATTTTATGCACCCCGTCTGGCACACAAAGTCCTTGAGCTTTTTTTAATGGCTCTCTGGCTGACTTCGCCTCAGCAGAAATGAAGGTGTTATGTAGTCGAATGATGCCCTGTTGTAGGCCAGTCAGTCAACCAGATGCCGGTCGATGGGTGGGATCGACTTTATGTGGCGCCCAAGAACTGACAGGCGGGTGACATCAAAGTACCGCGTGAGGGATTAGAGAAATCATACGGAGGAGTTTGCTTTCGGATCTCTCTTATGGTGCTTTGATGTCGTCCGCCTGTGGGTTCGTGCGGCAACGCGTAAAGACAAACACATCTTATGTGTTGGTTCCTGCATGGTGATTGCCTGTCTGATCCAAGCCAAGGAGTTCCTGGGTGCTGATTGGCTGTCTGATCTGAGCCAAGTGTTTTTGATTGGCTTTCTGATGTGATCCAATGAGTTCCTGGGTGTTGATTGGTTGTCTGATCTGAGCCAAGGGTTTTTGCCCGTTGATTGTTATTTTTTATCTAAGCCAAGGGTTTCCATCTGCTGATTGGCTGTATGATCTGAGCCAAGGGTTTCTGCATGTTGATTGACTAAGATCTAAGCCAAGGGTTTCCACCAGCTGATTGGCCATCTGATCTGAGCCAAGGGTTCCTGCCTATTGATTGGTTATGATCTGAGCCAAGGGTTTCCACAAGCTGATTGGCCGTCTGATCTGAGCCAAAGGTTCCTTTCTGTTGATTGGTTATCTTATCTAAGTCAAGGGTTTCCGCACGCTCATTGGCTGTCTGATCTGAGCCAAGGGTTCCTGCCTATTGATTGGTTATGATCTGAGCCAAGAGTTCCTGCCTGTTGATTGATTATGATCTGAGCCAAGGGTTTCCACCAGCTGATTGGCCGTCTGATCTGAGCCAAGGGTTCCTCCCTGTTGATTGGTTATGATCTGAGCCAAGAGTTTCCACCAGCTGATTGGCCGTCTGATCTGAGCCAAGAGTTCCTGCCTGTTGATTGGTTATGATCTGAGGCAAGGGTTTCCACCAGCTGATTGGCCGTCTGATCTGAGGCAAAGGTTCCTTTCTGATGATTGGTTATCTTATCTAAGCCAAGGGTTTCCGCACGCTCATTGGCTGTCTGATCTGAGCCAAGGGTTTCCACCAGCTGATTGGCCGTCTGATCTGAGCCAAGAGTTCCTGCCTATTGATTGGTTATGATCTGAGCCAAGGGTTTCCACCAGCTGATTGGCCGTCTGATCTGAGCCAAGAGTTCCTGCCTATTGATTGGTTATGATCTGAGCCAAGGGTTTCCACCAGCTGATTGGCCGTCTAATCTGAGCCAAGAGTTCCTGTCTGTTGATTGGTTCTGATCTGAGCCAAGGGTTTCCACCAGCTGATTGGCTGTCTGATCTGAGCCAAAGGTTTCTGTCTGTTGATTGGTTACCAAGGGTTTCCGCATGCTCATTGGCTTTCTGATCTGAGCCAAGGGTTCCTGCGGCACCACAACAACTGACAGACAGATGACATCATACAATACGAAGGAGTTTGCTTTTAAATCTCTCTCGCGGTACATTCATGTCCTCCCCTGTCAGTTTGTGCGGTACCACGTAAAGTCGATCAGACCTATTGTCTTGTTTGAGCTGAGCCAGTAGTTCATGCATGCTGATTGGCTGAACCAGTATTTTTTGTGATTACCTGTTCAAGCTAAGCCAATCATCTTCCAGCCTGTTGATTAGCTGTCTGGGCTCATCCAATCATATCATAATTGATCTAGAATTACCTGTGTGGTTTAACTTGTTACCTTTTAATGTGTATAAAAGCTGAACATCCAAATGACTTTTGTAGTCAGCCGTGTTTGCCAGGTCCTTTTTTCCCCCAACCAAGTGACATGTTATTTTTCTCTATAAATCTTCAATACCGAAGCATCGATCTTTCACTTCCTTCTCACTGGAGTCTGATCGAATTACAACTCCAAGTTTTTTTTTGGTCAACACCTATCAAGGATTCTGACAGCCGATCTGAGCGCAGCCCTGGTTTGTTGCATCTACCTGTATAAGTATCGTTCTTCACACTAACTGTTAACTCTTTCCCCGCCAGTGTTAGTATTTTTATGATTTTCACAAAAGTTGAATGCCTTCCAGAAAATGTTCTTTTATAAATATATAAACATACAATATATCAAATGAAAGACCAGAACCTCTGCTTTTAAACAAAAAAGTTTCATCCTACCTTTATTTGTTCTCTTTTTATCACCTCTCAAATATGGGTAGGTTTCATCAAAAATGTCAAATTTTGAGCAAAAAGCTGAGATAATTGCATTTTTGTGAAAGCCTGTAATAGAAAACAGATTCAGAGCTATGATCAAGACATACACAGAGTTTTTACAGTTTGGCTTTAGCGGTTGCTTCCTCAGCGCCACCTGGTGGATAATAGCGGAAAAACGGATTGCCGTAAAAACTTGTCATAGGCAGAGAATTGTTTTCTCTTAATTCTTTTTAAGTTAACTCGTCAATGGCGGGGAAAGAGTTAATGTCTGATCAGCTAAATGGATCAATGCAATGATAAAATAAAAATAATAAAAAATAATTTCTTCTGAATTCTTACTCAAAACGGGGGGGCAGTGACCGGTTGAACCTTTGATCGATGTCCTCATCCAAAATGTAAAAATAATTTTGACAGAGGTCACAGGTGTGTTATCATCTGTTATGTTAATACATAATATTTTTTACTTCTATTTTGGTAATAATGTGTTACAGATTTTTTTTGTGCACCAATGATAATGTTATAAATATAGTTATGTAGTTATAAGTATTGTTTTTTTCCAATTAAATTT
This sequence comes from Misgurnus anguillicaudatus, assembly GCF_027580225.2. Lineage (NCBI taxonomy): Eukaryota > Metazoa > Chordata > Actinopteri > Cypriniformes > Cobitidae > Misgurnus > Misgurnus anguillicaudatus. Next base: position 21,105,255 of record NC_073359.2, read on the forward strand.
TTATAAAAGTTTTATTGCAAAATGAGAAAATCTTTATTGAATTTCTTGCTAAATTAACTATACAAAAGATTTCATGTAAATTGCTCATTCCACATTTAGTCACACAAAGTTCTCACACTACAGTATTAACAAATATTAATGTCTCTGTTGTGCGTAAATGTTCTTGTTTGTCTCTAATAATGCATTAGTGAGTTTCAAAACGCCAAATAAGCAGCGCCTCAGTACATAAAGCAACAGCAATAAACCCTTTAAAATGTTTCCTGCTCCGCAGATGAGGCGTGACATCGGATTTTAATGGACCGTAGCAGTTATCAGAAACACACAGACCCTGTTTATTTTGACCCAACCTGCTGTCCTTATGCAGGGGGTGCGACGTTCTCACTCCGTCCATTTGCTGAGGTTTTATGTCGGGTTTGCTGCCCCAAAGTTGTTAATTAGGCTTCTCATGTGGTGCTTGTGCTCTCGATGTGCCACTAGAGAGACACTGTGGTAAAACTGTGCGAAAGGTCAATGTTAGCCCATCTAGGCACCCACCCCATCTACCCGGGTCACCTGACACCCGTGGTATTAAAGGTCCCGTTCTTTCTATGTTTTTGAAGCTTTGATTGTGTTTACAGTGCGCATATAACATGTGTTCATGTTCCACGTGTAAAAAACGCTGTATTTTTCACACAATTTACTTATCTGTATGGTGCTGTTTTCACTGTCCTAAAAATTCAATTCAATTTTATTTATATAGCGCTTTTCACAATTTGGTAATTGTATCAAAGCAGCTTTACATAATAGATGCAGTGAAAAGCACAGAAAATCGACAGATAGCACAACATAATACACGATAGCACAAGCCGCTAAATTTGCTGCGGCTTTAAATCAACATTATAAGCAAACGCAATACTAATGTGACGTTTAGAAGTTAAGCCCAAGAAGGCTGCCTCCCCGGGTTGAAAAACCCCCTAGGAGAAAAAAAACCCGGATTTTTAGCCGGGGAAGTAAAAAAAAGTCCTAGGAGGAAAAAACCCTGGATTTTTAGCCGGGGAAGTAAAAAAAAGTCCTAGGAGAAAAAAACCCTGGATTTTTAGCCGGGGAAGTAAAAAAAAGTCCTAGGAGGAAAAAACCCTTGGGAGATATATAAAAACAGGCTGATGTCTTTCTTGTTCTATGAAGTCCCTCCTTCAGAAATACGTAGCGAGTTCTGATTGTGTAGTTTGTTTAGGTTGTTGTGTTTCGATAGCAGCTTAGCTTGCCGTTAACTTAGCTGGTGACTGACACATTCCTATGGGCGGAGCTTAGTCAAAAAACTGTTCTAGTGACGTCATTAAAGCAGGAAGTAGAGAGTTGTAGTCCAAACCGGCCGTTCGCTGTAGGCTTTGAACGGCGAATTCTGTGAAAGAAAATATATCAGCTGGCAGTGAACTTTGAGCTTTATCATTTTACAGGTATTATTTATGCTCTTAACAGCAATATTACACACTAACTAGGGTTTAAAAATGGGATCAGAAAGAACGTGACCTTTAAAAAAAAATATTTTCACTTTCAATAAAAGCAAATCTGTTTAAAGTTGCAAGTAATTTATGTGCTTCATATTTTTTGTACCTTTTGAGGCGTATGACTGTTTACTTCAATGTTCCGTTTTTTTTTTTTTTTGAGAGTCAATTATTTTTGTGGTTCTCAACCGCATGCCACAAATATTGTCGATAGAGCTTAAACTTCAAAGAGGGATTGCAGTTAAGAAGATAGTGTCATGAAAGAGGGGAAAACATCAATGCTGGTTTGCTTTGCTTTGCTTGGTGTTATGCATTTTCCTCGACCATCTGTCAATGTCAACAGTTAGTTTAGGTTTGCAAATTGGCTGGTTTTCATTAACGCCAAATTGCAACGTATTCCCTAATGGATTCTCGACAATGAAATCATGTGATCCATTGTAGTTTAGAAAATGCCTGCCAGGTTTTTTCTCTGTTTGTTCCTTTACTTTAAGAGACTTTCACCATCAGGCACCTTTGATAGCTTAAAAACATCCCACAGGTCTTTTTGGGAAGAACCCTTAAAAAAGCGCTTGAAGTCTTTTGAGGTTTTGAAGCAGCTGGCTGGGAAGATGATGAAATGTTCCTGGTGCTCACGAGTCAAGACGTCGTTCTCCCTTGAAGTCTCTGCTTATCCACCATTTCAATAGCAGCCATATAATACAGACTTTCAGAGAAAGCGAGAGGGATAAAGTCATCTGTCCATTAAAAAAAAGTATTTTGCATAAAATGCCGCGGGACGAGGCCATGTTTGATGGGTGACAGCGGGGCCGTTTTTGTCCAGATTAATAAACTGCAGTTAAAAAAGCTTGTGGCTAAATTCAACAACGTTTTATTAAGTCCGTTCGTTTTGACTCCACTCATTGAGCAAATAATGCATAATTACAACGACTTGCCGAGAGTCAGAGGACAGTAAACAGTCGTTCATGAAATGAGAAATGGGCCAATATTTTGTTGGCTCACTGGACGCGGCTTTACAAAATTTAATTTTCATAAAAAATATTGGCACTCTTGGTAAATATGAGCAAAGAAAGCTGCCTGGGAAATAAAATCTGCATCATTTCTCCTTTTTATCTTTTATTTAACCTTTTAAGCGTCACCCCACCCTATTGAGTTAAGTCTACACTTTTGGAGCTTTCAAGCAATATACAGTTTGTCATGATTAGATAAGAATTCATATGCAAACATTGAAGTAAATGTAGGCGTCCTTCTGGTGGAACAGTGACATTTAGCAGAAAATACATTTTTTGAGGTACACTCTCTTCATTAATGAATCAATTACTCTCCCTACATAATTTATTTTATAAAACACTGCTGAAATGTCTATTCTGGAGGCTTAGACCTTTCCAACGATATATAGTTTGTAGTGATAGATTAAAATTTACATCAACAATATTAATGCAAACGTAGGTGTCCCGTATTCGGGACGGCGACGCTTAACAGTTAAAAAAATTCAGAAAAATACTATCTTTTATTGATATAAAATATATTTGTAATACTTGTAAATTTTGACAGCTCATATGTTGTACCAACGGTTGTCCACAACTGTACCGTTTGCTGTGCTCGGCTTGACGTGTAGGCGCTCACGTAACCATTACCTTTGTACTTGTCCTCTAGGAATGTCATTGCTTTTGAGTCTTATTTTTGGTGCAATGACGCATGTGGTCTTTCTTTGTGTTTGTATTTAGAGGTGATCAGGCAGAGGTACGCGGACCTGCCAGGTGAGCTGCTGATCGTGGAACTGGAAAAAGATCGCAATGGCTTGGGGCTCAGCCTGGCCGGAAACAGGGACCGGTCCTGCATGAGCATTTTCGTGGTGGGGATCACACCCGGGGGTCCGGCTGGACGCGAGGGGTGCATCAGAGTGGGCGACGAGCTATTGGAGGTAAAACACACATGCATGAACGGCACAGTGTATGATGATTGGCCAGAAATGATAATTTGCTGTTAATTGAGACTAGTGATCCCCAACTGGGTGATGCGAGATGGTGCCAGTGGGCCCAGTTTAATGAAATTGTATTAAAATACATTCATATATCATAACTTCTGTGTAATTAAACGAAAAAAAAATAAGGCTACTAACCAACAGCACTATGTTGTATAATTTAAAGAGGCCATTTCACTTTTTTAACTCATTCACCGCCATTGACGAGTTATCTCGTCAATTATGAGTTAATATTTAACTAATAAATACGCCTTTCTGGACGAATTTCAAAGTGAAAGTGTAATACCGCTTTTATCCACTAGAATTTATCAAAAACGGAAGTTTAAAAGATTTAATGATTTATTTTAACTGCCTTTATGTTTGATAGTCATTCTGAGTCTGATCTCTAACATAAATTCCTTTACAAAAACACAATTTTTTTAAGCTTTTTGCTCAAAATGTTGTATTTTTGAAGATAAATATCCATATTTCAGTGGTTAAATTAAGTGGAAAAAGTTATTATATAATGAAACGTTTTTTCCCCATTTTGTTTGTTTGTTTATTGTTTGTTTGAAAGCAGAGGGTGTGTTCTTTAATTTGATATAATTTGTATGTTTATATATTTATAGAAGATAATTTTTCCTGCAAGGAATTTTGTGAAACTTTTGTTAAAATCACAAAAATGCAGGTGGGCAACTTTTCTCAAAAAGGCTGGCGGTGAATGAGTTAAGATGTCAAATAAATCTTTGGTGTTCCCAGAGTACGTATGTAAAGTTTAAGCTTAAAATACCTTATAGATAATTTATTATAACATGTTAGAATTGTCACTTTGTAGTTGTGAGCAAAAATTTACCGTTTTTGGGTGTGTCCTTTAAAATGCAAATGAGCTGATCTCTCCACTAAATGGCAGTGCCGTGGTTGGATTAAGGGGCGGTATTATCCCCCTCTGACATCACAAGGAGAGCCAAATTTCAATGAGCTATTTTTTCACATGCTTGCAGAGAATAGTTTACCAAAACTATGTTACAGGGTTGACTTTTTCACATTTTATAGTTTGATAGAAGCACTGAAGACCCAATTGTAGCACTTAAACATGGAAAAAGTCTTTGTTTAATTCAAATTCTAAGTTTGAGATCGTTTTATGTAATGAATTTATTTGGGGGAAGGGGCGTGAAGGGATGCACCCAAACAAGGGGGGCGCACGCCAAAAAGTTTGAGAATCAAGACGTTAGTGGCTTCTTTTGCAGAAATGCAAGTTTGCAGGTGCTATCCATTTAAGAGTCAACAGCAGATAGTGTCAACACAAAATTAATACCCGTTTGTTCTGATGATATATAAAGCTTTTGTGAAGTCAAGCGAAAGTTTAGTGCAAGAAACTCAACGTTATTTACAACATCATTTAATCATGGCCAAAAGTTGGTAGCGAACATTTTATTCATGTAAAAAGAGTTAGTTGTCCGTGAATGCAGAGTAAAAAGTAGACGGCAGCCTTTGTATAAGCTATGCATTTTACAATGCATTAAAATAAAGTAATAATAGGAACTTCACCCACTGTAATTAAATATCAATACATTTATTTCATTCGAAATGTATTACTCTTAAAAAGTAATCGAACGTGAAGATAACACACTCCTTTTGGGTTATCCATCCCTATAAAGGCTTTTTAAATTGTGAATTGCAACCAACGGCTCAGTCCACAGCTCACCCCTTCCTTTCGAAACGCATACGGTAGCCGCCACAGGACAAACGTGTTATTGTCTGAGACAACATATTGACAAAACATGCTCTGTAGAGCAGTTTAGGGCTACTGTAGTAACATGACCGTGACTTCCATTAGGGATGCTCCGATTGATCAGCCGCAGATCGGTATAAATGACTCGATGGGTACTCGCAAAATTTGCCGATCTCATGAACCAATCTTTCTGTTTACTTTTGTCATCTTAGGGCTCCTGAATGCGGCAATTGGAGACAATTTTTACGCAGTGCGAGCATTTTTATAATCTAGTTGCTCATGTGCGACATGCAGAATTGGATTTCTCGTTTGCCTTTACATATATATGTGTACTTTCTATGAGGACGCGCTCCGGTCAACAGCGTGATGCATCTTGCGTCTTCACATCCCCATCAAACAGCATATACAAAGCATATCTATCGCAGACAATTGCATCCTCATGTCGAAAGTACATTATTTGCATGCGTTTTGACAGTTTAAACTTTAGTTTTCCTCACAGCTGCTGTTGTCCGCGATCTCTGTCACGTCTTAAAGCGACAGTAACCTAATTCATCTCTGAAAAATCACTCTCTGCTCTTCACTGAAGAACTGTTGTAGTTTATATGAATGCGTGTATATTTAATTCATACAGTGAAGACTGTGAAATGTTTTATTTTCAGTACTTTTAACAGCCATAAGCATGTTTAAAGGCATATAAAATTTCTCTTTGCAGAGTAAGTATATGTTGTGCTTATTTATTTGATTCTCTATTAAACAGTGACGGCTGGTGACTTCTTTTTCTGAGGGCGCACAATGCGAAGTTCGTCACAACATGTATGTAGCCCGTCATGTGTGTGGTATGTAATTTTAAAATATGTGAGAGATTGTATGTGCATCACGTGTCCTGCCAAAATAAGTGCCTTCTGCAGACGCGTCAAAGGGTTTATGATAAAAGAGACGATCGTGTTTGCCAGATACTCGCATAATCTCATGCGTAATCAGAGTTTAATGTTAAATGAGTGTCTTTTGGAACATGAGCGTCTCTTTTATTATAAACGGTTTTGATGCGTGTGCAGCAGGCACTTATTTTGACAAAACACGTGATGCACAAATGATCTCTCGACACGCAGGACACATATTTTGGAAAAAGGAACCACACATGATACTCCGAACACTTATTTTGAATTCGCGCCCCTCGGATGAGGAGTCACGAGCCGTCACTGCTATTAAAACAATAATATACTTAATTATTGCAAGTAATATAACAAAGACATCATCTGTGGTATTAACTCTTTCGCCGCCATTGACGAGATATCTCGTCAATCAAGAGAAAACGCTTCCCTGCCAATGACGAGTATTTCCGGCTTTCCGCAATACCGCTATTATCCACCAGGTGAAGGGAGCATATACTAGATATTTGACAAACCCAAAGGTTGAGGTTTCTTTGCAAATTCCCTACGGGTCAGTGTTCAAGACCAGTCCATTTTCTCTCTTTCTGTTCATTCTCTTTTCTATCTCTGGGTAATAGCTTTCTCCTGTTGAGCTCAGTGTAATCCAGCGGGGAGATGAGTCGCTTCCATCAATGTCAATCTCATTTAGTTCTGTGGCTCTGCTGTTTACTCTGCGCTCTCTCTCTTTCTATCACACACACGTTTGGTTTCATAAGAAGGTTACATCTTTAAATTGACTTGTGTTGTTTTTATTTTATGCTAATTATGCAGTGTCCTCAAAAACGTACAGCACATTTTAAAAGGGGGAACGGATTGTATACAGTACATCATTAAAAATCAAGTCACTGCAAAATGGGTACATGAAATGGTCAGTTAGGCACAGACACACAATCTTTTTAACTTTTGTATGTGCCATTGTCATCAACCCTGACAAAGTGACATGAGAGACACGTAAAAATGTAAAAAATCACACTAAATATTGGGTGACAAGATGGGCAGACATAATAATCTGGATTCTGTTCAGCCGTGCTCCGTCTGCTATTGTTTAGTTGAATAACTTACCTTTCCAGATTAAATGTATGTTCTTCAGCTTGGATTTTGTGAAATAATTTACTAAATAAACGCGACGTATAGTCCACTGTGACTTATATATGTTATTTCGTCTTAATTATGCATTTTTGAATGATGCGGCTTATACTCCGGTGCGGCTTATAGTCTGGAAAGTACGGTTTCTCTAATTATAACTAACTACAACCATAATCAAAAAATATTAATATAAACTTTTTAAAGATTTGCTTGAGCTTCTATGTTACGTTTGAAACCTTTTGGCTTGTAGGATAAATTACTTGATGTTTTGCATTTGTAATTCTCTTTGTATTAAAGCATCTGCTAAATGATTTTACCTCAAACAGCCAGATGAATTTTAAATGAAGCCACCTGCTCGGAAATTTATTATCTTGTTATGTCTCTTGCTTATCGCTGTTTCTTACAAAGCTCGCTTGGGGTTTCTTTTGAATAACCCATAATGCATTGCAAAACAAATTTGAATGCGAAACGTTCAGCACTGCCACACATTTCATACATCAAGTAGCATGTATTGTTTTAGAAATGCCCCTTTTTTGTATTAAACTTGGTTATGGGCAATCATTCTTGGCAATCGACTTTAATAATATTGCGTTGTGTTGTGTTTGAAATTCAAATATATCAGATATTTTTTATAGACTTAGTTTAAAGTATACTGGATCTAATAATGATACATAATGCAGAGAAGATTATAACATAGTCTATACAATAAAATAGAAATATAAGAGAATAAGAAAGAAAAAAAGAAGCGTAATAATTTTAAGTTAAATTGCACATGTATCAATATATGCATAAAGTGAAAACTATATACATGTTGTCAGAGATAAATGACATACAAGAAGTGTCCATGTAGCTAAAAAAAAAATGCCAAGACAATTGAGTGGTTTATATATTCTGTCCAATACCTTAGCATCATTTAAGCTTTAAAGGGGACATTTCACAAGACTTTTTTGAGATGTCAAATAAATCTTTGGTGTCCCCAGAGTACAAATGTGAAGTTTTAGCTCAAAATACCATATAGATCATTTATTATAACATATTAAAATTGCCACTTTGTAGATGTGAGCAAAAATGTGGCGTTTTTGGGTGTCCTTTAAAATGCAAATGAGCTGAACTCTGCACTAAATGGCAGTGCTGTGGTTGGATAGTGCAGATTAAGGGGCGGTATAATCCCTTTCTGACATCACAAGGGGAGCCAAATTTCAATGAGCTATTTTTTCACATGCTTGCAGAGAATGGTTTACCAAAACTAAGTTACTGGGTTGATCTTTTACAAATTTAGGTTGATGGGGGACCCAATAATAGCACTTAAACGTGGATAAAGTCAGATTTTCATGATATGTCTCCTTTAATAATAGAAGTGATTTGGCTCCAATGGAGAATAGTTGAGATTTTTGCTTTGTTAACTATGACTCTGAATGGCTCCAGACGAACAATATCTGTGAAATAAGACAGAGATTTAGGAGGAAACCAATAACTGATAATGCTTTTCTTTGCAGCTGTTAGTCCCGAGAAAGGAAATGTGTTTTTGGTTTAAAGTCAAGGTTACTAAGGAGTCCTCACCAAGATGAAAAAGAAAAGGGCTCAGAGTTATTTTCAAGAAAACAGTTGAGACGTTGACCCAGAAATTATAGACCGAATGGCATTCCCAGAAGACATGTAAAAAGCTGCCAACTGTATCAATATTAAAAAAATTTACACACAGACGAAGAAATACGTTTTATCCTAAAGCATTTCAGGGGTGTATAATAAGTACATTGTAGTTTTATCAGCTGCTGGGCAGGATTTTTAAATTCAACTCACATTTTATTTAAATTTTAAAATTTGAAAAGCATTCTCAACTCGTGCAAGTGACATTTATTTATTTTATTCCCTCTCAGAATCCATTTAGCAATTCGTCCGACAAGTACAGCTACGAACTTTGTGTTTTGTTGTTAAATTTGAGGTGCGTAGCCCTGCTCGCTGACCTTTGTATAATATCCATCTCCATTAATCCCCAACACACTGCGGCATTAGTCGCGATCCACTTGTGCTTCCCAGCTAATGATTCTGTCATGGCTGATCGGAGACACAATTCAACACGTCTCAAATGCGTGGTCATGAGCTTAGCTACTGTTAGTGTGAACTTGTATATCCATTGCTTGGTTTGCTACCTATTTTGCATAAAAATATGAATTATTAATAACAAAGGGATGGTTTACCCAAGAATTTATTTACTCACCCTTAAGTTTTAAACCTGTATAAATGTCATTGTTCGGCTAAACACTAATGAAGATATATTATTAAAAAAAGTTTATAACCAAACAGATCTGGGGCACTATTTACTTCTATTCTACTATAGAAGTCAATGGTGCCCCAGATCTTTACAGACATTCTTCAAAATATCTCCCTTTGTGGTCAGCAGAACAAAATGAGTTATACAGTTTTGTAACAACTTAAAGGTGAGTAAATGATGACAAAATTTTAGTGAACTATCCCTTTAATAACATTTTACATATTACTACACTGCAAAAAATGATTTTCAAGAAAAAAATTCTTAGTATTTTTGTCTTGTTTTAAGTAAAAATATCTAAAAATTCTTAAATTAAGATTTTTCTTTTTCTTGGTGAGCAAAACGACCCAAGAAAATAAGTCTGGTTTTCAGACCAAAAATATCAAATTTAAGTGATTTGTGCATAAAACAAGCAAAACATCTGCCAATGGGATAAGCAAAAAATCTTGAAAACTTTTCTTACTAAATTATAGAATTTTCAATAAAATTCAATAAAAATTAGCTTGTTTTATGCACAATTTCACTTAAATTTGATTATTTTTTGTCTAAAAACTAGACGTATTTTCTTGGGTCGTTTTGCTCATCAAGAAAAAGCATCTTATTTTAAGAATTTTTAGATATTTTTACTGAAAACAAGACAAAAATACTAAGAATTTTCTTTCTTGAAAATAACATTTTTGCAGTGTAAGTTTTTTTTGTCCTAACAGCTTTTCTTTTTGTGCCACCCAGATAAACAACCAGGTGCTGTACGGCAGAAGCCACCAGAACGCATCTGCCATAATAAAAAGTGCACCGTCAAAGGTCAAACTCGTGCTGGTCAGGTAAGAAACCTCACAGGTGAACCCATGAGATTAGCCTGCTGCCCCACAGACTGCCATCTGTTCATTTATTAACATGAATGTCATTTCAGCTTTATGAAATCTTATAAAATTTCTTATTGAAATACAAAGGTGAAGTTTGAAAGAATTGGTATTGCATTAATCATGATGCAATATATTGTGCATTACAGAGACGCTGCAAAAAATGACTTTCTTACTTAACATCTTTGTCTTGTTTTCAGTCAAAAATATAAAAAAATTCTTAAATTAAGATGAGTTTTCTTGATGAGCACAATGACCTAAGAAAATAAGTCTAGTTTTTATACAAAAAAAAAATAAACTTTATGTAAATTAGTGCTTAAAACAAGCAAAAAATATCTGCCAATGGAATAAGAACATTTTTCTTGAAATAAGTTTTTTTTTCATAAACACTTAATTGAAGAAAATTGTTCTTGTTTCATTGGCAGATTTTTTTTGTGCTTGTTTTAAGCACAAATACGCTTAAATTTTATATTTTTGGTCTAAAAACTAGACTTATTTTCCTAAGTCATTTTGCTCATCAAGAAAATACATCTTAATTTAAGAATTTTTAGATATTTTTACTGAAAACAAGAGAAAAATACTAAGTAAGAAAAAAGATTTTCAAGAAAAAAAATTCTTAGTATTTTGTCTTGTTTTCAGTAAAAATATCTAAAAATTCTTAAATTAAGATGCTTTTTCTTGACCCAAGAAAATAAGTCTAGTTTTTAGGCCAAAAATATCAAATTTAAGTGATTTTGTGCATAAAACAAGCAAAAAAATCTGCCAATGGGGTAAGCAAATGTTTCTAGACTTTTTCTTGAATTTAGTGTTTAAGAAAAATGTTTTTTTGCTTACCCCATTGGCAGATTTTTTTGCTTGTTTTATGCACAAAATCACTTAAATTTGATATTTTTGGTCTAAAATCTAGACTTATTTTCTTGGGTTGTTTTGCTCATCAAAAAAAAGCATCTTCATTTAAGAATTTTTAGATATTTTTATTGAAAACAAAACAAAAATACTAAGAATTTTTTTCTTGAAAATATTTTTTTGCAGTGCAATCTGAAATATGAAATACGCCGCACACTTTAGTTTAAAGTGAAACTTTATGATAAACCCAAAACATTGTGCTTCATTCCCAGTACCTCGAATTTATTTGTAGGAACTTTTTTCGCAGTTACTCAAGCCAAGTTGTCCGGCTTGCCCGAAACTGACAAATGGATTGCGACATTTCTGTCATTAAATTACCAAACTTCTTGATCAAGTAAAATCCCAAGGCACCATGGGTAATTAGGATTATAAAGCATGCCGGTGAAGTCTGTGTGAGGTTTAAGCGGTCTGAATCCGTTCCAATAGTTTCATTAAACTTTCACATCTGAAGCGAACACAAGCACAAGCGGATTAAAGCATCTGGGAAGAATGCAGAACAGCATTAAATAAATTCAAGATGTCAGTGTACCCTGACGTTTTATATGTCACATTGTTTTATCATTGCGCTTAAACATATGCAGGGAACGGTCATACTGATAAAAACGTATACCTTGTAATGGACTATAATTTGCTTTGGATAAAAGCATCTGCCAAATGCATAAATGTAAATGATACATTATTTTGACCTTCAATATTTAATGTATTACTGTGTAGACTTGAACTTGGAGATAATGGAAATATTTAGTGTTAAACTGTATTTCGCTCCATCAAATAAAAGACTCTTATCAGCATAGGTTTTATCAAAATTATCTGCTTCTTTTTGTGTTTTCATACGAGTATTTGTCAGCTTAACCTTTATTTTATGGTAATTTTGTGTAAATGACAGGTTTTGCTGATAACAGCTGTGTAAAGATGCCCGTATCTCGCCTCCATCCACAGCTAATTACCAAAATTCTGGGAACGGTTTACGACTGTCGAAACATGTCGACGTGCTATTAGATATTAATAGTCTCGGCTTTGATAGATTTCAGGATATGCCATCTTTTTTGGACTGGAGCGACTCTTGTAAATGATTTGTGTCGTGTCAAAGGTCGTTTGTCAATGGATGATGGAAAGTCGTGGAGAAAGGGCCCTAGGATGCATCGCCATGGTTACATAAGCGGGCAGTGGTTAGGAAAAAAAATTTCTACCTGTGCTGTGAATAGCAAAATGTCACTGTGTCATTGTATCTTGCGTCGTCCAACAAGGAGTGATTTGGGAGGTGAAACAAATAAGGACCGGGTTTCTGTGACCCTTGTTGTGTTTGGTATTTCATTCATGTGGCCTCATTCGGGGAGGTTATTAGAATTATGGTAAGGATTGATTGTTTTATAAATTCTTATTGTCATCTGTGACCTTACCTTGACTAAAGGCATTACCGTTAATTGGAAAATGGTCACTTGGGGTGCAAAGACAAATAACGCCAAGGTGATCGGAAACCCAAGATCTCATATCTCAATTCTGCCCCATCAGTCTTTATCGATCCGAGTGGAGAAGACCGTCTGAATCAAGCCGTGTTGGAACGTGAGAAGTAGAAAACAAAATTGGTATTGTCGACAGGGCTGAATTGGTTGTTTTTCCTGGTTAGCCCAGAGAAGCTGGAATTCTGGCAGTCGGCTCTCTTGTCTACTGCTGTAAAAGAAAACCTTAAATCTTTTAGTTTCCAGCTGTTTTATAGCTACGCCCGCTGCATAACAACAACGCACTCTTTATTTAGTAACATATTTACATGTCCCCTCCAGACTTCACAAAGGATTGTCACAGTGTCTTTACCCAGGACATGTTTTCCTATTGCTCTTTTCAAGCCCGTCAATCCAATTAACTTGACACGTGTCTGTTTCCGAAATAGTCCCCCTTAAGAAAGGGTGTCGACCTCCAGGATCACTCGGCCCTGTTAAAAACAAGATTGTATCATAGTTTGTTTTTATTTTTTAAGTAAACACACAAAGCCTCACAAACAGTTTTCACTACACTTGGATAGACTGATGGATAGATACAGATAGATGGATGGATAAAATAGACAGATAGATGGCAGGCAGGCAGGCAGACAGAGGGATAGATGGACAGATGAAGAGAGAGACAGACAGAGAGGGATAGCCAGACAGATGGATAGATGGGCAGACAGATGGATAGACTGATGGATGGATGCATAGATGGATGGATGGATGGATAGACAGACAGGCAGACAGACAGAAAGACAGAGGCATAAATAGACAAACAGAGGGATAGATAGACGGGTGGATGGATAAATACACAAATGGATAGATAGATAGACAGACAGACAGAGAAGGACGGATGGATGGATACATGGATGGATGGATGGGCGGAGAAAGGGAGAGAGAGGGATAGACGTGGATGGATGATTGGATGAATAGACAGACAGAGAGGGATAGATAGATAGATAGATAGATAGATAGATAGATAGATAGATAGATAGATAGATAGATAGACAGACAGACAGACAGACAGACAGACAGACAGACAGACAGACAGAGGCATAAATCAACAGACAGAGGGATAAATAGATAGACAGGCGGATGGATAAATACACAGATGGATAGATAGACAGACAGACAGAGAAGGATGGATGGGTGGACGGGCAGAGGGAGGGAGGTATAAATGGATAAATGGATGAAAAGACAGACGGAGAGGGATAGATAGAAAGACAGAGTCATAAATAGACAGACAGAGGGATAGATAGATAGACAGGCAGATGGATAAATACACAGATGGACAGACAGACAGAGAAGGATGGATTGCTGAATGGATGGATGGACGGATGGAGGGAGGGAGAGATAGATGTATGGTTTTTATAGGTGAATAGATAGAAAGACAGGGGGTAGATAGACAGAGGGATAGACAGACAGACAGACAGAAAGAAAGAAAGGGGGATAAATAACCAGAGGGATAGATAGATAGACAGGCAGATGGATAAATACACAGATGGATGGATGGATGGATAGATAGACAGACAGACAGAGGGATAGATAGATAGATAGATAGATAGATAGATAGATAGATAGATAGATAGATAGATAGATAGATAGATAGATAGATAGATAGATAGATAGATAGATAGATAGTGTAAACAGAAACAGATGGATGGACAGATAGATAGATAGACAGACGGAAAGATAGATAGATAGACAGATAGATGAATAAATACACAGATGGATGGATGGATGGATGGAAAGACGGATAAACTGATGGATGGATCATAGATAGATGGATGGATGGATGGATGGACAGAAAGACAGAGGCATAAATAGACGGACAGAGGGATAGATAGATAGGCGGATGGATAAATACCCAGATAGGTAGACAGACAGAGATGGATGGACGGATGTATGGATGGATGGATGGAGGGAGGGATAGACGTATGGTTTTTATGGATGAATAGACAGAAAGACAAATGGATAGACAGACAGACAGAGGGATAGATAGACAGACAGACAGACAGACAGACAGCAGCATAAATAGACAGAGGGATAGATAGATAGACAGGCAGATTGATAAATACACAGATGGATGGATAGATAGACAGACAGAGAGAGAAAGATGGATGGATGGACAGATGGATAGACTGATGGATGGATCATAGATGGATGGATGGATGGATGGATGGACAGACAGACAGACAGAGGCATAAATAGACGGACAGAGAGACAGATAGATAGACAGACGGATGGATAAATACACAGATGGACAGACAGAGAGAGATGGATGGATGGAGGGAGGGAGGGATAGACGTATGGTTTTTATGGATGAATAGACAGAAAGACAAATGGATAGACAGACAGACAGAGGGATAGATAGATAGACAGACAGACAGAGAGACAGACAGACAGAAAGACAGCAGCATAAATAGACAGAGGGATAGATAGATAGACAGGCAGATGGATAAATACACAGATGGATGGATAGATAGACAGACAGAGAGAGAAAGATGGATGGATGGAGAGATGGATAGACTGATGGATGGATGGACAGACAGACAGAGGCATAAATAGACGGACAGAGGGATGGATAGATAGATAGATAGATAGACAGGCGGATGGATAAATACACAGATGGACAGAGAGAGAGAGATGGATGGATGGAGGGAGGGAGGGAGGGAGGGAGGGATAGACGTATGGATTTTATGGATGAATAGACAGAAAGACAAATGGATAGACAGACAGACAGACAGAGGTATAGATAGATAGATAGACAGACAGACAGAGAGACAGACAGAAAGACAGGGGCATAAATAGACAGAGGAATAGATAGATAGACAGGCAGATGGATAAATACACAGATGGACAGACAGAGAGAGATGGAATGGATGGAGGGAGGGAGGGATAGACGTATGGTTTTTATGGATGAATAGACAGAAAGACAAATGGATAGACAGACAGACAGATGGATAGATAGACAGACAGAGGGATAGATAGACAGACAGACAGACAGACAGCAGCATAAATAGACAGAGGGATAGATAGATAGACAGGCAGATGGATAAATACACAGATGGATGGATAGATAGACAGACAGAGAGAGAAAGATGGATGGATGGAGAGATGGATAGACTGATGGATGGATCATAGATGGATGGATGGATGGATGGATGGATGGATGGATGGATGGACAGACAGACAGACAGAGGCATAAATAGACGGACAGAGAGACAGATAGATAGACAGACGGATGGATAAATACACAGATGGACAGACAGAGAGAGATGGATGGATGGAGGGAGGGAGGGATAGACGTATGGTTTTTATGGATGAATAGACAGAAAGACAAATGGATAGACAGACAGACAGAGGGATAGATAGATAGACAGACAGACAGACAGAGAGACAGACAGACAGAAAGACAGCAGCATAAATAGACAGAGGGATAGATAGATAGACAGGCAGATGGATAAATACACAGATGGATGGATAGATAGACAGACAGAGAGAGAAAGATGGATGGATGGAGAGATGGATAGACTGATGGATGGATGGACAGACAGACAGAAGCATAAATAGACGGACAGAGGGATAGATAGATAGATAGATAGATAGATAGATAGATAGATAGATAGATAGATAGATAGATAGATAGATAGATAGATAGATAGATAGATAGATAGATAGATAGATAGATAGATAGATAGATAGATAGACAGGCGGATGGATAAATACACAGATGGACAGAGAGAGAGATGGATGGAGGGAGGGAGGGAGGGATAGACGTATGGATTTTATGGATGAATAGACAGAAAGACAAATGGATAGACAGACAGACAGACAGAGGTATAGATAGATAGATAGATAGACAGACAGACAGAGAGACAGACAGAAAGACAGCGGCATAAATAGACAGAGGAATAGATAGATAGACAGGCAGATGGATAAATACACAGATGTATATATAGATAGACAGACAGACCGAGAAGGATAGATGGATGGAGGAAGGGATAGACGTATGGATAGATGGATGAATAGACAGACAGAGAGAGAAAGATGGATGGATGCAAAGATAGATATATAGATGGATGGATGGATTTGGGTGGGTAGATGGATGGATGGATGGGTTTGGATGGATGGATAGACGGACAGACAGAAACGGACAGACAATTTATTTATTAATTACTAATTATTATACTAATTATTATTTACTAATAATTAATACATGTATTATCTGCATATTCTATAAGGTGCATAAGGTGTTAAACTTTAACTTTTAATGTTTTTCTCTCAATAGGAATGAAGATGCCATCAATCAAATGGCCGTCCCTCCCTTCCTCTCCCAGCCCTCCTCTCTGTATCCCGCTGAGGTACGGTACATCACACGTGCGTTGTACTTCATACGTGAGATGTGTTTGAGAATAAGAGGCGTTTGATGAAACTGATTGCAGGTCTTGATGTTTCAGACGCATCACAATACATCATCAGTTCCACCTTCAGTAGAGAAACCCCCTCCTCATCTACCCGAGAGTCTTCCTGTTAGCAGAAGCCCGCCTGAACCCACACAAATCAAAGTGAGTCCTCGGCAATCAGCTGGAACAACACCGCTGGGCTTTCAGGGCTTTCCTTTCACTTTCTACCATTTAGACGCATCCCTAAGTCCCTGTAACTCAAGCTGGTAATCGGAAAGCTGCAGGTTCGAATCCAACAAAGACGCTGAAGCAAGTTCAGCCATTTGCATTCAGTGGGAAATGCGACAAACAATTATAAGCTTATTGTCATTCTGAGTTCACACCATCCATTCCTGACCTAAATGTGGATTTCGTTTCAGTAAACAAGCCTCAAACTCCCTTCAGGGTGCCTGACTCTAAACACCAGCTCAGTGTCATCATCCAAAGCCTGTAGCACAACTCTGTCCTAGATGGAGGCAGATAGCCGGGTTTTGACCTAGTTGAGACTCTGAGGGGAGTATGTAGGGCTCGTGCTTTACCTGTTTGTCTATCTTCTGATTCAGGAGCAGCCCAGCATGGTTTCAACCACAAGCACTGCACCCAGAGATCAGACGCAGATGAACCTCAAAGAAGGAGAGTCGGTCTTAAATGTGAGGAAGACTTACGAATATGTATTATTCGTACACTGTATGCATACTTTCTATACTAATTGCATTATAGGTTGTATGGGAAGCATGCAGTGAACAGTATACAAATGTACACACAGAAATGTGACAACCATGCAGCATACTACAGTTTTAAATAACTTGGCCAGCCCTAATTTTTCTCCTATGAATCACATGACATTGGTTTTATAATTGCTCCATTAAATGCTGGATGTCGACTGTTAACGCTGATTGATAAAAGTAATTAAAGTCTATTCATCTTTTTAGAAGCCCAAGTCTACAGAGAAAGTGTTGGAGTCCATAAGTGAACCATCACCAAGACCTCATGTTGAACAGGTGTGTGAAAAAAATGAAGCCGTGCGTTCAAAATCACATATTATGAAAGTCTTTAAGGTTTCAGCTGGTGCTGGCAAAGGTAATTTGCCAATCTGTTTATTCAATTCATTTTCCAAATACAAAATATTTCCAAACCCACGATTTGCAGTCACGTCTTCTGCCTCTTTCGCTGCGTTTTCGCTGCTACAACCGCATTGCATTTACTTGCTAACCATAGGTTCACACCAGCCACGATTGAGGCGTCAAATTCGCGTCTACTGCGACTAGTTTGCCGCTTGAACATTTTGAGTTTACTCGCTTCATTCGCGCGTGAAATTCTAATAATCGAGACATTCACGCGAAATTCGCGTCATGGGAGGGGCTTCTGCAACTCCGCTCGCTTCTTGTAATCACGTCACTACTTGTAGGGCTGTCACAATGATTAAATAATCATCTCATCGCAATTGTTTGACCTCATCGCGATGATTTCCGATCACCGCAATGATTGCACATCTCTAAAAAACACAAGGGGGAGCTGCAGCGCCTGTATAAATGAGACCGTATCAGATTACTTTTAAAAACGTGTTGTGTATAAATATTTACGGCCAGATAAACCTTGCAAAAGATCTAATTTAAAAAATCACAACAATCTGTGAAAATTATTTGATAAACAAAAAAATGTATAAGAATTTATTGTCAAAGCAATAAACAGGCAATTAATCGTCACAATTTATTAAACAATTAACCGTCAGCCAAATTTCATAATCGTGATAGCCCTAACTACTAGGGCAAGCTCCTGATTGGTTAACACGGCGCGTTTTTCCGCCAAAGTTCAAATTTTCAACTCGCGCGTTTGTCGCGGCAATGCTCATTTCGCGCCATCCGCGCGATAACTAGATGCGCTAAATGCCTCATTCGTGCCCCGAGACCTCCAGACGCGCGTCAACGCGTCTTTACATTGACTTAACATTGAAATCACTTGCGCTTGACGCCTCTACCGCGGCTGGTCTGAACGCTACATAAGACTAGCACAAGAAATGACATATCGATATCGTACGTGTGGTACCGATGAATCGAATGTGTAGAAATTAAATCGATGCATCGATCCATATCGATGTATTGTTAAACCCCTACAACGTGCTTACAAATACATTTAGAAAAGCTTTTGGGTCAAATTAACCAGTTAGTCAGTGGCTGTAGGTGGGGCTTTTTCAATGTGACATCACATTAACAAGAGAATCAAAACAGCATATCTAATGACACTGCTTTGGTTTAATGGGGATAAAAATATTCAGTGTAGGTTTATTGTGTTCACACACTGCCCTTACACATGTCCAAAGTAGGGATGCTCCGATCAATGCTTGCTATGCTTCTCAATGAATTACGGTGAAATGCCGCTACATCCAAAAGCCAGGGGGCGCTCTCGTGCAGACATTTAGAATGTGCTGTAGACGAAGAAAAATACACACGCAGCTATGATGACACGCAGCTCCAGGAAATGGCTTAAGGGTATAATTATATTGCTGTTCTTCAAACCTTTTCAGGTATTTTCATGATAATAAAGAATATGTATAATGATTATGTTTGACGACTGTTGCTTTTTCAAATGCATGTTATAAACGACTCAAACTAACAGTGATTTTAGATCCATAAGGACTTAATGATCAAAAGCCGTAGTACTTGAAATAGCTGTAAATAAGATCGGCTGTCCGATTTAGAATAGTGAATCGGCCACGTATTTTTAGTGGAGATCGGCATTGATTGGAGCATCCCTAGTGAAAAACACTTTGTAAAATTGGATTTTGCAGAATATGTTCCCATTTAAGAAAAACACCACCGTTTTTCAATATTTTACTATGTTCTTACCTCAACTTGGACTAATTAATACATACCTATCTTTTTCAGTGCGTGCACTAAGGCCCTGTTTACACGAGAACGCTCGAGGGTGAAAACGTAAAAATATTTTAGCGGATGTGCCTTTCGTTTACACGGCGACAACGTTTTTGGGGCTTAAAAACGCAAAAAAGTGAAACCACCCTTCATAGAGGAAATCTTAAAAACGCTTTAGCATAATATTCACAGCTAGTATTACTGATCAGAGAAGGTGCATTAATTACCTTCATCAAATTGTTGATGCACCAACTCGTCGGAAGCAAACCAGACGGCTTTGGACGAGACCTGGGAAAAAAGAAAGAAGGTTGTACGCAGGAGCGTGGACTTGGTGGTGTTGTGTGTCAGTGCTTCACATTGCCACCTAGCCTCCTGGAGTGCAAACTACATCAAATATCACACACTTTTGCGTCACCATATGCACGCAGATTTCCCCCCCAAAACTCTCATATAAATGTGGAATAAAAAGTGATAATGCAATGCCACTTTTGCGTTTTCTCTTTAGATAGTTTTTGTGTAAACGTAACCTTAATTTTTTTACAGCGAATCGTAATTATGTTAGCATTTAGCCTAGCCTCATTCATTCCTTAGGATCCAAACAGGGACTCCTGACTACTCCCCCTCTCGCTCAAACTTCCGTCAATATTACTGTGCCCGAGGTCAAAGTGCTGCAAACTAAGTGCTCTTCCCCCATACAGTATAGTTCTCATTTTTTATCCGCTTAAAAAATTGCGTTTTATTTTGTGCCACCATACTTACTCGTGTAACTACTCATGTAACAGTCTTTAAATAGGGAAAACATGGAAGTGTTTGGTGGCTTCTAAATTCATCCCCATTTGGATCCTAAGGAATGAATGGGGCTAGGCTAAATGCTAACACATTCACGAGGTGCCGTACAAAGATTAAGTGTGCGCATTGCAAAAAGATAGGTATGTATTAATTCATCTAAGTTGAGGTAAGAACATAGTAAAATATTGAAAAACGGTGGTGTTTCCCTTTAACCGCAGCAATTACTTTTATTCATACTTTTTTTAACAGTACCTCCAGTATAGAATTTACACTTAGAAAACTAGACACTAGAAACTTTAAAATCATGTGTCTCTTTTTTGTCTCACATTTGGTTCCCTGGATTGTCCTTAGATCACCAGTCTTCCAAAAAGCCAGAGAAGTACCACCAATCCCCCAACAGGTTCTCTGGAGGTCACGACCTCAGGATCATCCGTGCCGGCCGATCCCGCAGACTTTGAGTACTGCTGCAAAGATCCTGCTTTGTTCTGTATTCTGTATGCACCTTTCTACTCTAATGTCTGTTTATTCAGACTTTTTTGGGGGGTTGCTCTGCTATTTTTGACACCTATATGTATGTTTAATCACACTTAAAGTGAAACAACACAAAGAAAGAGTTTGCATCATCTTTATCTCTCTAATTTCAGACCCTGCTACATGTCCCATAGTGCCAGGACAAGAGACTGTTATTGAGATCTCCAAAGGCCGATCTGGACTGGGTCTCAGTATAGTCGGAGGAAAAGATACTCAACTTGTACGATACCAAACATACAACAATCAATTCAATACATGGACTGTACTGACGATTTATACAATTAAAACACGTCTAACTTCTTGATATGACCAAAAACAAACATGCATGTGTAGATCGTAGGTGTTTCGGTATCAAAAGAGTGTTTGGCTGTATCGTGTTGTGTCTCCGGTGGGCTTCATGCCCAGGGCTGTATTAGAGCAGGCGGGTCGCAGCGGGAGCTTTTTGTCTGCCCTCGCTGTCTTTGCCTGGCTGAACAGACGAACAGAGCCTCTGGCTTTTATCAGCACACGGCCCGACTCGCCATCATAATTCTGCGCAGCTCCGGCTCTGTGGGCTACTTTATCTGTCAAAGACCTCCTATGAGTCAACAAGAGCAACCCTCAGGCCCTGCAGGTTTATAGAGGAGAAACGTCTCTCTGTGTGGTTTTTATACAGTAAATGGATTTTAAGGGTGGTATCTGGAATTGTTTTTAGGTTACGATACTCCCATCACAGTTTTAGTTGACTAGGTCACTCAGTGGTTTGGGGTGTTTTATGTAAGGGATAATAAATAGGTTTTTATCGCAGATATAATCCGACGCAAATCGGATGGTCTTGTATTAGACTGTGAAGGGCTTATTTCATTATCGCGGTTATTACACGGCTATTTTTCTTTATAAGTAAGGTAAGGAAGATTAAATATTGATTTGAAATATTTATTGGTTGCTTATTTTTTAGCGAATACAGACCTTCCGCAAGGAAACCCGTTTACTTATGATTTTAAAGGATTAGTCCATTTTCTTAAAAAATCCAGATAATTTACTCACCACCATGTCATCCAAAACGTTGATGTCTTTCTTTGTTCAGTCGAGAAGAAATTATGTTTTTTGAGGAAAACATTCCAGGATTTTTCTCATTTTAATGAACTTTAATGGACCCCAACACTTTTTTAATGCAGTTTAAAATTGCAGTTTCAAAGGACTCGAAACGATCCCAAACGAGGCATAAGGGTCTTATCTAGCGAAACGATTGTCATTTTTGGCAAGAAAAATAAAAAATATGCACTTGGACCACAGCTTCTCGTCGTCCCCCGTCCTGTGACACGCCAGCGCGACCTCACGTAATGCGTCATCACGTCAAGAGGTCACAGATGACTTATCGAAACTACGCCCGAGTGTTTACAAGTGTGAAGAAAGAGGACCGTTCCGACGTTGTTGTATTTCGATGATTCTAATTCATTTCTTTGTGTCAGTTTATTGTTTAATATGGTCCGCAAATGTGCGTTTCATATATGTACTGTAACACGTGACCTTTCCACATCATTATGCATTTACGTGAGGTCGCGCTGCTTCGTCGCACACCCGGAGGAAGACGAGAAGTTGTGGATTAAAGGTGCATATTTTTTCTTGACAAAGGTGACGGTCGTTTCGCTGGATGGGACCCTTTTGCCTCATTTGGGATCGTTTAGGGTCCTTTGAAACTGCAATTTTAAACTGCATTAGAGCTGGTAGGTGTTGGGGTCCATTAGAGTCCATTAAAATGAGAGACATCCTGGAATGTATTCCTTAGAAAACTTTCTTCTTGACTGGACAAGGAAAGACATCAACATTTTGGATGACATGGTGGTGAGTAAATTATCTGGATATTTTTTTAAGAAAATTGACTAATCCTTTAAGATAAGACATTCAAGTGTCACTAACACGCTATTTGGTTTAATCGTATATAAATAAATTAATATTTCATTTTTGTGCAATATTAAACTACCAGTCAAAATGATTTGCAGCATTCGGGTTACCGTGTGTTATTAGTTTTGAGCGGTTGTTATCTGCAAATGTCATGACTGGCCAATCAGAATCAAGCATTCCAACAACCCGTAGAATAATTCAGTATCTCTTATTATTAAAAGAAATCTTGTTTCTCAGTAAGACTTTCTTAGCAAGTAGGCACATTTACATTTATTTGGATCTAAGTTTTGCAGACTATTATTGTTCCTCGCTCTACCAATCTCTTCTCTTTCTTCTTTTTAGGATGCTATAGTAATTCATGAAGTATATGAGGAGGGGGCGGCAGCGCGGGATGGTCGACTTTGGGCAGGAGATCAAATACTTGAGGTGTGTGTGTGTTTGTGTGTGTGTTGAGCTCATCTGGTCATCTGTAATGTCATTAAAGGCCTGAAGCAAACTGGAAATTTTGACATTTTGGTTTAAGGGGCTGTTTGGAATAGATTATCTGTGCTAAATTATTTTATGTGCTAAAACCTATGCAATACTGCCACCTTGTGGACATAAAGAGTAGTGCTTGCATTGACTACTGTATGGTATCAGACAGGGGTTTAAACTCTTTGATGGCATGGACCCCCACATATGATAAACCTAGATATTTTCAAAAATATATATTTAGATTTTGTATAATGAAACTGTGATATAAAGACAGCAAATAATTTACAAATTTGATACATAATTATTGGCTACACAGTAGAACTGTACAAGTTTTGCTTTGTCTTTTTCTCTTTACATTTTCTTTAAAAAAAAAAAAAACCTGGAATAGGATGCTTTATTTGGCAAAAGGGGCTAAATCTATTACAGCACGTTGCACAAGACATTGTACCCCATGATGCATTGCACTACTACCCTTGACCTTTAATTTTTTCATAATAGATCTAAAATGTCTAATATCACATAAAGTGTTTCAACCTATGTGTATTTGCAATATACAGACAATATACAGTGTGCAGTCAGAAGTACACAGCAGTAGTGATGTAGACAAGACCACCTAAACCGAGACCAAGTCATGACCAAGACAGCTCAAGACCAAGACTTTGAAGGGTCGAGACCAAGTTAAGACCAAGAGCAGTGCAAGTCACTGCATTAAAACACTTATGATAAACTTATGATATAATTGGAACTTTGAAAATCTGTAAGTGATAATAATTTTTTTAATAATTCATGATAAAAAATTATTTTGTGATATGCCATCAGTTGTGGTCTGGACTGGCCTTAAAATAAAATTTAGAGTCCTCTTCGGCTGAGACCGAGACGAGACCGAGTAAAAATGCGGTTGATTCCGAGACGAGACAAAGACATTTAAAAAATGGTACTACAACACTACATAGCAGTGTCCAAAACTAAGCGGGTGTGCACACCAAAGCTAAAAGTGGCTAAAAATGCCAGGCGGATGCCAACTGCCAGCTTTTATCAGCGAATTGCTATGATACTTTTGCTTTGTTTATCAGTCATTGAACGATGCGCCAGTTGGTTGTTGTGACATTTGTCCCGCCTTCGCTGTGATTGGATGGACGACTGAGAGTGACTTTTTTTACCCAAAGTTGAATGTTTTTAAAAAAAAAAAAACTCCAGCTGCTGGCTTTTGAAAATTGCAGAGCTTCCATTGGAAACAATTGAAAACATACGCCGGCATAAACGCATTGCTGTGCACGCTACCTTAGTCAAAATAGTTAAAAAGTTGCAGGAAATTGTCCATTAAAATTAATTCCTTGCATCAGAGTCCTGCACGGGTCCATTTTTATGCAACTCCTGCAACGCTCTCTCCAACTAGGCTACAAAAAGCATCAAAGGTCGCAGTGGTGGTGACGTGATGTGTCCAATGTCATATGTTGTGCGTGTAATGCTAATTCAGACATACAAATATTGCACATATTTTCATTAATTAATTATTTCATTAATTATCTGCCCGCATCCCTGCCCGTGAATTTTAGGAATGTCACAATCCACCCATTTTAGACGCTTTTATGCGGGTACCCGACTCGTTGCAGGACATCTTGTCAGTGTTTTGTAAAGCTAAAACGTATATTTCTACAATGAAATATTGAATTCTGGTTTATGTCACACCTTATCGACTGTGGTCACAAATCTTGAATTGTGTAGTATGCAATGTAACTGTGTTTTTTGGCACCCCCTGCAGGTAAACGGTGTGGATCTGCGCAGTGTCGCTCACGAAGACGCAATAGCTGCTCTGAGGCAAACACCATCGAAAGTGCGGCTAACGGTTTTGCGAGACGAGGCGCAATACAGGGACGAGGAGAACCTTGACGTGTTTCGCGTGGAGCTGCAGAAGAAAACCGGACGCGGGCTGGGCCTAAGCATTGTCGGTAAAAGGTGAGTACAAACCTGCTTCATACTAATTCTAACTAAACGGAAAAAACTCGTCCCACTGTTCTCCCTTCGTGACTTATTTGGGAATTTCTACAATATCTAGCAAAACTATTCCCAGTTATGTCAGAACAATTGGTTATCAAATTACTTTACAACTTCATTAATTTTTTTAGCCTTTTTCAGGTATTCGAAACTCATAAATAAGTTTCTGTCGTTCTTCTAGAAACGGTAAAGGTGTCTTCATCTCAGATGTGGTGAAGGGCGGAGCAGCCGATCTGGATGGCAGATTGATGCAGGGTGATCAGATCATAGCTGTCGATGGCGAGGACATGAGACAGGCGTCGCAAGAGGCCGTAGCAGCAATCCTCAAGGTGAGGAACGCTACAACCTACAGCCAGGATCACAGCACATCCCAAAGCAGGATTACAGGGCAGATTTACATGTAGTTGAAACTGCAGCAGTGGGAGTCTGCCACTAGATGTCACTATTTGTTTGTTTATCTGAAGGGTGACTCTTAAAAATAAAGGTGCTGTGTGATGCCATAAAAGAATCATTTTTGGCTTAAGGAGCGTTTTACATCCAAATAACCTTTCTGTTTAAAAAAAAAATATTTTGTAGTACAAAAGACTATAAAGGTAATAAGTAAATCTGAATGTAAATGTCAGTATGATGAGTTTTTCTAAAAGGAAAGGAAAGGATGTTTTGGTGTGTGCGCCATCTGTTGTGTGAACGTTTTCACACATATGTGTAAAGTGTTTGAAAGCGTATGAGCGAGAACCGAACTCTGTATATATGTGTGTGATCGTGTATGCTGTGATCCTGCAGTGCGCCAGAGGAAAAGTTCAGCTGGAACTGGGCCGACTGAAGGCTGCTTCCTGGATCTCCTCCAGACACTCCTCTCAGGGAAGTCAGGTTTGTAGGCCGGGTCCAGCACCTCCACGTCGGGCTTCCCCTCTGCTGTAACCCACGGCTTATAAACCAGCAGATCACTAACCCATCACTAGTGCATGTCGAGCGGGGGGCGTCTTTGGGCATCCTTGTGTGTTACTCATTCATAGAAACGCAAGGAGTTTGTGACAACGTCAGCATGCGCTAACACGTCTTAAAAAAACACTAACCAGAATGTAGGTGAGCGTATGCATGTGTTTGTTTTTGTGCATTCATTTAAACATCATCCTCTTATGCTTCTTTCAGATGAGTCACGTCAGCGGCAACAGCAACACCCCGGTGCCCTCTGCTGTGGTCCCGCCTCCTACTGTGGCCCCACCTCCCATAATGGCCCCGCCTCCTTTTCAAACCCTCAATAATAATAGCCGAGCCATCACTGAACCCAGCAGTGAAAGCACAGGTGCAATCAATCACCTCACTTTGGTAGTATTATAGCACCAGGAAGTTGCTATAAATCAGACATTAAAGAAACGGTTTGTCCAGCAGTGGTATTTAACTCTTTCCCCGCCAGCGTTTTAAAAAAAGTTGCCAGCCAGCGCTAGCATTTTTATGATTTTCACAAAAGTTTAATGCCTTCCAAATGTTTTTCTCTAAATATATAAACATGCAATATATCATCTGCTTTCAAACTAAAAAAAAATCCAATTGTCTTTTTATTACCTCTCAAATGAAGGTGGGTTTCTTCAAAAATACCAAATTTTGAGCAAAAAGCTGAGATATTAGCATTTTTGTGAAGGACTTTTGATAGAGATCAGGGGCCGGATTCACGAAAACATTCTTAAGACAAAAAAAGAACGTTTTTAAGATAGATTTTAAGAAGTTCGTAAGAATGTTCCTTAGTGCAATTCTCGAACATTTCTTAAGTTGTTCTCAATTTTTTTCTTAAAGGAACAGTATGTAGGATTGTGGCCAAAACTGGTATTGCAATAACAAAACTAGTGGCTAAAACTGGTACTGCAATCACACAACTGGTGGCCAATACACAAAATGACAACATAAACATCAGTTGAGGGCTGCAAGTCCACTTTTTAAATGACAATATCCTGGCCAGACCACTGTTGTCAGTGATATAAGTATTTGAAATAAAAATGATTTCTTAATGTCTAGTGACATATCAGGGACATTTTATGATGTATTGATATAAATTTCTTACATACTGTTCCTTTAAGAATATCTTAAATTTGTGTCTTAAGAATAAAATAACAAGCTTTGAAATGAATTATGATACCTTGCTAATGATGTAATAAACTTATTTATCTAACGTTACCTTGCAATCATTTAAGCGATACAAACGAGTGATGCATTAAGACTATAGAGGATGTTATCATTCCCTAATGTCCCAATCGGTCCGTCATGCAGGTTGAGCGTTCTGGACGTGCGTGCTTCACTCTCCGTGCCCACGGCTTCGTCTCCGCGACCCCCCGCGCTCACGCGTCAAGAGACGGACACGGAGGGTGAAGCGTGCCCGCGGTTTACGAGCGCTCGACTTCCATTATCGGTTCGCCTCCCGCTTAGAGCGACTTTTAGTTGTTAAGTAATTTCACAATGAATGTATTACGAAGGAAGTTAAATGTTTTCTAATATTATTACTAATACTTATTTGTGTTTCATGACATATTACTGAGTAAGCCATTAAACTTCATTATGTGAGTGTGAAATTCCTCTTTAAACTAATCTAACAGTTTAAATGGCCATTTCAGACTACACAATACAACATGTCACATTTAAAACAATCAAATTAACTTATAAAACATCTTACATTTGGAGATTTAAAGGTACAATTTGTAAGATATTTGCAGTAAATTATCCAAAAACCACCAAAAGTCCCGTGTTATATATTTTGTGCAGCTGATTTCTAACAATATCTATAATGTTTTCAACTACTTGTAAATTATGAGAAAATCGCTGCCCTAAACAGTGACACGGGGCAGTGCAGTCGCCTGTAAATGACGTTAATATCTACGTTACCCTTTGTTACCGCCTTTACTGACGTAAAAACCACATGACCAGTGTCGTGGACAAAAGCGGAAGTAATAGCGTCTGTCGGGCCACTCGCTTTTTTATGGTAATTTTTAGTTCATCTGAACACTTAATTCTGTGCTGTGTTAACAAACCATTGTATTGGACTAATACTGTAACATCTATGACTAACAATTGCGTTTTGAACATTACATGAAACTATACATAATGAATAAAAAACGATGTCATCAAACACAACATTTATAAAACTTGATTACTTTACCTCATGTGTAATATGATTTCTCATTCGCGTCTGATTGATGGGCATCACCATTGAGTTAAAGACAACAAATCCCATCAGTCCACGCTGTTTCAGAGCATCATTAATCTAAATCAGTTATTGATTTGATCTGGCCCCCTCTCGACAAATTTCATCTAAGACTACTGTAAGGTTATCCTAACTTTAAGATGTTATTTAAGACAGTTTCTTTTTCAAGAATTGCAATTCTTCTTAAGGTTTTTCTTAAGAACATACTTAAGGAAAAAACTTTTTTCTTAAGCTTGAATTTAAGATAAAAATGGCAGTTCTTCTTAAGAATGTTTTGTGAATCCAGCCCCAGATTCAGAGCGATCCTCAAAACATACATGGAGTTCTTACTGTCTGCCCTAAAGGGTTGCTTCCGGGTTTTATACGTTTGGTAAAGGGCCATCTGGTGGATAATAGTGGAAATTCGGATTGCCTGAAAAACTTGCCAATGGCGAGGAAAGAGTTAAAAATCTAGCTTTAGCTTTGTACATGAAATTGATAACTAAATAAATGTTATTGGTTAAAGTGCATGGTTAAAATCTCAAAATAAATAGCAAACTTTCACGTTTTTTATTTATTGTCGTCAAAGTAAGGATCGGTTTCGGGTGTTACGCCACCAAATCATTCAAGTTTAGTTTTCCATTTGTTTATGCACTGCTTAGATAAATACAAAATATATTTTACTAAAATTAATATAAAATATGTGTCTTTAATCCATTCAGGGACAGAGCCCGGCCTTCGCACAGTGGAGATCACACGGGTAACATAGCAAACGTTTTAAAAAATCTTTGTATAAAGCATTCAGGAGATTTTCTTATAAAGCATCAGATGTGATTTTTCTCTTATAGGGTCCCACAGATGCTCTTGGTGTCAGTATAGCGGGCGGTAAGGGCAGTCCGCTGGGCGACATTCCCATCTTCATCGCTATGATCCAAGCCAATGGCGTGGCTGCTAGGACACATCGCCTTAAAGTACTTCCTTCCTTACTTACTTTCTGTTCTGAATTTCTGAGTTATTAATTAAGCATCATGTTTTAGTTTGGGTGTGAAGGGCACTGCTGGGAATTGGGTTTGAATACGTATGAACCTTTATTTCAATCTTATTGTACTTTTTCTTTTCCTCTGTCGCTCTTTTTTGAAGGTTGGTGACAGGATTGTGAGCATTAATTCTCAGTCTCTGGATGGCCTGACTCACGGGGATGTCGTAAATATGCTGAAGAATGCTTATGGCAGTATTGTCCTCCAGGTAGGTAACTGCTCAACTCTCTGATGTCATTGTTATTTTACGAACATTGTGAATTTTTTTTTAAATTTGTTTTATGTTCATTAAATTCAATAGCATGATCTCTTATACAGTAGCATTTGGGTGTGTTTCTAATTGGTAAACCATGTGTGCTTGTCAGTTCTTATAACTAAATTTGGTAACGCAGTACAATAGCATCTCGAAGGTCATGTATTCAATCCTTGGGAACACATGCTGATACAAAATATTTGCTGGATGCACTGTAAGGCTGAAGTATGGTCCATTTTTGATGCATACACGAGGGTCCGCATATAGTGCGCGTGATGCAATTTTCGCAAACAGAAGTGCGCGCGCATACTTTTGTCACGTATGCGCCTACAGGAGAATGTAGTATGTAGCCCAGAAGATTTTGTCGCAATGCACATGTGTCAAACGTCTGTGTACACGTACGAGTCAAATAAACTATGCTTTTGCGTTCGGCTGTGCATGTACGTTCGCGCACACGAATAAAAAGAGAATATACTTCAGGCTTAAGGTAGGACAGGAGCGTCTGACATAAATTTAATAAAATGTACACGGGTACTTAGGGTCACAAAAAATATTTGCAGTGATTTAGTCGATGATTAGATTACGAAGAACAAATCGACCAATCACAAGCATCTTCGCTCTCATTCAACTTCTAGAAAAGCAGTTTCGAATGAACTTTCATGCAAAGGCTGCTAAACAGTTCAAATTAGCCACGACATACAGCGCTCTTGCTCATAGGATCAGACCGTGGGTTGCACCCGAATCCTAAATTAGGATGGACAAATCGACCAATCACAAAGCAACCTCATGGCAACCATACACAACACGTAAACATTGTGACAGTGAGTTTTATAAACAAGCATTCTCTTCAGAAAATGTAAAGCAAAGAATATTACATATTATTTTACATATAAATATTATTTTTATTATTTTATTTAAAAAAAAATTTATAATCATTAATCTAATTTTTTTTTGTTATTATTTGATTATTATTCAGTCAGGTATTAAAATAGTCACATGTGAACAAGAAATATACATTTTCAGGAAATTCGTGTATTATAAGTATATTATTTAAATATTAAATATTATTATTATTATTATTATTATTATTATTATTATTATTATTTTATGTTGAATATTCTTTTTATATCATTATTAAATATTACGTATTTTTTATTTGATTATTATTCATTCACGTATTAAAATGGTCACATGTGAACAAGAAGTATCCATTTTTCAGGAAAGTAGGGATTATTACATATTATTGTTTTTTTATTTTACATTAAATATTATAATTATATTATTATTAAATATTATTTAATTTTTTTATTATTATTCGAATATTATTAGGGGTGGGCCGATCCAATACTTGGGATCGGGTATCGGGCCAATCCGGACCTTTTTTCTGGATCTGTATCGGCCTAACGGGTGCGATCCAAATCCAATACTGTGCGTTACCCATGGTTGTTACTGTCATGCTATAGAAAAGTCAGACTATTATAAAAGCAACACTTCTAAAATCTTTTAACTTGTATCTCATTTTAAATGAGTTTTTTACAATTGACATATTCTCCTGATTTTGTCTGTATATGTGTGCGTATATATATTTATTACACACTTCTAAATGGATCAGGAAAACGATCGGATATGGATTGGTATCCGCCGAAAAAGTGGTATCAACCCACCCCTAAATGTTATACAGTCAAGTAAAAATAAAAAAAATCGAATTTCCATTTTTCACGAAAGCAGGGATTATTTAAAAAAATATTATTTATATATTAAATACTATATTTTATTTTAAATATTCTTTTTTTTTTTTTTTTAAAGTATTCTTTAATAATAGTATTATTATTTGATTATTATTCAGTCACGTTTAAAAAAAAGGTCAGTATCAGTTTTTTAGTAAAGCCGGGGCTTTTCATCTTTCTTTTATTTATATTATTATATTATTTTTTACATTTATTTATTTCTATGCCTCTGATTGACTGTGACAGTACTAATGGTACGGTGTATATATCCACTGTTGTATTCACTTGAAGACCCCAGAATTCAGACAGTACCATGGTATTACCCTTGCACTTTTTTGTCAGTAGTATCTTGTGGTGGTGTAGACATGTACCCGAGGTCAGCATGATATACTGTGTGTGTGAGGTTTGTGTTATGTGCTGTTATTGGTATGCAGAGTTGCTGTGTGTGTGTGTGTGTTTTGTACGGTTATCAATGTGTGTTAGTGTAGTTGATGTACAGAAGGACAGTGTGTTGTGTATATGCGTGATTGTGTTTGTTTAGACTCATGGTTCTGTGAGGTGTGTGTGTATGAGTGGTTGGTGCTGTGTCACCGAGCTTGTTATCAGACTCGTGCAGCTGTGCAGCGGTTGTGCACGGGTTGCCAGATAATCCCAGCGCTTTATGCAAATGCGCTGTTATCTGCACGGCTCCAGCAGGAATGCACGCGGCTTTTAAACAGGGGAGTCCGGCCTGCAAAACCCTGATTACAGCAGCTCAGAGAGAAATTATTGTTTTCTCTCTCTCTCTCTCTCTCTCTCTCTCTCTCTCTCTCTCTCTCTCTCTCTCTCTCTCTCTCTCTCTCTCTGGCTGCTATATGTTTAATTGGACATATGTAATGCTCTTTGCTATTACTCATGTCACTAAAATCAGGCAATTTAACATTGTTGTGTCTAAGTTGCTTAAAAAAAACACTTGTGTATTTTAGAGGTTGGGCACCATTAAAATAAAGTTATGTCAGCGATCATACTTATTTTATGCCAGTTTAAAAGGGGTATGCAGTATGCACAGGGTATATATCGCTAAAAACACACGTGTCTTAGTATTTATTCATACTTTCTCTATATATTTCTGCATGATGTCTGACTTTATTTTTTTTCTATGAGTCACCATTATTACTTTAACCAAAAGTTTTAAACATCATGTAAAATTTCATGGAGGGACTTTTGCTCACAATCCCAACCGAATCACTGAGTCATTGAATCGTATGGTATGCAAGAAATATTTTGCGAAAATTAAAAAAAACTTTTTTAAACGATGCTAAAAAACGTAACTCCTTCCAGCAATGTTGCAAATTAAATCAAGTAATAAAATAATAAAATTTAAAAAACACAGTACCATTATTGTGATATTCACAACATTGTCCGTTAAATATTGCTAACAAAATAATCTTAAATATTTTTTCTAGCTTGCTCGCTCCCAAGTCATTGCACTTGCCGTGTTGTCAGCTCATTCATTAATTAGCTTTTGTTTGTTGTTGTGTATTTTACTTTTAATTGCCTCCCCTTTAATTAAATATGCAAATGAATGTGCCACTGCCCCATATCAGAGCTTTAATAGAGTTTAATAGATGAAGAAAATGTAAATAAAACGTGACGGGAAAGACATTTTGTACTCTAGTGAAGGAGACACAAAAGTTGATGAACAGCGATTGTGGGAATGGATATCTGAACATGAGCTGTGTCTCAGTAAATCGCAAAGGGATGATGGGATGCATTTCAAACACAAAACATAGACAACAGATTTGTGTTATCTGCAGGCAAACAGTCATATATACACACAAACACTGGATTTAAAAACTATTTTATTTTTTTACATTTGATATATATATATATATATTGCTATAAATTATAAAAATAAAGTTAAAATAACTTAAGCTAACTCCTTATTTTTATAGCAACTCCTTACTAGTCAAGAAAGTTGAAATCATTTTTTTACAGTGTTGATTTAAATGTAAACCTTTACTTCAAAATTGTTGGTTTTGTGTGCGCTCAAGTAGTTGAGTTAATTGTCCTAATGTGAACGTCTCTCTGATTGACAGGTTATCGCCGACACCAACATCAGTGCTATAGCCAGTCAGGTGGAGAATCTGTCCACTAGCTCCGCCCCCAGCACAAACCCTGATGTGCGGCCATTGGAACCAGAGTGAGTGACATCAGTTTCCACCAATGACATGCCACCCAGCCTTTTACTTCCTATTGCTTGCTCTTCTCATAGATGCTGTGTATTTGTGTTACTCACAGGGCGCCCAAGCCAAACACCATTACGCTGGAGAAAGGCTCAGAGGGGCTGGGGTTCAGTATCGTGGGTGGTTTCGGGAGTCCACATGGCGATCTTCCCATCTATGTAAAAACTGTGTTTAGCAAGGTAACAGGTCATATACAAACACAATCTCACTTCCACATGAGATTTAAAGTTAAAGGGGACATTTCACAAGACTTTTTAAGGATGTCAAATAAATTGTTGGTGTCCTCAGAGTATGTATGTAGATAATTTATTATAACATGCTAAAATTTCCACTTTGTAGGTGTGAGCAAAAATATGCCGTTTTGGGTGTGTCCTTTTAAATGCAAATGAGCTGATCTCTGCGCTAAATGGCAGTGCAGTGGTTGGACAGTGCAGATTAAAGGCCGGTATTATCCCCTTTTGACATCACAAGAGGAGACAAATTTCACATGCTTGGAATGGTTTACCTAAACTGATTTACTGGGTTGATCTTTTTCACATTTTCTAGGTTGATAGAAGCACTGGGGACCCAATTATAGCACTTAAACATGGAAAAGTCAGATTTTCATAAGTCATGTCTCCTTTCAATCAAAGCTTTGGCTTAGCAGTAAACGTATACTTGTTGTGTTGCTCAGGGTTTGAATCCAGCTCTCACCTTTGCCTATTCCCCATCACCTGTTGACTTTTCTTGGCAATGAAAATGCCAAAAGGGCCAAATAAATGCTTGTTAAACAGGTCATACCGGTCCTGTATGCTGATTGGACAATATTTATTTTAAGGCAATACAGTAGAAGTGATGTGTTATTTAATTTATATACAGTTCTGCAGGGAAATTTTTTCTAGATAGAAATTTAATTATTCATGTAAAAATTTACTACTAAATACTAAATACTAGTACTATACTATTCAATTTACTTAATTTTTTTAAGGTAAGTGGTTGCAATCAATTTATTTAAGCTACATTTAAACAAAAGTTTTTTTCTGGGTTTTTTATTGCAATTTTTTTATTGCAAATTGATTGCAACCACTTACCATAAAAAATTAAGTAAATTGAATGAATTTTTTTTCAGTGTATGAAACTGCTATTATGTGAAAACTGTAATTTAGGTTTTATAAAGATTTGTCTGTTCTCACTACATAGTTTTTTAAATTGAATCATTTTCTTCAGTGTATACGATATTTTTTCAATACGTGTTCTTCAACGTCTTTACAATGTGAGAAAGTGAGTGTATAAACCAGATGAGAGTGATTGATTACAAATTTTACAATGTTTAATTTATCTGCATTGACTGCACTGCTCTGTCCCACAAGGGGGCAGCATAGTGCCCTGTGTGCAAAAACAATACGTAAGATTTGTGTTTGTGCTATTTGTTTTTATCATCATACTCTGTCACAAAAAAACTTTTTACATTAATTCACTCTTTATTTTTTCATTGATCAATAAATTTCGGTGTCTCCCTAGGTTCCCTTGAGGGGGTCCTTTGACAGATATGAGTTTTATTGAAAATATTCATTATATTTCAGCATTTATATTTGGTATTAATC
The DNA here is from genome assembly GCF_027580225.2 of Misgurnus anguillicaudatus. Lineage (NCBI taxonomy): Eukaryota > Metazoa > Chordata > Actinopteri > Cypriniformes > Cobitidae > Misgurnus > Misgurnus anguillicaudatus. The sequence continues at coordinate 21,140,947 of NC_073359.2, forward strand.
TGACAGATGGAAATAATGTTTTTAAATGTTATTAATGATTTGGTTTAATCAATTCAGACAACATTTATATACTTAAATAATACAATTCTCATTATATGTCCTGAATGTTGTATTTTCTACCTGCAGGGGGCGGCAGCGGTCGACGGTCGTCTGAAGCGAGGAGATCAGCTCCTGACCGTTAATGGAGAGAGTCTAGAAGGAGTCACGCATGAGCAAGCTGTGGCCATACTGAAAAAACAGCAAGGGAGCGTCACGCTTTCTGTGCTGTCCTAACACATACACTGACACACACAGTCCATCCACGTCTTAAAGAGACTCTATCCTCATACATTGGATGCATTTGGGTCACTTTACTTCCTCATACGGTCTGAGAAAGCCGACTCATAAGCTCCGCCCCTTTACCGTTTGAGCACTTGGGATTTTACGTCAATCAACTTGATAATAAAGGGAAATCACATTGCGTCTTCACAACGTTGCGTCGTCTTCGTGTTTTTCTTCGGACTTGTAGCCTCTCTACAGTGGTCATTGTGCACTCTGTGTGGAAATATTAAAGATGAACATGGTTGTTATGAAATGAATGATGGGAATACGAGACCTGGCTGGAGGTGAAGTTGAGGTAGCAGACACACACACAAAGTAAAACGCGCGAACATACTCAATCATTTCAGTTTAATAGGACAGTGCGCATAGTGCCGTCCTTGTCATTTCATAATAAAATTTAGATTTTTATTTGCCCAATAAATGTATGTGTGTAATTTAAAACAAGGACAAGCATTAATAAGGGAAAGTATGTGGTTTGAAAGTGGTTAAAATGTGCCTTTTGAACAGGCAGATCAGATCGTGCCGGGATTTATTTCTGGTATTATATATATTTAGCTTTCTGTTTATTTCAAGGACGAATTCACCCAAAACAAGAGGGTGATTCTCATTAAAAAATCCAGATTTAGGTGTCCAGCAGCAGTAGCCCTTGAAGCCTTTTTTTTATAAGATTACGGTCTGAACTTACTATAACCATTATTTTTAGAGGATTTAATGATAATCTAAAAAATTTAAATAATTATAATCAAAAATTATCATTACCACAACATGATATTACTTTAAATATATGCATTTACAAACTAATGTTTCGGTAATGAGAACTAAAAAGTCTAGGTACTATGACAAACAAAATTTCTATTTAATCTGGAGAGAAAAAAATAAGAACTTGGCAGCCATCTTGTGTGTCACAGTCAATTATGTCCCTTCCAACAATTTATTTTTTTTGAAAATGTTAGTTCCTTGAGGGCTTAAACAATGATTGAAAATTGTTGCGGAGGATGAGAAAATTGGTCTCACATTTATATTCCTTATTATTGTCTCTACATTTAACAATGATCACCAAATACCACATAATGTTTATAGTGTAACATGCACTGAAGCCTTTTATTTTTTAGATTTTTTTAATTATAAATATTTCCATGTCAAAGTACCCAAATCCAGTCATGGACACGTTGCGGTAATGAAAATTTTGCACTTAAATGTGGAAAAAACAACAAAATTGGTTTGTAGGATGTCATTTGAAATCATGTGCAAAATACCTGAAGAGATGTTTGTAACTGTATGTTTCTTATTTTGATACTCTTACTTTGCATTTACTACTTTAATCAAAATGTTTCATGACACCTCATAAGTCTAATTTCGCGAGAATCACCCAAGAATTTTGATATTTATCCACATTCTGTTACAAACCCATTTGACTTTCTTCTTTTGAATGTAAAGTGAGACTTCAAATGATGAAAGTGAATGCGACAGGGCCAGACAAAAGCAGGTTTGCATCAAGGTGACCCAAGTTTAATTTTTAGGTTTTTAAATGATTATTATAATCAAACATCTGCTGATATGTGTTGCACAAAAATATTCATCCATAACGGTGTAATAATTAAATTTGTAATTTCTCATTAAGTTTGCATTTCAATGTAAATATGTAATTTATTTCTTTTTTAAAACATTGATTTCATTTATCTGTGGCATCTCACACATCCCTTTCCTTCTTGTGTGTGTCGTATGGATGGAGATATGTCATTATCTCTTATAGAGGAAGTGTACCAGGCTCTTATAAGGCTCAGGTTGTAAACAGCATGTGGCAGCCTCATCCAGATCGTCCGCCAGGATTTTGTAAGCCCATAGCAGACATACGTCACTCATACAATGCCATTCTCGTGCCATGTGGACAGTGCGTTGGGATCTGTCCACCACTGCATCCCTTTAAAAGCCTGCCTGTATCTCCTAAATGTCTTTCAATGCCTTCCTTCTCATTTTGCTAGATTTTTACATTTGGGCTGTGAACCACAAAACTTGGTTTAAATGAAAAGATCCTTAAATTGAATCGAATTCACACTGGTCAAGTTGCAGTAGAAATAGCTTCACATCAGTACAATATCACTGTAAAGTCCAAAGAAAACCATTTAGTAAATATGTTAGCTACAGAAAGTTAAGCTAGATTTAGAAAGGTTTAAGAGATGAATGTGGTCAGTATGGTCTGTCAGTTTATTTTGGAAAAGTAGAATTTAAATAATAAAAGTTATTTTCATTTTAATCGTCTTTGACTACTGAATTCTAATGCTGAATTATACTGGATATGAAATCTATTTGTGATTTTACATGTAATGCTTAGCGGTTTATACACAGAAAAACAGAATTATATGGTTATGTTTTATTATTTGCATTTAGTAACAGAACAGACTAAACACTTATCTACAGGTACACAAATTGGTCTCTAGCTGTCAATGGGGGGGACATTTTTATGCCAAATATCATTAGAAATATGAAGTAGCTAAAAATCATGCTCCATGAAGATATTTGAAATTTCCTACTGTAAATACAAAATGTATTAATCAGTAGTAATATGTGTTGCTAAGGACTTCATTTGGACAACTTTAAAGGTTTTTTAGCACCGTTTAATTCCAAATTTTAAAATAGTTTTATCCGGGCCAAATATTGTCCTATCCTAAGAAACCATACATCAATGGAAAGTGTATTTTTTCAGATTTTAGTTTATATATAAATCTTAATTTCAAAAAATTTACCCTTATGTAGTCCAGGCTCACATACTAGTACCTAAGAAGTACATATTGGTACCGAAGGGTAGTGTTGTAGTCAAGACCACCTAAACCGAGACCAATTCGTGACCAAGACAGCCCAAGACCAAGACTTTAAAGGGTTAAGACCAAGTCAAGACCAAGACAGGCCGAGACCAAGACCAGTGCAAGTCACTGCATTAAAACACTTATGATAAAATGTGGAATATGCATATGATTAGGCACTTCTTGTCTGTGTGTGCGTGCGTGCGTGCGTGCGTGTGTGTGTGTGTGCGCCATCAGAGAAGTTGATAAAATAATCAAAGGCATTGCAGATATGTGGGAATTTATCTTTGTCTATAAGCAAATAAAAGTGAACAAACACTAAAGAGCTGAAATCAACTTAACCATCCACTTAACACAATGCAGGTGTTTTTAGTAATAAAATTAGAAAAATTGTCATTGGGAGAAGCTTAAACAATGCCAAACCTGAATAAACTGCATAAAATTAATGATAAAAAATAAATTTGTGATGTGCCATCAGTTGTGGTCTTGGCTGGTCTTGAAATAAAATTCCGAGTCCTCTTTGTCTGAGACCGAGACGAGACCGAGTAAAAATGCGGTCGATTCCAAGACGAGACCAAGACCTTTAAAAAGTGGTCTTGTGACCGGTCTACAACACTACCGAAGGGTGCTCATTAGTACCTCAAAGGTACATATTAAGGTGAAAATGTATATGGATTAGTATTTAAATGGTTCATATTAGTAAATTTTTAAAGGGTACTGTCCCAGTGACAGCTTGGGAGTAAAGTTCATTTTACAATAACACTGCTAACTGAAATAATGAGCTTTGTCATCAAATAAGATTATAAAGCAGGAGTTTACAGCAGAAAACCGGGTTAATATGTTGTGCTGAATGTGGATATTTCTTCAGTTACATCACAGTTACTTTCTCTTCGGTCTGGTGTACGGTCACGTTCTCGTATGCATTTGGGTCTTCGCTGCTTCTGGAAAGCAAGAGTCAAAAATGCTTTACACAAGTGAAAAGATGTTTAAAAAATATCAGAATTAGTTTGTCATTTAAGTAAAACACCAGCGTTTTTCAACATTTTACTATGTTCTTACCTCAACTTAGACAAATTAATACATCCATTACTCCAACATACTTACTGGTGTAACTACTCATGTAACAGTTTTTAACCCTTTAACTGGTGCAGCCCTTTTTGAGTGGGGTGGTGGTGAAAAGGTGATGAACACCTTCAAATTGATTAAACTTTTTTTATGGATTTTTTATAGCAGTTTACATTTATTTGTAATAGATAAAAAATGCAATATAGTGTTATTTTTAATACATAAAATTATCAAAAATTTGAGGTTTGTAATGGTTTGCTGTGAGGTTTGCTGCATACTCTTGTCACAAATGAATAAATTACAGTTACTGCATTATTATTACTGCTAAAAGGTTTTGAAATATGAAAACTGCATTCCTAGACCTTTCCAACAATATAAAGTTTGTCGTGATAGATTGACATTTACATGAAAAATATTGAAGTAAACTTAGTTAACGGGTTAAATAGGGAAAACATGGAATTGTTTGGTTGCTTCTAAATTCTTCCCTGTTTGGATCCTAAGGAATGAATGGGGCTAGGCTAAATGCTAACACATTCACGATGCGCTGTACAAAGATGACGTGCACGCATTGAAAAAAGATAGGTATGTATTAATTCGTCTAAGTTGAGGTAAGAACAAAGTAAAATATTGAATAACGGTGGTGTTTTCCTTTAATTCTTTATTCATAATGCGTTTCAGATAACACAGTCTCACCCCATGTCGTCAATATTTGACGACACTTGACCATTCGTCAATATGTGACGCGGAGGGTATACCTTTCGCGTCATTTTTTGACGAACTGGGGACTTCAATACTATTACGTAGGTTGCATTCTCTTCTCCTATTTTCTTACCATTTTCGCGTCGGTTTAGGGTTAGATTACGCAAAATTAAATAGTGTACGCGAAATTAAACAGTGTACGCGAAATTAAACAGTTGTCACCTGGCGTTGGGGTTAGAAACAGTTGTCACCTGGCGTTGGGGTTAGAGTTAGGTTTGGGTAGGGATGTCATTATGTAAATCTAACCCTAAACCAGTGCTTCTCAATTATTTTCTGTCATGCCCCCCCTAAGAAGAGGTAATCATTTGGCGCCCCCCCCCCCGACTCTCCGCAGCGACTGTAAATAGTATATTTTGTCTATAAAATTACACATCTGCAAAACATTCCTTATTAACATTGAGAAAACACAAAAATAAATATCGGATCAACTTACAACAAAGAATAACTTTATTAACATTGTTTTTTAGTCTGTAACAGAGAAGACTTAAAATGCATCAATTTGCCTGAAATAAAAAAATCAATCCTTATTTAAAGTATAATATTTTTTGACCATTTGATGAAAAATTTAATTAAATGTAATCAATAAATAATAATAAAAAACACAAGCGGCTTATCAGCGTGATTGGGGTGTAATGCCTTTAAGTGACGGTGCAAAAAAATCACTTCCTAAAAAAGTATTTTCCCCGGGGTCTCGCGCGCCCCCCCTGGTGTCGCTTCGAGCCCCCCCTGGGGGTCCCGCCCCACTATTTGAGAACACTGCCCTAAACCGACGCGAAAATGGTAAGAAAATAGGAGAAGAGAATGCAACGGACGTAATAGTATTGAAGTCCCCAGTTCGTCAAAAAATGACGCGAAAGGTATACCCTCCGCGTCACATATTGACGAATGGTCAAGTGTCGTCAAATATTGACGACATGGGGTGAGACTGGGTTTTCAGATGAACAATTGTCAAGCCATTTTACAACACCACATGAATAAATGTTATATAGTATTTGCTATAGTAAACTATTAAAATTCCTAGATAATTAGTGTTATTGAACTTACCATAGTAAATATTAAAGTGTACTACAGTATTTACAGCAGTTTATCAGTTCAGTATACTGTACTTAATATTACAGAATACTGTAGTATACATTAACCTTACCATTATTAGCTTTATACATGTACACTGTTGGAAAAAAGGTCACAGTGGGCAATGCCATTTATAAAGGTCCTAATATGTGCCATTAGGTACAGATAGGTATACATTTGGTATCTACCTATGAGATATTCATATGTATCTTTGAGGCGATAATAAGCTTTATACTTTTTCAAACGGTACTGCCCCAGCGTTAACCATTTTTTTCAGACAGTGTACGTTAAGATTATACATTAAGTGCAGTAAATACTATTTAGTACAGTGGTTCTCAAACTTTTTCAGGGTGCGGCCCCCCTTGTGTACAGTGCATGCTTTTGCGGCCCCCCGAAAGAAAATTTATGACAAAAACAGTTCTGAAATGTAATATTTTAATTAAACAAAACATAAAATTATACCTAGTAGTGCTGTTGGTTAGTAGGCTTATTATTTTTTAGGTTTAATTACACAGAATTCATTATAAATGAATGTATTTTATAAAATGTCATAAAACTGGGGCCCCCGGCACCATCTCGCGGCCCCCCAGTTTGAGAACCACTGATTTAGTATACTACAGTAATTCTCATGTGGGTTTAAGCACGTTATAAAAGAAAAGTGTATTTATTTTCTCAATTGTGTGCATGTTAACAATAACACAGATGTATTGTTGAGGTGTGTGTGTATATACCTGACCACTTCGAGGACGGTTTCATAAGTTGATGATCCATTGGTCATGGCGTATTCGTTGGAACTCACTGCTTCTGGATTGCTTTTAGTCAATGATAAAACAGATTAGCTGTTGACTTAAACTGCTTACTATAGTATTATAAAACTAACTGGTTACTATTTAATACATATTTGTGTTTAAGTGACTAGATATAAACTTTCATCATTTTTTATTTAAGAAATTTCATCATTAATTTACACTATAAATCAAACGCTTCTAACTTTGTCTTAAGTGAATGTTCCCCATGATCTTAAAACCTATAATAATCCAGTATTATTTTTTATCTATTTATGCATCTGGCAAATGCTTTTAAACAAATTGACTGCAGTGCATATACAAATTTGATCAGTATGTGTTTTTTCCCTGGAATTGAACTCATTACCTTTGCTCTGGAAAGGTAATGTTGTACAAATTGAGCTACTGAAACACTTTTTTATATATATATATATATATATAAATTTGTAGACCATATAAGCATTGTTATTGTTGACATTTTGATTTGTTTGTCTTAAAATTATACCTTGGAGTTTCAAACCAGGCTTTGTTTACAAGGAAGGCGATGAAGACAAGAAAGAGGAAGACGGCGACAGCGATGATTCCCGTAAGCCAGTTGGGCAACGCTTGTTCTACCTTATCTGAAACCCAAAATGTCACAAAGAGAGATAATGTAAGTTAAACCACCTAAACCTAAACAACTCTCTATACCACCAAGTTGCCCTCATGAAGTCTGTGATTTGCCCACCAAAGCACATTCTACTAACTAATAGCCTCAATTTTAATATTTAGTACATTTTTTACATTAAATTGGCTGCTATTATGTATGTTAAAACCTATCAACAATTAAAATAAAATAAAATCAAGTAAAACAAGAAGATTTTGAGTAGACGAAGTACCCCTTACAAAAAGGTTGGAGACCCCTGCTCTATACTTTATGTTTAATATTTTCCCTCCAATAAATGAAATCCTACCTGCTTGGGCTGCAACTGGTCCAAAAGTAAGAAACAGCCAGTAAAGCACAGAGATTGACCTTCCCATATTTCTTATTTAAATGTCCTCTGCATGTATATGATCATGAGCACCTGTGATGTGAGTCAAACCAGGAAGCCAGGTTATCATTTTAAGTCAACACCCCGTCATCTACACAGCTCCGGTCAATCATTTACTCTCAGTATGATATTTAACCGTCACAGCACAAAAACAAAGATGTGATGGGGTTGGATAGTCATAACTGCGCAACAGCCCTTAGATGTGATTTTAACACAGTGTTGTGGCATATAAACAAGATAAATATTCATTGCTTTACAAAGAATAGGATTTGGCTTTAAGGCGTAGTAGTAGAGTTCTGTTAATCCAGTGATACCTGACAAGTTTAAGATGCGATTCATAAGCCATCTTTAGATCTCAACACAGATAAAGAAATTTGTCTGGTTGGCATTTTACGTCTTTCAATTAGTAATAGATCATGAGGAGCTTATAGACATATTAAACCCCACAGTGTAACTTTGCTCCCGTGTGAGTTACAGTTTAGCTTGAGCAACCAACCCTGATGTTTACCATAAAAAACATTACAAAATATCTTTGTGTTTTGCATCTTATTAGGAGTAGGATTTATTGGAGTTTTATTGGTTTCCGTCTAGCAGATAACATCCCGCTAATGTAACTGAACACATTACCAGTAGAGTCTTAACACATTAAAACCAATACAATTCCCATTATAACCATTAAGCTCATTAGAATTTCTGTGATGTTTTCTATTGTTTTTAGCAGGGAAGCTAAGGCTTCAAAAAATTGATTTATTTTAGGCCTAGATGTATAAGATATAATTGAAACACTAAAAGACAATGCACACCGTTGTAACGGCTATTCTACTCTTAAAAGAGGTGTGATGTAGTCACGATTCTGGAGTTATTTTGTAAACTAGATACAGATACAGACGGATGGATGGATGGTTGGACGGACCGAAAGATAGAGATATAAACATATAAATAGACAGACAGACAGACAGACACAGACATAAAAATGGACAGACAGACAGACACATATACAAACACAGACATATGGATAGACAGACATAGACAGAAACATTGACAGACATGGATAGAAAGAGAGATACAAATAAACACATAAATAGACAGACATAAAGATGGAGAGACAGACACAGACATGGATAGATAGACAAACAAAGACAGCCAGATACAGATGTAGATGTAGATGGACAGGCTGACATACAGACAGACAGAGAGACACGGACAAACACATTTAGAAAT